>NW_025336088.1:5516535-5863517 GCF_004798865.1 Varanus komodoensis | reverse complement strand
CAAGGGCTGATGGGAGATGTGCCACTGTTTGGAGGGAAGATGGAGACCGGTAGAAACTCGTCATGGGTAGTTAGCTCACAAATGTGTGAACACAGGACAACTGCGCAGAAAGAAAACTGCACAGTAACCATTCACATGTGTGAATGGCCCTCTCTCTCTCTCTCTCTCTCTCTCTCTCACACACACACACACACACACACACACACACACACAGGTAGAACTGTGGCATTTACATGGTTGTCTGTTCTGCCACAAGTTTTGCAGTCTTCCTAGTCTTGCTGTCCCAGCAAGGCAGCAAAAAGAAAATGTTTATCCAGCCCTACAGAGATGGCAGAGGGGCTGTGTTTGACTTGGTAGAAAACAATAGTTGTGTCGGCCTGTACTACAGCTTGATAAAGTGATTTAATTTGGGGGATTAGTGGTGTTGTACACACACATTCAGGACCAACCCAGCAAATGGTGCTCCTGCCCCAGCCCCATCCACTAGCACCTGAGCCAGAAGCCCAGAAGCTCCTCTTCCTTTCCTGGAGATAAAAACTCTAGACATGTACATGTATTATTATATATGTATTATTATATTATTATTGCATTTACAGCCCTTTCTTTTCCTCTTGTCAGTAACCCAAGGCAGCTTACCATTTGATACTTGCAACAACAACAATCCTGTGAGGAAGGTTGGGCTGAGAGTCTGTGACTGGCCCAAAGTCACCCAGTGAACATCATTGCTGAATGCGGTCTAGAACCCCGATCCCCCAGGTTCCTAGAGCAACACTCGAATCACAATGCCATGCCTTCCTTTTCATGATACCTTAAATTTAGCTGCCTAAATTCTCCTCCTCCCCAAAATTCTCCACGCAGCCATAGGTCAGAGAAGGTCAGCTGGCTGCTCAAGCAGCAGGAAGGACCCAAATGCCTATGGAAGCATTTCTTTCCATCTCAACCTGTTTTTACTTTAAGATCACCTGATGAGGCTCTGCTGGGGACCTCCTTTATGCGAAGTATTCAGTATACTCTAATTAAGAACAAAGGAATGGGAGATTTCAGCAGTAGTGCTCTGGTCATGGAATGGCCTCCTTAAGAGCAAGGATGGGAGCATGTGGGGCCCATGTACATACGTGGTGTTTTGGAAAACTGTTCTGAACACCACTGCAAAATGCTAGAGCAGGTCAAATCTTGAAAGCACCCTGTCTTCATGTTGTCCTGGTAAAATTGGGTGCCTCTCTGTTTGTCTTTTAGCATTCTTTATCTAGGTTTGAATTTCCCTTTGATTTCTTGGATCTTCTGCAAGAGGTCTCTTGGTTTTCCTCTTTGCTGTTCTCTTCTGCTTCTTTGCACTGGTTATTGTAATGGTGCTTTTTGTCTGTACCTGATAGCTGCTGAAATTTGCATTCAGGATTCTGACCCTATTTTTGTCACATACTGCTTTTGCTTTTTGCCTGTCCTTAGCAACCATGAGTATTTCTTCTGTCATCCAGTTAGGCTTTTTCTTTCTTCTTGCTTCAGGAATTTGGCATTCTTCCCTAATAATTCTCTGTTTTCAGTTCACAGTTCTTCTCACTCATGGTCAGTTAAGTTGAGTAATGCAAATCTGTTCTTTATGTGAACTTTAAATACCTCAGCAAAGAAATTTGCTTTCTGTATTGGCCATCTGGTGATGTCCATGGATTCACTGAAGTATGTACTTATTTGCAATAATCCGACTGTTGCCCTCAGAATTCTATGTCATTCTCTTGCTTTAACTGGATTGACTATCTCTTCCAAGTTCCTTCCCTCATTTTAGAGAAGTTTCTCTTAGGATTCTGTTGGGCTGCCTTGGCAACCTTCCACTTAAATATAAATCAAATTAGATAACACTTTGGTCCCATTGATTCAACAACACTCACATCTCACACCAGGTCCTGGGCAGCACCTCACAGGATAAAGTCCAAGCTTGCCCCCAGCATACTCTGGTCAGTTCTAAGGCACAATCATTCAGGGCACTAATAAATATATTGCTTTGCGGTAAGTGTCATAAGCATCAAACCAGTCACTGGAAGAAGTTACTGAAGTCAGCCATTAATTACAGTGCAACCTTGTTTAGAAGCCTTCCTGACTTGGTTTTCCATCACAAGCAAAACCTGAGTTTTTGTTCAGGGGGAAAGATAGGATATCCCCAGTATTAAACTACCTTTTGGAATGTGTTATTGTCTGCCCCTTTTAGGTTTTCCAATCTACTTGACGCTATGCCCTCTTTGAGGTACCAGTCTGCCTGATCTTCCTATAGAGTTTATATCCAGAAATTATCATATCCCACAGGCTTTCTCCATTCCATCAGGTTTCCCTTATGGCCTCTGTATCTAAGTTTGCCTTTAGAAACAGTCCATCCATCCCTTCAGCCTTGGTTCAGAAGATTCTAGCATCAGCACAGAAACCGGGATTCATGGTCACCTGCCCCCCAGAGTCTCTGACATGCCTCTTCTGCTATGGCCTTCAGGTCTCTCTGAGTAGCTATTAGGCGTCACTGTTTGCCCATGGCCTATTTCCTCCCTGTTCCCTTTTAGACAATCAAAACACTTTCTTTTTCATCCCTTGGGAACAATTCGGCCTGAACTGCTCTGATATCATTTCAGTGTTAAGTGCCAGCAAATGGATTTCTTTCTGATTATTCCTTCTTGTATAGGCTTGGCTTGCCCCAGAGTGCTCCCCAGTGCCTGGTGAATCCAGACTCCTTCTCCCTACAGCACCGTCTCATCCACCCATTGAGATTCCTCCACTTCACCTGACTAGTTGGCCCTAGCTGTGAAAGAAGGTGGCATTTCAGAGAGAGCCAATTGAGGGTCCTTTCAAACTCCTAGCTTTCAACTTACACGTGGCTTCCAGGACCTCACAAGTATGTTCTCCCATGTCACTGAAACCAACCAGTGCAACCAAGCATATCTACAAAGCTGAAGAGACATTGCATTGTATCTGCTAGCTTTGTCCCAGGTAGCTGATACACCAACAATGGTCTATGTTTCTAATTCAGGAATCCCTATTACTCCAAGCCCTCTCCCCACAAGAGGCATATCCTTGACACTGAGGATATGGGGAATAGGTCCCCTGAGGGAACTGCCCAGAAAGTTTCCTGTTGTGCAATGTCCAGAGAGCTTCAACAATTGGGCAGGATAGGAACATACAAAAACTTCAAGCCCTCTTTCCCAGAATGCTCCCCTCCTTCCATGATACCCCTATTCTCCATAACAACTGAGGGACCTTGTTTCCTGGTATCCAAAGTTCTCACCCTCCACCCTTTCTGCTTCTCTCGGTTTCTCTAGCTCTGTGACCTGTTACAGACCTGTTAATTACAGGGCATGCACACCCATGACTCCTGTCCAGCTGGTAGATAAGCATTCACTGGATTATTAGTTTCATATCGTCATTGCTTCATTTGTTTATCCAAGAAACAAAGTAGATTGCCCAGGCGTTCTTGCCATGCTGGTAAACTCACAGAGGTAGCTAACTGGTGTGTGTTCAGCTTAACTTGCACGTATACGTAACTTATTTTTACCACGGTGCTTTGCCAAGCTCAGTACACCAGGTCCCCTCACAAGCTGCTTTATATGTCCACAAGCTTCCCCAATTGTTGCTGCAGCCAATAAAATTAGAAGGGATCATTTAAAAAACAAGGGAGGCTATGCTTCAACTGCTAACCAGAACTAGGTTCCAGTGACGGGAAATCTTGGACAGCTGAGCTCCCTCGGAATGGAGATTTCTAATCATGTGGACAAGTACCTGTCCGTTTAGAAGTGAAACCAGGCCATCAAAAATGAGGGAGTGATGTCTGCCTCCTTGGGGGATTTCCCAGGTATGCAGAAGTACACAAGTTCTTATACACAACAGAAAGGGGTATTGGCTAAGTATTATAAGCAGCTTCCAGCCCTACAATATTCCCCAGAAAGTTTCTCTCCCAAGGGCTTCTGAATAATTCCTCATTCTTTGCTTGCCAATATCTTTCCCCACCCATCTTTTCTTGAGCTTTGGCTCTGCCTTCTTCACATTGTATACCCATGGTTCAGGAGGGCGCTGCACAGATGCAATCTTGCTTGAGCAAAATAGTCTCCTGAGCACCTTGATATTTTACCAGAGATTGACAGAGATTTAAAAAGAGAGAGAGGCTTTAAAAGTACATACGCAACCACGGACTGAAGCAATAAGGCAAAGTAAAACCACATGTTTCCATTCCAGACTTTTAGTTTGCACTCACTGCCCCAAAACATAAATTTGCCTGGGCTTTAGAAGTCATCTTTTGTTTGTAACACTTTCTGTTTTCCCACCACTTTTTCAGTTATTTTTCTTACCACAGTCCCATAAGGAGGGACTGTGTAACGCAAGGAGGGACTGTGTAATGACTTGGTTCATGTGTAACGCAAACTAAATAAATCACCCACAAGATTTTTCATTGTAGCAGCAGCCACTATTTTGAGTGTTCGGGGCATGATGGGGTACAACAGAACCCAGCAAGAACAAGCCATCTAACACCCAGGGGCTGTTTTAGGGTTGCAGGCAGTTTGTCACCCACACCAACAATTCACCTTTACCAGGTGCATCTGTGACAAGCTGTTGTGACTTTCCTGCCATGCCACAAATATTTGAAATGGCAGCAGCGGTCACAAGAAACTCGATGGGAAAATGTACTGATCACAGCTTATTGTTATGTGCAAAATGAGTAAATGTCTTTTGGTTGATAGTGCTAGCGCTTGGCCGTCATCTGATGGCCTGAAATGCCAATGTTTTCTGAATGACAAAATACAGAGGCAACTTTGGAATTTCCTGCCGAAACAGCCCGTCTAAAGGCATCCCTGCCAAGTCTGGATCCTACCCAATATATCCATTTCCCTACCACCTCGAAAATGAATAGCTTCAAATCAGCTGGTGTCTCCATGGGCCATACAGTCTGACTCTCAAGTGTTATCGTCAACTCCTGTCCCAACCCAGGTGATCTTATCTTTAAACTAGAAATGAGTGGTTAACTGGCAGCCTCCAGTTCTGATCTTGTCCCTGATTTTGAGCCAACCCTTGCAGCAATTTTATTAGCTCCAGGCAGCCCCATTACATTTTGATCATTTTCCCCTCTCATTGTTTCATTTGTAGGGCCAGGGAAATGTTTTCAGGTTGAAACATTACCTCTCTCCAGCATGTTTGATATAATAGATAGAATGCATGCATATTTATGCAAAAGCATGTGTGTGCCTTGACTGTGAAGCACTCACTGCCAGATGCAACCATATTTCCATGAACTTTTATGGTTCCCAGATCCTAAACCATCTCACTCAATGGAAGCAACCAATAAGAGGTAGCTACCAATGATTTGGCTATAGCAGATGAAAGCTACTCCAACATCATTTTAAATACTTTCTGCCTCCTGAGAAGAGAAGAGAAGAGAAGAGAAGAGAAGAGAAGAGAAGAGAAGAGAAAGCTATCCATCCAGCATGGTACCCTGCCTGGTCCTTTCTCTCTCCAGTCTGTACGCTGGAGAATTGCTTTTATCAGACTATTAGGTTAGATCCAGAAGTATGAACCAAACCTTGAAAAGATAGCCCTGGCTTCTTTCAGGAGGCATTTGTTCAGCAAGATAATAACTTGATATGAATTCATCGTGTTCAGGATCTACTCATTACACCTCCATTCTTCCAGTGCCAGTACAAATGCAGGTCAAGAGCATAGATTGCAACATTAAAGCTCTCCCTCCCATAGTGCAATCTTCTCATGGACTTCAGTAACAACATTCCAATAAGAATAACTTGTTCCTACTGCTCCCACACAATTGCTGTAATATCTTGCCATTTCCATGTGAGGGCCATCCTCTTTCTCCACCCCGGGATGCCCAGTGGCCGCATATGCTGTGTTACCAAGCTGTCAAACCACTCATTAGACTTCTTCAGAACTGCAGGTCTCCACGCTGCTCTCCACTTGCACCCGTCACCACCATGGAGCTGTTCCAGTGCATGCAGTTGCTACTCCCCAGCTTGTTAATTGGGATCTATCTCCTTTAACACCGGAGCATCACCTTCAACACCACCTTCAACTTCTTCTGCAAACTGGCTTTCTTCAATGGTTGGATTTTTCTCATCTCCATCATACTGTCCCTCGTTTTAACTGCATGCCAGTGGCGATCAGTGGAAAACATGAAGTCAGTTCTATCTTCAACATCTGGTTCTATCTTTAACTTTTCAGAATGGTCACATCTATGGGAACGAGATGACTCGTGGCACCAGATGTTTCCCCTTTCTCCCAATAATAGGCCAGTGACCTCAAGGTTCACCTCTTGAGCCTAGTGGACAGGACTTTCTCTACCAAAGCTGATGATAGGTCTATTTGAACATTCCTCCAGTTGCTGAGCCATGGATAGTCCATCATCAATACTCAAGAAAGTAGGAGGTACACTTCCCTTCAAGAAGCAAGAGGGCATCACAGAAGCCTCTGGGACTCCTTGAAAGGGGGTGGTGGTGCCTTTGGATAGCACTTTTGGCTTGGTTTACATCAACTCCTAAGTGATTTGGCTGAAGGCTGGTACTGACCAAGCCAAGAACAGGTCCATTGTGTGTTGCCTCGAGAACATGTGATCCCTATCAGCTCTGTGGGTTGCTATGTTTCTCCAGGCAGACAGCCCTCTTTAGTTCTGGGTTTCCCAAGATAAGAGGGAAACGGGGGTAGTGGTGACAACCTACCAAGTACATTGAAGCATGCAGAACTTCCCTGCCTCGCAAGACTGTTATTGCATGGCAATCCTTTCAGTCATTCCTTATGAATTTGGTCTTTTTAACAAAGAGCAGTATGGCACATTAAGGACTAACATATGGATTATGGCAGACAGTTCCGTGCATAAAGTGTTACCCTAACTTGGCAGTTACATATATCTCATTGTGGAAAGCGTGGGGAATAGTTAATGCGAGGTGAGATGGAAATGAAATGCAAAAGGCACAGACGACTGCAATTATATTGAACCATAGATGTTAAATCTTTGCAGTGACCATTCAGCAAAATAATGTCGATGGAAACACAAACATCCTGACAATGGACAATTAATTTGATACTTGCCATGGCGGGAGAAAAGACCATTATATAGATTTAAGTTACAGATGATAGAACTGAACCTCTTGATAGGCTCTAAGTCTGTAGTTTCATACTAAAGCTCTTCTTTGGTAAACAGGTGTTCATCTAGGTTTAAACCTCCCCTCCACAGCTGGGTAGTAGGCAAGAGTGTGTGTGTGCGTGCGTGAGAGGGAGGAGAATGTGAATGGGGCTATACTGCTTGGACTCTATGGCCTAAATGGCCCATTACAACTCTGATTCTAATACACTGTATATATTCGAATGCACTACATATATAGTGCATTCAAAAAGTTATTTAAAAATTCAACATCAAAAGCAAGAAAGGAAACAAACAAGAAAATTTTACATTGTATAAAGGTTAGGAATATCAGTTGCAAAGAATATATATTTTATTTATTTATTTATTTAAAACATTTCTATGCCTCCCCATCGCAATAAAGCCTCGGATATATATGGAGTATATACATAGGAGTTTATGCACATATGTATTACACGTACATAAGGAAATATGCTACCATTAGTAGAACTAATTAAGCATAAGTTTCAGGAAAGGCAAGCCAAACTCCATCCATGTTAGGTGGAGTCTAAACACCTGTCCAAAGATTCAAAGCATTATTAGATCTCAGTCCACTGGATTATTGGGGGTCGCTATTATGCTTCCAGTGTTGTACTATCAGTCATTTAGCTGCCAGAAAGGTGTGGAAAATCCATTTACACAGATCTTATTTTAGATCACAAGAGGCAAGCAGAAATTTAAGTAGAACATGTAGATCTGTAAATACTAAAGAGTCCAATACAAATTCATCCATATTATAAACTTTTTCCAAAAGAAGGAGGCTGTTTGACATTGGCCAGGTCTTTTATAATCTCCATCCTCTATTTTATTGTATTATAAGCTGCTTTGAGAACTTCAGTTATTAGCTGCTGTATGAATACTCCAAATAAATATTTATATGGTGTTCTTCTTTTCCCACATAAACCAGCCTCTCCAGCCCCCCGCCCCTCCTCTCTTCACAGGATCCTGTGCCTCTGCATTCTGCCACTCAAATATTTCTATGGGCTTAGACTCACAGTGCAGGGCTCTGAAAATCTGAATATCAAGGAACCCTACATGATTGTTTCCAACCATCAGAGTTATTTAGACCTTCTTGGTATGTTGCTAGTGTGTCAAATCCTTTTTGCATTTGAATTGTATTAAGTGCATTTCCATCTTCTTAAAAATGATGAGATGAGAGCACAGGATGAATCTGAGAGAAGAGAAGATGGGAACACACAATTCTAAATGAGAACTGGAAAAAATATTCTCCTAAAATAAGGACAGTGATTTTAAGTCTCATCTCTCCAAATCTGAGTCACTAGATCCAAAATATTCCTATTCTAAAATGTGGGTTTCAAAAATTAGATTTAAAATTGATATTCAGAATGGTCTTTAAAAATCCTCCAACACTGGTGCTGGAGTTCTGAATTTGCTCCCTCCTTTCTTTTCTTCTTTGTGTTGTCCCTACATAAAAATCCAAATATGTACATTGGACATGAATTGAAATAAGCATCTTCATTTACTAAATAGGTAGCCAGAACTCTGAATATTTGGGTAAACCAGATTAACATAATTCAGGGAGGGGGTTCAAACTCATAAGGATCAAATGGTTTATTACTGGAAAGCATTTAGTACACTGGAAATGCTATGAAAATATAATGACTATTTTCTTTCACCTTTACTGGAACTCCAGTGTTGCCCAGATGGGGAAGGCAGCAGGTAAGCTGAGAGAGGGAGAGGGAGGTTCAGGAGGAATAGTTTCTGGTCCGTTGTACTTTTCTGCTTAGGGAGTCTTGGGCACCTTATCAGCCAAGAAGCTCAGTTTCTTTCTTCCCAAGGGATGATGGAGGTTCTACCAGATCGTTGCATTGCCTTTGCCCTGCTGTACATGGGCCCGGTGGGGCTCAGCTGCTGGTGCTGCAACTTCATTTTCATTGACCGCAAGAAGAGGAGCAAAGCCATTGAGACGACCGAGCACATTGCATGGATCATGGCACAGGAAAATGTAAGCATGGGGGAGAAGGATATAGGACTGGGAGTTGATGAAAAGTTGAAGAGTTATCAAAGTACAGTGGTACCTTGACTCACGAACTTAATCCGTTCCACGACTCTGGTCGCGACCCAAATTGGTCATGAGCCAACTCAAATTACCCCACAAGGTTCAATGTAAATAAGGTTAATCCATTCTGCAACTTTTTTTTTTTTTTTTGAAATCACAAAAATTTGAAGCAAAGTGACAAAGAACAACAAAGATCGTGGCCATCTACCACCCCCCGCAACATGGCTGCGATCACGCCCGTGCAGGGAAGACGGGCGTAATTGCGGTCGTCATCCGATTTGGAGTTTGCAACCTGCAGCAAAATTTTTCTGAAATTTCTGTTCATGACCCAATTTGGTCATGAACTGAGGTGTTTGTGAGCCGAGGTACCACTGTACCATGAGATGAAGGGACTTCATGTACATTTTAATCTATAGCTTCCCCTCCTCTTCTCTTCTCCCTACCCCTACTTGTTCAGCTGAGGGTCTGGGTTTACCTAGAAGGTACCAGAAACCCCAAGGACACCATGCTTCCCTTCAAGCGGGAAGCTTTCCACCTGGCTGTGAAGACACAGGTAAACCTTCCAATTGTGAATATAAAATCGGTTGAGGGAGCTGGGGGTGGTGGGGGCCTGCAAGAGCCACTGCCAGGTAAAAACCAGGCCATGATGGTCCACATTGACAAGTTCTTGCCATCAATTTATTCGAGGCTGTTCCTTTAACTAGTAGCTATTTCCTTCTTGCCCTTTTTTATGCTGCTTCTACCTATTTAATTGGTTGTTCTCCAATTCACTTTTTGGAATTGGCCCTTAATTAGTTCCCATTCTCTGAGAAGGGTAGGTAATTTAATTACAGGTTTCCTACTTTCAGCCAGAGTGGTTGCTCATTATTTTATCTGATATTTCACGAGCGCAATTTTACTGTTGTGATCATAGAAAAATACATATTTAAACTACATTTTACATTGTTTTACTTCCTCTCACCCTTCCTTTAGTCACAATCTTAGGATGGGGGTGATATCAAAAGAGAAACATTGAAATATACAGAGTCATGGACAGATTCACGAGGGAGGAGGCTATCAGTGGCTACTCGCCTTGCTGGCTAAGGGCTGCCTCCTTTGCCAGAGCTGGCTGCCTGCATGCACCAGCTGCTGGGGAGCATGAAAAAGAGGAGGCCTTGCACCCATCCTGGTTGAGGGATCCTGTGGGCAGCTGGTTGGCCACTGTGTGTGGAGTGCTGGGACCTCGGGACTGATCCAGCATGGCTTTTCTTATGTTCTTATGCAAGGAGTCCTGCAGCACCGTAAAGACTAACACACACTTTATTTATTTATTTATTTATTTAAAACTTTTGTATGCCGTCACCACATGCCTTGGCATCTCGGGACAGCTCCCAATATACCCAATTAAAAACAGTAGCATGATCTGTAACAAATTCAATAAAAGATTACATAAGAGGGGAAAAAACGAAAACAGAAAGAGCGAATGTTCAACTATAAAATATTAGTTTTTAAAATGGCGATTAAATATCCATTAAAATCCATTTTAATCGATTTTAATCGATTAAATATCGATTAAAATCCATATTTTATATGGATTTTAACTTGTTTTATCTATGTTGTAAGCCGCCCCGAGGCTTCGGCGAATGGGGCGGCATAAAAATGTTTTAATAAATAAATAAATAAAATAAAAAGGGTTTAACCCAGTGCCGAAAAAAATATAAACTCAACACTAGGCACAGCTCTCCACGGAGCGCATTCCATAATCTGGGCACCACCACAGAGAAGGCCCTGCTTCGGGTAGATATTATGACATTAGCTTTCATGGACTAGAGACCATTATGGCAGATGCATGAAGGGCAGGCCTGTTTGTTCCACTAGAAATGCCAAGCAATACTGGAATAAAGGTTGGCTTGGTGCTTTGTCCCACGATGTATCAACGCCCCCAAAATTAAAACCTCTGTCCCTATTCAAAGGGAGTTTAAAGACGCAACGCAGGCAATGTGTCACTGAAGCATGTGATGTGGGCCTGCCCTTCTGTTTCTTTTTGGACAGACGCTACTGCCTGCATAAATTATCTGTGGTAAGTGTGGATGCTCATGCATTTTGAAATTATACTCCTGTGATTTGAGGATTTACAGATGGGCAGAAAAAGTGGGCTTTGCAGAGAGGTAGGGTTGGGAAGGGTGTTTAATTCAGGTATGGGCAGGAAATAGATACCCAGATCCTTCAGATGGGATCAGAACTATCCATGCAATGCCCTTGTAGTGAAGCTATTTGTGGGATGGAGTTCAGTAATTCCTATAATGCTCACAAGAAAAGCTGCAAGGTATAAGGAGCCCCACTGAATCAGAAGGTGTTCCCTTCCCCAGCTTTGGACTTTCTCTTGCAGCTTCCTTGGCCATGTGTTGGCAGGTGTCTCTGGGAGCTGAAGCCCCCAAACCCCAGAGATCTACCTTCTGCCCACTTCTGGCTTAATTCATGAGCATAACTCCAAGTTCCTGAACTGTTGATTGTCTTTTATCACACAGGTATCCATCATCCCCATTGTGACATCCTCTCATAAAGCCGTCTACAGCTACAAAGATAAGGCATTAAAGCCAGGTGAGTTTGAATTACAAAGAAAACCATTCCTATTAAGTGCTCCTTCTCCTCCCCAAAATACCAGCTGGGTAACAGGACTATTAATAGGTAGTCAGATCTTAGAGCTGCTCTTCTTAAGGACAATCAGAAGCCTACAGGAAGAAATTTAGCAGATGAACCTTCTTTCCCCATCACTTTCAGCACAATCATAATCAGATATAACTTCTGCTGTTTTCAATGCACCTTGTTCCCAAGAAGGTGTGTGTAAGATTGCAGACTTAATTTCGATGCAAAAGTTCATCTACTTTCTTCCTATTAGGCACCTGTTAAAAGTAAAGGCATAGGCAACTTCTGTGTCTGAGTGAGTGAGTGAGTGAGTGAGTGAGTGAGTGAGTGAGTGTGTGTGAGAGAGAGAGAGAGAGAGAGAGAGAGAGAGAGAGAGAGAGAGAGAGAGAGATTTGAATAACATTTGCAATTAGATCTGAACCAAGTTTACATGCATATGGACGCACTCTTAGAAATGATTATTGTAATTTAAATGAAAATGCAACATATTGTTGCTATTATTTATTACATTACTATACCACCCATAGCTGAAGCTCTTTGGGCAGTCTACACAAGGTTGTATATTCATATTACATCTACTATAATATGGAAGTCTGCAGTCCTGTGACTGGGGTGCCCCTCAACCTGGTGTCCAGGTGCTTACCACTGATTGTTGCTTTCAAGTCCCCTGCCTATTGCTACTCAAGGTTCTTTATCTTGAAAGAGGACATGGACTGAAGAGTCCTTCAAAGAGAGGATGCCATCAAATAGAGGACTGTTCTCTGGTAGCCCTTCAAATACAGCACTCTCCTCTGTTTAGTAGGGCTCATGACACTAAAAAAGGTGCACATAACTCATCCATTCTGGCCAGACTACCAAGAATGTGTTGTGTATGAGTGAAGAAGCAAGAACAGTAACATTAGATCTGGATAAGTTTAGGTACTCCTCGTGGTAAGAAGGATATTGCTGGAGCAGGGGTGTTGGAGCAATCCTCAACGGATTCAAAGGAGGTCAGATTTCTGTGAATTTGCCCAGAGGATCCTGCATCAGACTGCCTTTTCTTGGATCATCCAGATTCCATAAATCTGAGGACTAGTTTTTTACTTTGTTTATACGCAGGTGTGCAGGTGTGTATTAAGTATTAAGTAACAGCCACTTGTGCTAAGTGCATTTGCAAACAAACAAAATTCTTGTACAAAAAAAAATCTGATGCCATCAATGAGCAATGGAACAAAAGTCCTCTGATAATCTATAAAGCAAGAGTTAGCAAATCTCTGCCCTGGAGGAATGTGGATATGTACTGGCAAGCACAGCTAAGCAGGGCTGGGTGGACCTAGAGCAGTTAAAAATGGGGAGAAGCATTTTTATTGCAGGGCTGGTTCATGGGACTTGCAATCTACTTTTTAACACTAGGACTTTTTAACATCGACAGTGCAAGCCTGCCCATTTTGGACCTATTCACACACAGAGCATAAATAATCTGATCCTGAGTGTGCAAGGTTATTTAAAGCATAAGACGTGCCTTATTGGGTCCATCTGAGGCACTCCTGATCACAGCATCCTTAAGAACCCCCATCGTTAGATGCTGCTGGTGGATTACTTTTACAAAGTGCTAATTTCCAATCGCCCTGCTCTACAGTATAGCTTCTCTCTTTAGAAAAATCCTAAACCTCAGCACGGTACTCTTTCCAGCTAAGTGGCCGAAGGCTGCCAGTGTGATGTTTAAAAGGGCTTCTGGGTAAGAATTTAATGTCCAATTACCCTCCTTTGAGCATGGAATTAGCAGGGTGAAGTCATCTACTTGAATCTCTCCTGTATTTTCTTCCTTATTTTTTCTTACCTCAGATCATTTCTTAGGGTGCACCCCTATGCCGTCCAACATCGTCTGTGGGACCATAGGATTTTTTGAAGTCAGGTGGCTCAGTGCTTGGACTCCCAGGCTGAGCTCTCATCCCTTTGCAGCTTGCATGGGCAGGATCATGCTGACTGCTTCCCTCCAGTGTGTGACTGGGCCTTGGGGGAGAAACAGGGGTAGGGAAAGGGGAGGAATCTGCAAGTGGAGAGCTGTGGAGCTGCAGCCCATCCTCCTTCCCTCCAACCCCCCTTTGCTAAATTGAGTTGGTGAAAAATGCAGAAAAGTGCAGAGATGATCGCTGCCACCAATTCTTACACCTTGCAATGGATTATGTTGCCCTCTGAGTTCAGAGGTTTAGGAGCATCCGCCAAGGGCACAATAGGATCATGTTCCTGAGGAGGGAAGGAGGAATGATGCCTTTTGATGGGTAGCACTAGAAGCACCCAAAGGAAGTTGAGGATGGGAAACACCAATAATGGAAGCGGGGAGATGAACTCTCAGGCTGCACAAAGATAAAAACTGCATTGGCACAATGCATCGTGCAAGACGCTGCTTTAAGGATACTTAAGAAACACATCAATGTGTTCTCTGTACTGCAGGGTTTTTTATGCCAAAGTGTGTTGGACCATTAAAATCTTTATGTTTGTGCACCTTTCAGATTTAATTTCCCTCTCCCCTGTAAACAAAACTAAACAAAACTTACAGGATTAGTTGCACATGAAAAACTGAAGGCTAAGTGAGAGCTCTTCCTAGCATCCATGTAGCAAAAAGAAAAAAACAACAGCCATTGTTGTTATTTGAGAAGAGAATTGAGACATGGGTTTATTATCCCACTGAAAATGTGGCGTAACTGGGAATAAACCTCACTGTACTGAGCAAGGCTTTCTTCTGCATAGCCATGCAGAACATCCCTGCTTCTTGTTTGACTTCGCAGCAAACAGCCTCTCACCATCTTTTCAGCAGTTGTTCCAAACTGCTCAGGGATTAATTGCCCCAAGCTTCCCAGGGTGTATCCCCCGGCGTTCCTCCTTTCCCTCTAATTAATGAAGGGTCACTGCCCTTGCTTTCTGATATTGCTGTGCAGTCCCCAAGCGATGTGACATGTCAGGGCAGGGCTATTTGCGCTGCCTTCCTTTTGAGGCCCAGATCAGAGGAGACCTGTGGGATTTTGTAGTGTTTGGTCACTTTACAAAGACACACACAGGCCAGCTGCATGCATGATGCTGCCAGACAGCCGATCCCCTAACTAAAGCGCACCAGATCCCCAGGGAGAAGTCGCATGCTTCCCCACTCACGCACTCCCTCTGCTTTGCCCACTCCTTCTCTGCTCCAGAAGCACCTTTTCTTCCCTGCAGCACACAGAGCTCGACGGCCTTAGCTAGTGTTGGAAGAGTGTACCAGACTGCCTGCCCCAAACTCTGATCGGTTTTCCGCTGGAGGGATTTCCGAGAAATCTCTGCATCAAGAAGACAACTCCTCACCATCAGCTCTCATAACGAGGCTGCCCCAGCCAATCTGGAACATTAAGAAATATTAATTTTCTTTTGTCAAGCCCAGGTTGTCATCAGTCCTCACACATTTAAGGCAGCCCAGTGATAGGCCTGGTTTGAGCATCACAGTATTCCAGAATGACAGAGAAGAAGAAAACATGCTGATTCTTGGCCACTCCGGCTAAGCTAAACAACCCAGGAATGCTTCATTTTTAGGTAGTTAACTGTGATGTCCAAACCTGTAGCTCACTGGGGAAGGAACAAGCCAGATTTGTAACTCAAAGGAAGGTCCTACTGCAACCGAGCTTATGTCAGACTGCGCTGCATGGCTATAATCACAAGGCCTAGTGTGATTGCTCACACTTTACTAATCCAGAAGTCTCACTCAGTCAGGCTGACCTCCCCAGGACCTTACAGAGGTGGAGTTTAGGCATGTACCAAGACCAAAATTCTTTAAAGCTTTATTTCCAAAGACAACCAAAGCAATGCAAGTCCTCAAACTGAGACAGCTGCCACCCAAGATCCTGCCAGACAGCAGGTAAGGAGGGCTGACACCCAACCCTCCTTTAGGAAATGCGGTAGAGTAGATACAGCCAACAGGAAAGTCATCTACTCATTCATATTTGCACATGCTGGCCAGGTAAGGGCATATTAGATGAACTGGCATATGCATACCTGGTGCAAGGTAATGTGGTATTGCCCAACTTGCCTCTGGTTTGAGATTCCTTTCCTTTCTCAGGGAAGGGGCTGCTAATCAGAGTCTTCTTGTTGCTTTGCCTTCTACATGAACAACCATCATCCATTGGGAAGAAGTTCCTGGGATAACATGTTAACACCCTTCAGTGCTTTGCTGTGTTGCTACCTCTCAAGGATACCCTTATAGGCTGCCGCAAAAGTTCTCTACTTTCATTCGTAATCTGCTCCGAGCTGATAGTCCCTCACCCTCTCCTCATCGCCTGTTCATATCTCTTGTGCTCTGATGACTCAATTCTGTGTCTTCATCCACATTATCTTCCCACCCCATCCCAGGGCTTTCCCTGCAAAAGAAATCATGCTTCGCCACGTCCTCGCCCTCCTGCACATTTCCAATTCAAAGAAGATGAAGAACAGTGTTAACAAAAGGGAACTTTACACTAAGTGCTTGTGACAGGATCTTATTTAACGTGCCAGAAACTTCTCACAGCTATTCCGGGGATCAAGAAAAGTTCAGTGGTGTCTTTGGCTGCAAACTTTTAGTTACATTCACTACAGATGTAAGATGGGAATGTAAGGTGAAGGATTTTGGGTGCTGGTTCCATTTCTAAATATCCAATGGGCCTTTTGCACTTTTACTACTGATATACAGGTACAACATAGTAGCATAAGGAAAGAAAGATAGGGAGAAATTGTAATGTTATACAATTGGATTCTGAGCCCTTTGCATCAGAACACAGTAAAACTTGTCCTAGGATGTATCAGAGGAAACTAGAAGCACTGAATTATTTCCGGTGCTGAAGAAAAACAAAACAAAACATTCCACAAATCTATTCTGTCAACTCCTTTCTCCCTTTTTTGAGCCTATTTTAGATTTTGCAGAAACTCTTCCAGATAAGTCTATGCTTTAGCATGCACACAAGGACCCCATGTCTCCCCAGAAGTAAAATTATGGGAACAGAGCTAGAGTGCTTAACAGACAGGACCAATAATTGGTCCGGCAGTTTTTAAAACAACAATGAAGAGCAACCCACTCTCCTCCAAGGGTGATAAGCTGCCCTCCACTAACTATCCAAATGTTTGTATACCTTTAAGAGCGACCCCATCTATCATTGGTCATCTTGATCTCTCCCCATCTAGCCTTTGCTCTTTCCTTGTGCCTGTTGTTAGCCTTTGAAGGTAGGGCAAGCTGTTTTACCACATTCCAGTCCTATCTTAACAGTGCACAGACAGACAGACGGACAGATGCCGGCAACTATCTTCGTCCTAGTATTCTGTAGCACACTTGAACACAGTAGCTTCTATTACACTAGTATTCCATTCATACATGCAAAAATTGTGGGTTTTCCCCCCCGTCCATCACTGATAAACCAGGTTTGCAGCTTGAGGGCTCTCTTGGCTCTTCTGCAGATCAGAACCGGTTAAAGCTACTGTTCAGGTCGAGGCCTCCGCCAGGTTAGCAAGAGTTCAAGCACGGCGAATCAGAAATTGTATATCACCTTCATTTTGAAACTTTACTAAAATGAATATGGGTTGAATTATTACACACGCACATGAAGATCTGCAGACAGAAAACAAGCTCTCTGGAGGGAGGAGTTTGCGCATTTCCCCAGCAAGAAAAGCCCTTGCTGTCTCCATGTGAGGATTAAAACGAAATCTGCAGTGCTGCGACCAAACGCACAGGTCACCCATTGGTATTTCAAAATGGTTCAGTCAAAGACCAGTTTAACAAGCGACGAATGGTTTGGCTAGACTGGGCTACACTCCCTGCAACGTGGCAACCCTCTATCCCGGCCTGTCTGCACTGCAGGGCACAGTAGCACTGCAACCAGTAGCAACCATTCACACCTTCTCCAGAGAGCCCTTTCTTTGCCTACTGTCCAGCCCTCTCCCTAGAATTTATTCAAAACGAGTGTAGGAGGCACTGAAGCATATTTCATGGCTTTAATGCTTGCATTAGCAGCATCGGCTGCAGCTAGGAAGGCTTTGTAGCATTGGCTTCTTTCCTTACTCCCACTTTTCTGCTATATGTGTACATACAGGAATTCAGTTGCAAAGACCGCACATAAGAACCCTGGACCAGACCCACGGCCTATCTAGTCCTGAGAAGCGGTTGTGCTCGAAAACCCCTCTTTGGCTCTCCTTTCTCAGCAACCGCTACTCAGACCACAGTGCCTTTGACTGTTGAAGCAGTACCTAGCCCTCAGGAGAAAGTCTTGCGGCAGTGAATTTGGGAGCTTAATTGTGCTTTTATTTATCCCAAATCCCCTACCATTCCTCTTAATTGGATCACTCTGGGTTTCAATATTAGCTAAGAGGGAGACAGTTTTCTTCATTTATACTTTCTCCGGGCATAATTTTATACACCTTTATAAAGTCTCTTTACCGTGTTTCTAAGCTAAGAGCTCCAAATATGGTGAGTCCTCCATGCCCTTGATCGTCACACCTAAAAGGGATATTGCACAGCTGCCTAAAGCGCAGCCTCTCCTCCTTATCCCTTTTTAGGTGCAATGACTAAAATTGTACAGGCATCATTGCATCATTTAGTACTGGGACACCATATAAAAACTTTAAACAAACAAGGATATTGTGGTACTAAGAGTATGACCCTCCCCCTCTCTCTCCCCCATCCCCAACAGGGAATTGGACCAGCCGGATTTTGCCCAGGATAGAAACGCAAGGCCTTGGCCCAAAAGATGTCCCTGAACTTGCTGAGAATGTCTGCAAAACAATGCAGGAAACTTTTGATGAGATCTCCAGTGAGGTGTATGGGAAAAAGAAGGTTAAAGAGTGAGTGTCCCCTTTGCATGGAAGGCCAAAACCATGGTCCTGTCTCCCCTGCCCGAGAAGCACTTACTGGTCTGAAATTGCAGGCTTGCCTGTATCCAGTGGCTGGCATCATCCATGACGCCAGCGGTCCCCACCACCGCAAGACCTCATCATTAAGTCTGCAACTTGTCTCTAGAATTAGAGGACAAGCTGATGGCGGCTGTGTAAATTGGTTGCTTTTACTGGCTATTGATTTGTCATTCTTGCACTCTTTTTGTGATTAAATGTGGTGAGATATCTATGCAGGATGGCATTTTATTCGGGATATTATTATAAATTGCTTTGGAGACCTTTTGCAGGCCAAGTGGTGGGGAAAAGGGACAATAAAACACAGAGAACACTACAACATAACCTGGACCCTTCTAAGTGGTGACCCTTCCAGCTCCCCACACTCTCTCACAAACAGAGCAAGCAAAGCTGAGCAAACCTCAGATGGGGGGCTTCGTTATACGGGCACAAGAAACACCAGCGTGGACTTGGCAGCCTACGTCAAGCAACCGTAACACTCCTTGTAGCTTAGCTGTAACCACAACTAGTCCACCAGTCCTCAGCTACATGGTTTGAGGTCCCAGGCCTTTCATACTGGAAGCCAAGCCACCAAGAAAGACCTTTTACAGGCTTCCAGAGAAACCAGTGGTGAATGAACTACAGGTGGATACATGACCTGGGATCTGCTTTGTCCAAGCTTCTGTTTAGACGCTACAGCAGAAATGGATGGCAGTGGCAGAATAGGGCACAAGCTGACATTTCCGGAAAGGCCAGCACAGTTGTTTGAGCTTGTTGTTGCTCTTATCAGAGCATCTTCCTATCTGTGATATAAAGGAGCATCTTGGTCTTGAAACTGAAGCAGGAAGTCTTCCTCCTATGAACAGGCAGGGCATTGCTCCATGTTGCCAAAGATTCAGGTGAGCTCCTCTGAATGCATTTCCCAAGATGGGACCTGGCAATTCGGGCTGTGAATGATGCTAAACAAAAAGGAAGGCATAACTCCTTGCAGTGGGAGGAGTTATGTACTCCTTACTAACTCCTTTCCTTACAGAGGAAAATATTGATCCAAGTAGCATGCAAAGGGAGTTGTTCAAAGAATACTCAGACTTTTAAAAAATGCTATGGAACAGACTGGGTTTGCAGAACATGGGAACCCATGATGGGTAATTAGCAAGGGTGTCTTTGTGTGTTGTCTGAAGCTGGACTACTTCCTACAGGATAGCTTGTTTGTGAACACCCTTGGTGGAAAGGTTGCTGTGTTATCTGAACCCAGGCAAATGACCCCATTGTGGATCCAGAAAAGTAGAGGGCAAACTTGTGCAACAGCAACAAAACCCCTTGTGGCTTTTGCTGCGCTAGCACAAGCCACCAGCAGTGGCAGCTCTTCCACCAAGCACCCGAGTGGTGGTTGCTCCAGACACAGGCTCACTTTCTCTTACTGTGACCGTGGCTGCTTTTCGCACTTACTGCAGCTTTCTCCATTGTATTTGCAGAGATCCCTTTTCACAATTTCCAAGTAACAGCTTCTCTAAAGTGCTGAAGCAGCATGTTGGAGAGGTTGCTCATTGTTTGCCACTTCTTTCTCACACAACTGAATGTGTGAGAAGATATTTTAAAAAGTATTTATTCTTTTGCTGGTTTTCTGGAGTGGCACAACTGTGCAACTACAAATCGCTGAAATGGGAAGACCTACTTGAACAAATGTCCTGGCAAATGTCAGCTATCTAAAACAGGAGGTACCAGCCATAGACAATGACCAAATACTCTCTTTGTCACTTTGTGTTCACCTGACAGCTGTCATAGAGAGCTGTCAGATGAAGAACTGTCAAATGAAAGCAAAACCATGAGAGATCTTTGCTCATGAAAGAAGGTGGAAACTTTTTTTCTCATTTCACAGTGAAGCTTTTGGTGTTTCACCCCATAAGTCCTGGTGGTTCCACTTTTTCCTCCTTTTCTTGAGTTACCAGCTATCAGAGAAATGAAGATTATGACACCTTCCCCCCGCTTTTCATTAGTGCTTCTTTATTAGAGCTGTCAGAAGAAAAACTTTTCTTTTTAAAACTCTTGGGAAAATCTCTGCTTTTGTTTTTGACAGGTAAATATACACAGATGCATGGCTGCCTAGTTCTCTGTCCAAAAACAGAGATAAGCAAGAGATTTTTTTTAATAAAGCCTTTCTTTTGATAGCTTTAAAAAGTCTACAGGTAGCTCCTTCAATGTGCCACCTGGGCACTTTGAAAATCATAGAAAGTGATTCCGCCTCCCCCCAAAAAGAGCCGTAAACCTGAAGTGAGTACCAAAGGGGCAGGGGCAGGAAAGGAGGTTACTTCAGCTGCCTAGTGCCCTGAGATACCTCCTGGAGGACCAAGGAGGAAGGAGATGGGGAGGATAATGCACAGTAGTTCTACTATCTGGTTTGTTTCATGAATGCATATGAAGGCATGGCTTATTTCCATAGTGGGGTGCCATATTGTGTGAACACACCTGCAGACATAACTGGAGTTGGACACATGGGCTAGGGAAAAGATTTTACAATCGAAAGACTTCAGCCAGGAGATTACTCAACTTCACTTAATGTTTGACTAGAGGTTCAAGATGCAGAAGCCAGCGTTCACAGCCCTATATCTGCACACCCTCATCTTGTGCTATGTTGATCATGCACACTGGGGGTTGTGTGTGTTGGCCTCTAAGAACACAGTCTAGCTTTGCAGTGGCCACTCATGCTTCATAATCATCAGGAAGGCAAAAAACCAGACATATATCTGGAGAAAATGCTCATATATCCATTTATATATATAAATACAAAAGATGTAATATAAAAGAAAAATAGTACATCTCACTAGGGTGAGCGAGGAAAACAGTGGATCTCTTGCCTGGGTTCTAATTGCAGATGGGCAATCAGAAGGTCTCTGGTCTCCCTTCTTACGGTGGTCTATTTATGTATCCATTTATTTGTAAAAGTTATTACCTGTTTTTATTATAAAACCATCCCAACCTGGTCTGCAACTAATGAAGCAGAATAAAATCACACACCAGCCAAAAAACCAATCAAAGGGTGGGGGCATATAGCAGTTTACATGATGCAGCCAAACAATATAAATTCAGTCCAAAGCCTGGATGAACAACAAATTAGTACCAGAAGTTGTACTGGCTGTACATGAGGGAAGGGGGAGTTCCAGCACCCCCCTCAGAGATTGCAACAGATTAAATACCAAGCAGATGTGGCGCCATCAAGATGCATCTGGGCTTGGTCTTAACATTTGGACAAGCATACAAAGGAGCAGGCTATGGTTCCAATACAACAGCGGGACCCACTGCAAAGGGAGGTTGTGTGGTCTCCCACACTAGATGCATTCAAGAAGCAATTGGACAGTTGTCTGATCGGGATGGTGTAACTGGCACTAGTAGGGGGTTGGACTCGATGGCCTTCCTGGTTCCTTCTGACCCAGCCGTTCTGTGAATCGTAAGCTGTGTAAGGCACAAGCACAAGTCATCTTTGTTCAGGGAAGCCTTGCTTGCGTCTGAGCCATGAATTTAAAGTAATCCTGCTTCTAATGCTTTCTTTTGTTCTTGTCTCTGTTTTATCTTGTTGTTGTCCACCATTCTGGAATCCATGTAGATATGAAGTAGCATACAAATGCTTGAAACAAACAAACTTGTCTGGGTAACACGGCTCTAAACAGAACTGGAACTTGGCATCAGAGCGCCTTCCATTTGTCTTACTTACAGTGGCCATTCCCAGAACAGTTGTTGGGTGATAACAGAGGCATCCTTTCAACTGTGAGCTGATTAGCACATGCGAACTGAAAATCTAAGGTAACTCTCCCTCCCTCCCTTTCTCTTTCTTTGCTTACTCTTGTTCAATTCCCTCTGATCTCACTCTTCATCATTCCCTCTCCCCCTCCAACTTTGTGCATGCATCTGTGCTCACTTGGAACTCAGGGCAACCCTCCATGGGCCTGATTAAGAGGTCTACTGCCCATGAATGCTTATGCCAGTTAAGGTACCACAAGACCCTTCCTTGCTTTTCTTTCAGATAAAGGACTGGCTTCTGTGAAAAAGGGTCCATGGCCACCCTGGTACAGATTACATAGGCTTAAGTACATTGGCAATCCTGCACAGAGGCTACTGAATACACTTTAGGTTTGGATCACAAATCTGTATCTCCTCCTATTGCATAGATAAAAATAAGGACATCTGTTCTCACAGGCGGATCACTGTCTGAGAGTTTCCTGTTCCGTGATTCCACGTAGTAGGAGACTCTTTTATACCTTGGCTTTACAGCAGTCTCTGTTAGACTGGCTTCTGAAACAGGTTGAGCTAGTGAATTAGCATAATCATTTCCTTAAAAGAATGAAGAACGTTTAAATGGCTTTCTTCAAATGGAGAATGTGGGTCCTCAAATGTTGCTGGACTACAATTCGTACCAGCTCTGGCCATCATCCATATTGCTTGAGGATGGTGGGGGTTGTAGTTCCACAAAATTGGAGATCCAAGCAATAGAATGCATCATACAGCTCCCCCTTTCCTTCCCACTGGTTTTTGGGCATTTTATATAAAACTAGCACACATTAGAGATGCATCCCCGGGCACGAAGCCTGAAACCTTTCAGAAGGATAGTTCAGGGGGGCTAGGGAGTTATGATTTTTATATATATTTTATCTGGCCAGGGCAACTTATTTTATATTGTTATTTTTGCATTTTAACTTAATGTTTGTATTTTTTAATTTAATGTTATAATTATTTTTTAACTTAACGTTGTAAGCCATCCCAAGGCTTCGGCGAATGGGGCGGCATAAAAATAATCTTTAACAATCCTTTCATTACAGCAGAAACATAGCCTACTAACACCAGTAACAAGGATAGCGTAAAATATACTCACATATATATTTGAATGCAGCCTTATGTTATCCTTAACTTCGTATCATACTATTATCTAACCCCTGCTCACATTATCTATCCTAAAAACTTAAAGACTGACAGTCCACATTATTATCTATAATATCTTCATCCAAGTTAAGCTCAGTACCATGTTTCCATAATGGTTGCCACATTTTCTTAAAATAATCATGTTTTATTTCTCCTTTATATATTGTGCCTTGATTAGACAGTTTTTCAAGCATAGCTACTTGCCAAATTCTATTAAGGGCTAGGGAGTTATGATGACTGAAAACCTGCTTAAGGCTTTTTTTCACACTGACGTTGGAAGAGTGTCTCATTCACAGTTCTGTCCTTGCTCTCCCACAGAACAGTCATTGGCACCTCTGATAAAACTTATTCTAGGGTTAGGAAGTGAACCTATCACTTATAGGTGGATCTGTGCTCCTTCTATACCCTCCCCTCCTGCTGTCAGGAGTTTTAGAGGATGTAGAGACATTTTCATACAGGAAAGGTATCTGCATTTCTAAAATGTGAAGGCTGGCAAAATCTCGCTCTGGATTGCATTCAGTTCTGTTCCCTTAACATGGAAGGTCGCTTTGATTTAGGAAAGGACAGAACTGCACTAAAGTGACCCAATTCTGCACTGGCTTTATCAGAAATCGGTGCACGTTCCTCTTTAGTTACAATGCTATTGGTACGGGATATTAACAGTCCTACTGGGTATGGCTTTTGCTCGCATTAGCTTTTGATAGGTTTCAAATGAACTATGAATTGGTGAGCTACCAATATTATGTTATGTTATAATTCTGTAAAATATTGGCATCTGTATTGCCTGTTCTGTGAATTACTTTGAGCACAATGCATTTGTGGAAAATACAGAATGCAAATAAACTGATACAACTATTATCCAAATTCATTTCAGGCTGGTGTCTGATGTAAATCTGGCACCAGGACAACATTTAGTTCCTCTTACAGATGACCAATTTTGGGAGAAGGATTTTGGGAATTTCTAAAACTAAGCACATGGGATGTATCTCATCAGGTCTGAAACCAAAACCACACTGAATTTCTGAGCATGTTTCAAAATACCGATTGTAACCTTTCAAGCAATTGGGGGCCTGCATAGAATCACCTGCCCACATGAACTCACCTGTGTACTGGGTTGTTTCTCCAAAGTCCTTTTCCCGACTCTTCTGACCCCACATTGGTCACTCCATATCCATCAGAAGCGAGATGAATAAGGACGATGCTGCTTGGCCATTTCCAGAGAGACCTGCCTTGCTTTAACTAGGCCTCACTCAGGCCTTTTAGGAGCTTCAAGAACTGTAGAGTTGCTAGCTTGCTGTTGATTTCTTTATTATTTATTATTAAACTTGTATACAACTCAAATAGTCCCACAGGACTCTCTTAAGTGGTTTACAACACTCCAAATTAAAAAAAACCATATAACAAGGAAATACATAAAACCAGCTCTTCCTTACTTAGCTCACTCTCACAGCCCTGGTGTTTGTTTTTATTGTGTTTTTGTTTTGTATAGTCACACTGGGAGCCGGTGCGTAAAAAGCAACACATTACCTTTTTTTGTAAGAGGAAATTATTTTTTCTTCTTCACACTATGGATCTATTTGCAGAATTTAAACAAAGAATTGCAGCAACTGCATTTATATGTGCTGTTTTACTAGATGTTGCTGGGAACAATTTCTGTTGAGAACAGTTGGAAAAATACATACAGCAACTTCCAGTAAGTAGGTGGATAGGCATTTAGGGGGTGGTATCGGCAGAAAAGCACTAAGTACCACTTTGCATTCACACCCAGCTATGCCATTTACTGATACAAGACGCAAGATGGAAAGAGAAGAGGCAGAATTCAGACACATCATTGAGCATTAATAGCCATGTCCACTTCAATGAAATTCTTGACTTTTGTCATTGTTTTAATATTGCACATTATCATCTCCCATATGTTATCAGGATTTAACTGTTTAAAGGAAAGACATTATGAATAACATTTCTTAAAGGCAAAACAGAGACTTCCCATTGTAAGGAACACAGATGAAATAACTGGTGTGTCAAATTTTCTAAGAAGGTGTAATTAAAAGGATGCTCCCCCCAGGTAGTGTGTTCTGTTTCTCATTATTGTTACTGCATTACATTTCTACCTCACCTTTGTGTGTGCACACACACGTGCATGCATCTGTTGGTGATGCAGTGAGCAAATGTGGGCTTTAGATCAGCCTCCCGCATCCTGGTGTCCTGCTAGCATGTTGGACTACAGCTCCCCAAATCCCCCAGCCAGAATGGGAATGGCCACAACAATGCAAAACCTGAGGCAACATAACAATACACAAACACCACATTCAAAACAAAAACGAGAGACCTGCTTGTACACTGGGAAGCTTCCAGCTGCCACCTCCTAGAACCCTTCCTATCATCCTCTGAATTGCATTTTCTGGGCATGCTTTAAGACAAAGCACAAAATGCTCACCCATTCTATTTTGTAAGAACCCACCTCTGGGACCTGTAACAGGACCAGAGGCATTCTGGGAAATAAAGATGGTGCTGGTGGCTGGTACTTCACTTTGCAATCTGCCTGGCCTCCTAGGATTTTAAGTTTTTTAAATTAAAAAAATTAGGTGGGGCACATCAAGATGAATGCCTAAGGCAGTGTCCATTGGCAAATTGGTGCTCACCCATTATCAAGCTAGGTGCCTCAGGACTACTCAGTCCCTACTCAGCTGTATTCCCCACAACCAATTGCTTCAAGGAAGCCCACAACAAGCATCATAAATCTTACTCCCCGATTTCTCCATTTTAGAAGCTGTGACCCTTCCTGTAAGAGCAGCTAAGGGGATATCTCAAAATGTAGAGGGGGTGAGTGGAAGCCCTTCTGCTCCCCATACAGGTCAATTACTGCTTTTTATAGGCCTTTTGTCCATGACCAATTTTTTTTTAAATCATCGAAGTCATAATTTTGGCCGTAACCTCTGGTAACCATGATTTCCATACATTACAGTCTATCTGAAATCTGCCAATGTTTTCACTGGGAGATTTCAAATTCTAGTATTATGGGAGGGAGAAAAACCTTCTGTCTGCTTTCCCTATTCTACTAATTCATACTTTTTATAAATCTGTCATGTGTTGTCTCTTCTCCCACCCAGCCACTAGCGCCTTTTTGAAAAACAAAAAAAAAACCTCCAAATGCTTTCCTGGTAGGGCGAGTCTTCTAACCCTTTCCTAAATTTGGTTGTTTCTTTTCCTGCCTCACAATATCCTCAGTGAGATGGCACACCCAAGCTTTGGAAACAGGATTCCAGACACAGTTGGAGTTTTATGTAAAGGGAGGCAGGGTTTTATTTTTATTTTTTTCCAATTCCTTATCTTTCCTTTTGAAATTGCTCCACATTGACTCAATATTTAGCATTAGCAACAGAGGGGAAAGGAAGTTTCTCTCTCTCTTGTATTTCAGTACGGCCCTACAAAGCTGATTGGCCGACAAAAAAAACGAGAGAATCCATCAGGATTAGTGGGTGGCATACAAATTTAAAACTAAAACAAAACTGCACACGATGCATAGTTCTACCACAAGTTTTGTTTGCATCCACTAGGTTGGATGGTTGGGCTTAGAACCTCTTTTGTTCCAGCACTGTCAAGGTGAAGTTCTTTTCCCCTTGGCTCCTTTCCCCTTGTGTGTCTACCTTTTAGAGTAAGTGAGAGAAGGCTTTGCAGGTGGATTAGATTTTGATACACGACCCAGCTAACGCTGGCTCTCACTAACAACAATAAGGCAAGTGCACGGATGATGAAGCAGTCAATCCAGTGTTTCTAGCCAATACAGCTTATTACAGGGTGGAGGAAACACTCTTGGCCAGTGGCCATGCTGAGCGCGGCTGGTGGAAGTTGGAATCCATCAGCATTTGGAGGGCCATGTCTTCCCTCCACCCTACAGTAAGAAAAAGACCAGCACTTTTGTGATCCAACTTGTGAATGTAAATTTGCTTTGCAGCCACTGGAAATGAATTCGTGGAATAGAATAGGCAGATCTTTATCTGATCCATCAAATAAATATTTTGATTCTTATAATCTCACTTACCCGAAGGCCAAGTACACTGCACACAATACACTGTAAATTCTATACCAAGGTAGGCTAAAGTTGCAGCACGAAAACCTGGGGTCCTGCAATTTTGTTTAATTCAGACTCAGAAAATTTACTTGCATTTTTCTTACTCTGCCTTCTTTGTTTTCAACCTTTTGATACTACAGTTTAAGTTTTTGATGGTGTATATTTTTAAAAAATGATGGCTTTTAAAAATTAAAATGGCACTTCTAGGCATAAAAGGACAAGTGTATGTATTTTAACAATACAAATGTTGGAATGCTTTTAAAAATACAATAGCTTAAAAAATCCAGTTCCATTTTTCAATTACAATGTCAAAAAGTTTAAAGATTTATACAATCTGAAGAGAAACCAGAGTATTAATTACAATGTCATTTACTTTTTTAGAGATCACAACTTTTTAAATAATTACAAAGGCATTACATTACAATGGCTTTTTTTTTTAAAAAAAACTTTTTTAAAAGAACAGTTTAAAATTGTGAATTTAAAGTATTGCCACGACTTGTTCATTGATAACAGCATCAGCCAAAATAATGTCACTATAATGACTGATGAATATTTATGCATTTAAATACTCGTACATGTTGTCCTCCCCACCTTGGCAGGAGCCCAGGGGAACCCGTGGTTTTCCACAGCATGCTACTGGGTCTGAGAAATCTGCACCCAGTGGCAGAAGCAGCTGCTGGGCCATCTTCTGCGCGAGGAAGCAAGGCCAAGCAACTGGATCCCGCCTGTGGCAGCAGGGAAAGCCACACTATGCTTGCTTTCCCCTGAGATGAAGGCAAACCCAGTGGAGGGCACTCCCAGCCCCATGATCCTTTCCCATCAGGGGAGAAAGAGGGACATTAGGTGGGAGGCCCCCTTCCCATTGCCCTCCCTGTGTGCCTCCATCTTTCCTGCTCTCAAAGGCGCTGCCCTTTTAGGACATCACAGACGGACCTTGACAGGAGGGGCAAAAGAAAGGGGGGAAGGAGCAGGGACACAACTGGTGCCATGCCTGTCAGGTCAGGGGAATTTTACTAGCAGTGCGGGGGTAAAACTCCCAGGGGGATTCATGTGTCATGTAAACCTGCCCTCTGCTTGCTAAAAAGCCTTTAGGGTGGGAGACAACAATCTGATAAAATCTCAAATGAAGAAAAACAAGAACATTTAAAGCACATATCTGACAAGATTAAATTGAAAAGATGCATCTTCACACCCTTTCTAAAGGCCATGAGAATGGAAGGCAATTGCAGTTCTGGAGGAGAGTGTTCTGTAGTTTGGGGGCAGCCGAGTCCTTGATCGAGGAGCAAGCTCAGCAGTGACACTTCAAACACAGGATACCCTCCTGTGGCTGCTGTCCCATGACCCATCTTTAAAGATATTACTGGGGAGTTAGTCCACGAGTTTCAAAATCCATCTTCATTAAGAAATTTCGACTCAGCTTCCCACCATAACCCTCACGGTGGCTTATGAGATCAAGAAAATAGAGTATAAATAATACTATCAAAAACAGATAAAAGCAGTCCCAACCTCACCCCTGGCTTTGCTAGTTAGGGCTGATGGATGTTGTAGAACATGCCTGGAAGAACACAAATTGCTCCCCCAAGCATTAAGGGCTAGCAGCCTTCTTTAAAAATAGGAAGAGAAAGAGAGTTAATAAAGCTTTTAAATATTGCTGTGTTCTGCACCCAGTAGCAATTTCTGCTGTGTGATCATGGACTGCTCACAGCCCTCCTACAGCAAGAATATTCAGCCTTGCTTGCAACCTTGGCCATCACACTGCCAGCCCAACCCCCCCACACCCCCCTTGAAGACTGTCAAGCAACCCAAAGGCACTTTTTTGTTGGCAAGAAAAATAAAGATAGCCTGGAGAACAGCATTTGAGAAAAAGAGTTTAGTAAAGCACAAACATGAAGGGCAGAGATCTTTAAGGGGAGAACTTCAGGAACATAAACACCACCAGGACGGCAAATATCTCAAACTGTCCGATGCCCATACAGCTTACAGCACCAGTGTCTGAACTGCATACATCAAGGCAGCAAACACCGGGCATGTGATCCTCTCAAAACGCCTGGTACATTCATTGCTACCTCACAAATGCAGTCTATAGGACAAGGCTTTGCCCTCAGTGCCTGCATCAGGGGTGGATTCAGGGGCGTATTTCTTGTGAAATCCTGAGATGTTCCAGAGAGGCCGGAGGTGCCACTCCCTTGCAAGAGCCATGTACCATGACAGCAGTTTACTTCTGCCGCCGGCGTCTTGGCTTCTGCTCTTTGCGTTTCTGGGCTCTCATATCCTTCTTGAGACGGCTGTCCACCACTTTGAACTGGCCCTTGACTCCGGCTGGGCGATGGACCTTGCGGCCTGCACCCTTCTTGGACACGACGTAGGTCACTTGCCGCTTCTCCTTGCCTAACCCTGCTTTCTTGTAGATGCTGTTGGGGAGGAAAAGAAGGTGCGTGTTGTGGAAGAAGTTATATGCGAAGCTCGCCTCTTAAAAATCCTCTCAAATTCCACCCTGGCTTTCCGAGAAAGCCTCTTCTACCACACAGCCCTCAGCCCCTGACCCGCTCCTTCCCTCTCTCATCAACTGTGTTGCTGTCACTCTAACATTCTCCCTCCATCATGTCCTGGCCAGCTCCTCCAAGGCCCGTCCCATCCCTCTGTCTCCACTGAAAACAGCAGTCCAGCCCAAATAAAGCCATTTAACATCACTAAAGGAAAAGTGTGCGCTTAGCAGGGGCGCAAAAGATAATTAAAAGATGGTTAAGTAACAGTATTTGCTACACGCTGTTGTTTTCCATTATATAGCTGAAAAAGCTGCCAAAAGTTAATTAGGTTGAATGTACTAATGCAAGAAACCCTGTACAACCACATCCCCAACAGGTGACCGTTCAGCATCTGCTAAAAATCTCCTAACGAAGGAGAATCCTCTGCCTTGCTAGGCAGTATCTTCCACTGCCCAACAGCCTGTAGCCTCAGTAACTTCTTCTGTATTTATTCTACATCAGGCTTTGGCAGAAGGTAGATCTGGATTCACTGGCAATATTCTGGGTGATTTGCAGCAGATAAGCAAAGTTCTGGCTTGCATTTATTTATCAAATTTGGGGAATATGAATATTCCCCAAGTCACACTGCAGGAATGCAGAAACCCTAGAGGGTGAGTGGGGAACAACCATGAGCTCTGTTCAATACTAATTTTCAAAAGTCACTTCCTTGATTCTGAACTCTCTCATTTTACGTCTTTTGCATCACTGTGGCTCTTGGGCTTATAGTGCAAAAAAGAGTAGTTTCCACAAATCTGAAGCTTCTTTTTTGTATTTTGAATGTATTGCTTTGGGTCCTTCCCTGCTGGAAACAAATGAGTCCTCGCATCTATGCCAAATATTACCTCTTACTTGTCTCTTTTCCAGGCTCAGCATACACAACTCTTCCAGCCTTTCTTTACAGCTCATCTAAGTAAGCTTAATATGTAATCTGGAGTGACTCAGATACTCCAACCCAAGACATAACTGGATCCACGAAAATGGGGAAATCTGTTAGATCTTTGTCTACAATGCAATCTTTTGAATGAAGGCAATGACCAGCCATCTAGCACTAGCTTTAAGCCACTAGGGAGCCTTAGGCCATGGCTTAGGCCTATTTCTTTCCAAGACCTGACTGCAAATAAAATTTCCCTGACATCCCCGCTGCTAAGCAAGGGGCGGCATAGAAATGTTATCATCATCAGCATCATCATCATCATCATCATCATCATCATCATCTTATATGGGAACTTCACAGGCAGCTGAAAACTTACCTGCGCAGCTGAGCAGCCTTCTCACGCTCCGAGATGTCCACAGTGTTCACGACGGATTCCGCCTTCTTCCTCATCTGCTCTGCTTTCTTCAGCATCTGTGGGAGGGGACCGAATCATCAACATGGAGGAAAAGGTCCCAGGGCAGAAGGGGAGGGAGTGACTGGAGTTGCGCATGTGCCTCTCCTGCCCCAGTTCCATGCCTTGCCCCCCAACGTCACTGATGATGGTGAAGACCCAGGCAGGGGTAACTGCGATCAGAGGCGGCAACACTGGTCCACGTGGACAGGAAGGCAGCTCCCTGGCTGGCATGGGGAGTTATTTATCTATTTAAAACATTTCTAGACCATCCCATTAACCGAAGTCTCAACATGGTTAAAAATAAAACACAGCGTCCTAAAATTCAACTAACGATAAAACCCCAATTAAAATAGGTCTTAAAACATTGGGAAAATAAAAAGGTTTTGGCCTGGCGCTGAAAAGAATAAAGCGACAGCGCCAGGCAAACCTCTTTGGGGAGTGAATTCCACCATTGGGGTGCCACCGCAGAGAAGGCCCTTCTCCGGGTAGTCGCCCTCCTAATCTCCTTCAGGGAGGGCCCCCGAGAAGGGCGTCTGCCCCAGATCTTACGGGGTGGGCAGGCACATATGGAAAAAGATGCTCTTTCAGGTAACCAGGCCCTAAGCCGAGGATGGCGCGCTCGCTGGCTTACCCGGCGCTTCTTGCGGGCCTTGGCTTCTGCCACTTTCTTGATGGGCCGAGCATTGATCTCCCGCCAGCGCTGGCGGTATTCCTCCACCGCCTGCCGGTCCAGGGGCAACGGTTTGCGCCGGTGCTGCTGCTCGTCCTGGGCGAACCACTCTGGGAGCTCCCCATCTTCCTCGTTAAAGGCGTATCTGGGAGGAGAGGACACGGTGACAAGCCCGACCACAGAGGCAGGTCTCTCCCCATCAGAGGACAATGGGAGCCCCCCTTGGCTTTCACACACACAAGAAGGGAAATGGAGGCAAACTCCGTCTGGAGCCACGACAGGCCTCCTCACTGCCTCCCTTCTCACCTGTTGAAAGAGTCATCAATCAAGTCTCTCTTGGCCTTGCGGGAGGTAGCGATGACGGCTCCTAGCGCCAGTCCTTCCGCGTCCAGAACACGCGCTCGCTTCACTGTGGAGAGATCAAGTTTCATCAGCTGGTCTTCCAGGCAAGTGCCCTCCTGTGAGAGAGCTGGGATACAAAAGCCCACCGCTTTTTGCAGTTCACTTGCCTGGGTCTTCAATGGGAACGACTTCAATACTGTTTGGTTCCTCCCGGGGGCGCTTTGGTCCCACACGCAAGGCTGACTGCTCCCTGGAAGAGAGGGAAGCTAAGAGACCGTCTTCACTCTGCCCCACCGAGATGCCAGAGACAGAACGAGGGACACCACATGAGGTGCACCATCCGTGTGTCAACATTTAAACATGGGCACTTGAATCCCCAGCAGCTGCTCCCCAACTCTGGGGTTCATTTCTTGCAATGTCCACAGAAATCACCTTGAGGTTTTTCTTACTATTTGGCTGTAGAGAAATAGAACAAATAAAGAAAACACCTGCCCAGTGTCTTCCAGGCCAGGCAGCACGACCTTCTCTGAAACTGGAGCAAATGTTTTGTAAGCTAGTATAACCAAGCACTTGTTTTGGTAGTACTTTATTACATAAGATAGACGAAAGACTGAAATCATTCCCTGGATCATCAAGGGAAAGGCTCTAATTGCATTCAGGACTGATGAATTTCCATGTTCAGAATCAGAAGGGAAGTTTAGCGTACGTATCAGTTTGGCCAATATCTTTCTTTTCCTTCAAACAACAGTGAGTGGAAGCAGGGCCTGGGATCAGCGATATGGGGAAAAAGTAACCCTTTCCAACCTATTCCATGGCCTGGACAAGAATAACTCCACACTGCTAGTCTCTCCAGGAGCGGGGTGGGAAAGGGGCAGAGGAAAGAGCGGGGAGAGACTGACCCCTCACGGCCTGAAACCCATGAGAAACCCATGAAACCCTGCACAGCCAGTCATGTGACCTAATGGGAGTTCATTTCAATTATTTATTTCATTTCTATACTGCCCAACAGTACTAGTTCTGGGCAGTTCACAAAAGGCTGCAGGGCAAGCTATTTTTTAACTATATACAGAAAGAGCCATCTTGATATTTTTCTGCTTTTCAAAGGCTGTGATCAACTCTCGGGCCAGGGAAGACTACTCCTTGAAGCATTACTCAGATCATCCTTTTCCAAGGAGAAGCACCAAATGGGCTTGCAATACACAAAATTAAATATGTTCTCTGGCCCCTGCAGGACGCGCACACACACACACAATTGAGGAAGCTTTGCAAGGGCTTGATTACCCCTCACTGTCGCTGCTGTCACTCTCCTCTGTGTCCGAGCCCTTCTCCTCAGCTGGGGCTCCGGTTCCCTCGGGCTGCTGGCCCTCCTTGGGCATCTCCTCTGGTGCAGCCTCATGCTCAGACATTTTCTTTTTCCTCTTCATATTTCTGGAGACTATATAGGAGAAGACCAAGTATTAACAGGGAGGATACTCCACTCATTTTCATTCCAAAGAGAAGTGGGGGAAGGAGCTAACTCAACTCATCCTTCAAGTTTCTCTCTCTCAAACACACACAAACCATGAGAGTGAGCAAGCAGGCCACCAGTTATAGAATTTATTAAGCTACAATTACTTGGGGGAAGTAGAGAGGAGAGAGAAAGGGGTTTTTCATATCCTTGTCCCAGGATATAGAATTGTCCCACCCCCAAATTAGAAGGGATATACACGCCACTTGCCCAGCAAAGGTTGTGTCCAAGTTTTTTGGACCACCTTGGAAGAATTTAAAGTGTCGCTACCTCTCCTGGTGCTTTTCCGCATGTTGAGCAGGACTGAAATGCTGTATCAAAGGAGCTGACCAGCATTACGAGGGTTGATTCCCCCACCACCAACATGCACAAAGTCACACACACTTCTTCCCCTCCACAACTGTGTACAGGGCCAAACAACCGATGGATCGGCAGGCCCTTGGATCACATCCCTTGGAATGGCAGCCACAGCAACCTGGCAACGAGCTGTTCAGCTCCTTCTGCGCATCACCTCCTTAAGCTGAGGCAGCTCCTCTCTCCCAGAGAGGCTGACATCGCTGAGGTGGGGGGGGGGGTGGGGGCACGCTTGAGATTCACCATCCACCACTGTTAGTGCTCGTGGTGCACAAACACTGGTGTGGAACACAGCAGTGTGCTCCTGGCCAGAGAGTCTACAGTGTATGAAAGACCTGAGCCCTGCACTGAGCCGGGAGCTGGACTCAGTGGTCTTCTAGGCCCCTTCCAATTGTATGATTCTATGATTCCTACCAAGAACAACTTAGCAAGGTCCTTAAACGCATGGGCTGAAATAGATCTACGCAATTTGTGCAGCTGCTGCACAAGAGACAATTGACACATCAATTCCCACTTCCTTCAGTCGCACCTAGCAAGGAAAATGTGTGAATTGGTGGTCTTTGCATTTCGTGTTTCCCTGCCTCACATCAGCTCTGATTGTGCCCACTAGTGGCAGCCAGTGATGCACAATGACATCCCATCACACTTTTCCTTACTGAAAGGGATGCAGCAGTGCCTCTTCAGCTGACTCGCACGACAAAGATTTCTGCTATTATAAGCCTCACATTTCTACTGCTTATAAAGAGACACCTCGAGAGTTAATGACTTGAAACTTGTACCCATAATCTTCCTGATGAGGCTCTATAGTCATGCAAACTTCCAAACCAATCAGATACAAATTGCCGGAGTTACCGCAACTTAAAAAGTGCTGCAAAATGACACATTTGCACTTTTTCGTCAAGCTGAGGCTTGGCATATCATGGATTTCTTTCAAGTCCTGGAAGAGAACTACTGGAGCATTTTAAATAGGCTTCTTGAGAGGCAATGTGCCTTTCCTGAGTTTTGTGGAATTATGAGCAGTGGTTTAAAAATAATGGGTTGTTTCTGTCTCGTGAAAGCCAAATGACAGCAGCTGCTGGCAGAGCTATGTTGGGCATGCTCAGGCACACTCTGAAGCCAGAAGGCTGCCGGTGATTGGAATTCCGTGGTTCCTGTCAGCATCCTGACAATGGGGCAGGGCAACCAGAACTGCCAGTGACAGTGATACAGTTTAAAGGCAGAGGGAATCACTTACTCATTGACAGATCACTGCTGGAAGAGAGGGAGGAAAGCTATGCAGGACTCCCAGGCAGGCTTGCCCAAAAGAAACCTATTCTCAACCAACAAGGACATATCTATTCATCTGTACACAACTACTGAGTTAACAACTTATTTGTGCTTTGTTTTTCAGTTTCTGTGGTCTGGTGCTTCTTTTTTCGAACACTGCAATAATATATTTCCTTTCTAAAATCAATTAGCAACAAACCTGTTGGCTTAAGACCAGGGCTGAGGTTATCTCATGCTGGCTCAAGCGCCACGAAGCCCAGAAATGCGATGCTGTGGCCAATGCCTAACAGATGTGCCCCACATCTGTTAGTGATGCTGCTGCTCAATAGCACGAACTGTGCTGGCATATAAGCAACGAACTGGCATGGGTTAGCTCCAGCAATTTGGTGCAGGGTCAGCTGCTTCATAAGGCAATACAGGGTCTGACTCATATGGGGCATCTTTACAATTTCTAGCCACTCCATCCTCACCATCTGGATTTCTGCCTGAAAGTCCAGGGAAAATGTGGCTCATGGGGGATAATTGAGCAAGCACAACTGGTGATGTTACACAACATTATTAGTGATGGGGGAACTATCTGCTAAGGCATCGGCCTATGCTTCCCATTTTGAGGCTTTGGGCAGCTGGAACGAAGAAATTTCAGCCAACACAGCTGTCTTAAATGGAAAGTTGCTTCAGTAACTGAACTACAAGGGGAAAAAGAAGTGGGGCTGCTGTTTTCAGTTGGCAGCCCCGTGTGTTGTGTCCCATCAAACCTGGTGCGTCCTCTCTCCACCCCAAACTCTGCATTCTGATTTACTGTCATGCCTGGTCAAATGGGTGCAAGTATAGCTTACCAGACGGTGGTTCTGCCCGGTTCTGGGACAGGACCTGTGCCTGCCCAATCTCCAGTGCCTCATCAGCATAGTCATCGATCCCAGCAAAAGCTTCCTGGGCAGAGGAAACACAAACATCATCACGGCCCAGCATCCCTTCCCAAATGGCCGCCCATGCCAAACAGCGGGGCACGCGAATCCTGGCAGCAGACTCCCCAAAGGGCCAATCCTCCCAGGCTACAGAGAAGAGAATGAATCACACCCATCATTAAAGATCCTCACCTTGCCAAACCACAAGCTCATCTGATGCTGCTCACGCTCCTCCTTGCCCTCCAGCGACACCAAGAGTGGATTGCCAGCCTCAGTGTCATCTTCCTCCTCCTCTTCACAGGCAACCCTACAACACAACAATCGGAGTTCCACCGGTCAAGGTGCAGTCAACATCCCCAGCCCTGCATGGATAGGAACCTGTCTGGCATGAGCCGGGACTGGAAATCCAGGTATATTCTTGCTGCTTCCAAGGGCCAGGAGCTGCTTATTGGTAGGAATAACACATTCCCACCAAAGGAGCTTATTGAGGGGCACCTGCAGAGTATCTGCAAGCCACATATTGTTCTAACATTTGGGAAGGGACATTGCTCAGTGGCCGAGCACCCGATTTGCATGTAGAACACCTCAAGTTCTATTTTCAGCACCTCCAGAGAGATGGGAAAGACCCTTCCTTGAAATGCGGCCAGTTCATGTGGACAACATGGAGCTAGATGGGAACGATGGCCTCACTCAGTAGAAGGCAGCTTCCAAACTTCCTATATCTCCACAGTGATGGGAGCAAAGCAAGGGCAAGTTGGCTTCCTAGCACCATTTTTAACTGTCTTAAGGGAGCATAATTGTATTTGCAGAGTGGATGGGGGTGTGCGTGCACAGAGTGGCCCCTCAGGTTAATGCCTGTCTCCGGTCCCCGCTGCATTCTGTCCTCTCCTCCACCACCCCCATCACAAAAGAGTTAAGAGGATGCATCAGGGCTGATTTGCAGTTCTTTTTCCAGCTCCTTGCAGCTCCTATTTAATGCTGCTCTCACAAGCCGTTTCTCCCTCTCCAGGTCAACCACATCAGAGGCATCGCCGCCCCTCGCGTACCTTTCTGGGGCACGGGCCCGCTTCATCTGGCTGGAACGCTCCTCCACCTCAGCCATCTCCTCCTCATCCAACTCGCTAGCCAAAGAAACATCATCATCGTCATCTGAGTCTCCTTCTGAGAGTGAGAGGTCATTGTCTGCACTGGCTGCTGTCTCCACGAAGGTATCTGCTGCTGCCATGTCACCCTGGACCACTTCATGCAGGAGCTGGAAGCAGAGGAGTGCCCATGTCGAGACCTCTTGCAGGAAGGTACAACCACAGGGTACAGGGCAGTGACTGTGGAGAGCCACTGGCATTATCTGGACGAGTCTGCAATGTGCCATCACCCACAGCACTGGCTGGAGACCAGGGAAGCTGCAGTCTGTTGCATCTGGAGGGAGGCAGGCTGAGGAGGGATGATGCAGACTGTTCCCACGTCCCGTGCACATTTGCGATTCTTCCCCCTTACCTGACTCTTGCCAATGGCCCGCAGGGAGAACATCCCCGTGTCACCATCGTCGGCGACAGAAACACCAGGAAGATCCATCTTGAGCTCGACACGCTCCCGCTGGCGCCGCCGCTCACGCAAGATTTTCCGTTTCTTCCTGGAGATGCAGAAAAAGCAGGTTTATTGCACTCAGAGATGGACCACATGGTGATCTGCTCTGGACCACTCTAAAACCGTCATGGCCTGCTCTGAGGATACAGAGGTGGATCAGTCAAGTTGATCTAGGGAGGAAAAATGGGGAAGGGACCTCTAAAGAATGTCTATCGGTCGGGAGATGACATGTGGGAAAGTAGCTCCCCTGCGTGCCGGAGAAACTGGTGCAACTGGGCCCCATTTCCAATTATGTATAGAAAGCCCATTACACATGGCTCCCTCCCTATTAAAGTTGAGGAAGGAGCCATGCACCACACGAAGAAGGCCCAGAAAGGTTTTAGACACTCTTTGTTCTTATTCGCGAAGTCATGTCCGAGCCATTGCGACCCCATGGACAACATTCCTCCAGGCCTTCCTGTCCTCCACCATCCCCCGGAGTCCACTTAAGCTCACACCAACTGCCCCAGTGACTCCATCGAGCCACCTCATCCTCTGCCGTCCCCTTCTCCTTTTGCTGTCAATGGTTCCCAGCATCAGGGTCTTCTCCAGGGAGTCCTTCCTTCTCATTAGGTGGCCAAAGTATTTGAGTTTCATCTGCAGGATCTGGCCTTCTAAAGAGCAGTCAGGGTTGATCTCCTCTAGGACTGACTGGTTTGATCGCCTTGCGGTCCAAGGGACTTGCAGGAGTCTCCTCCAGCACCACACTTCAAAGGCCTCAATCGTTTGGTGCTCAGCCTTCCTTATGGTCCAGCTTTCACAGCCATACACTCTAGAGCATTTAAACACTGAGCATGGCTGCGGTACATGAGGGGGTTACAGCTGCCATTTTGAACAGACAAGCTCCATTGGAGGGGTTGTTGTGCTGCATAAACCTGAGAAACATCAGATATGAGAGGGTTAAACAACCCATACATAATCCATGGCCTGCTTTTGGAGTATGTGAAGGCTGTTTAACCCTCACATAGCCTCCAGTGGATTGACAGTGCTGTCAGCACCACCAATGGCCACAGGCCAGAGGTCCAGCATTTGTGCGTGGCCTGAGTGGGGAGCTCTTCCCCATCATCATGGGGCAGCCGATTTCTTCTCTCCTCACGGCAGTTTCCCAGCTATGCTCATAAACCGGAGAAGAAAGGCACTGAAAGGGAGCAGGCAAGCCACAAGAATCAAGCTCTTGCTTCCCAAATGGGCTCATAAAACTGGGAGCAGGGCAGGGTCAGGAGGAGAATGTGCGAAAAGAGCACTCAATCTCTAGCCAATTTAGAAATGTAATGAAAAAAATCAATTGCTTGCTGCTTTTCTGCCACACTACGCATCCAAGGCAGTGCATCAAAAAATCTTACTAACTTGTCAGAGTAATAAAAACATAATACAGCAGATATAATGAGGTGCTTTTATACATCAACAATCATAAAAGCAGTGGCAAAACAGGCCAAGCTGAGCCAGAACAAAAAACCTTTAGCGTTAAAGAGTGACTGCTTCTTTTCGCACTCTGAGTTGTATTAAGTATATCTTTAAACACATCCTTCCTCCAAGGACATCAGCAGCTCAGAAAAGACATGATTCTCCCCCCGCATTTTTTCCTCGTAACAAAACCTTTAAGGTAACTTAGGCTGAGAACAAAGTCTGGCCCAAAGCAGGATTCATGGCTGGGGAGGGGTGGAACTTGGACCCGGTCTCCTCTGTCCACAATGGGTTATCGTAACACCACACTGGCTTCTGGTCAGGCATAAAAAAATAGAAGATAAATTTCCGCAGCTTAAACTCAAGCCATCTGCCAAGTGGCAGCAGAACAGACATTTTCTGAGTACATCAAGCTTCCAGGTAAAGCTTGCTCATGCACCAAAAGAACCTGCTCTGAAACTGATGCCAAACAGCTGAGGAGCTCACCCCCCCTGCAAAAAAAAGAAACACTGGTTTATAGGAAATCAAAAACTGATTTATGTTTCCAGAGATATTTAAGCATTCAGGGTGGTAATCCAGTTTTTCTAATGTGATCTTCATTCTTTGTTCTTGTAGCATTTTGTTAATACTTCAGCTATCCTTTAATATAACAAGGTAGGAAAAGCAGCTGGGGCATTTTTATGTAACTTAGAAGACTTCAATGTAGTTCTACGTTACACACAATATTGCAGAACACTAAAAAAAAGTACACCAGAACAAGGGAGAACAAAAGTGAATCATCCAGAACAGCTGAACCCCAGAAAGGAATTGTGGGAGTTTCCTAAAACCTGGGGAAGCAACAATGTGCCGTCAAGTGAAGGCTCCAGAAAGGTTTAACCCACAGATGTAGGAAGCATGCTGCCACCATTTTGAATATGCAACTCCACGGGGACTGTTGTGTCATGTGAACCTGACAAGCATTGGTTATGCAAATGTTCAACAACCCTTGCATAAGATATGCTCACTGACAGGGTTTGCATGGTATGACAACCCTCAAGAGGGGGTTGGATATGCTATATGCTGCCTGAGGGCCCTGGAGTTCATCATGGATTAAACAAACCACAATGAGCCATGCATGTTATCCAAACCTGGTCACAGAGTGACGGGGTTCACACATAATGCTAACCCATGGTTTGTTGCCCTTTCCATGGTTTGGTGGGCAGACTATGATTTTCTCAATCCCTGGTTTGCTTGTTTCCCTCCTCCTCCACCTAGCCCCTCCCTGTAGCCCAAGTGCCTTTACAGAGCTGTAGTGCTGGCAAAAGGAGCAGCTGGGCTTCCTTACTACTCTTGCCTGCCACCTCTCTAACCTGGTGAAACAATGCTTGAACAACTCATGTTTCTGGGTTCACAAACAACAATCCAGTGTTTAAATTACACAGAGTTCATAGCCTAAGAAAAAATAACGAGCTCTCTTTTTGGATTGTTCATGCTTCATAAACCATGGTTTGACAATATGGCTGGGTTTGTACATCACAACAACTCAGTATTCAACAACCCATACCATGGGTTAGCATTAAGTGCACCCCCAGCCATACTTGTACTAATTTTTGATCTCAATATTCCCCTTAGATCAAATTTTCCACCTTGGTCTGCTTTGGAATCATCCTGGTAGGACCCACTCTCTAAATGGATGGAATTAGGTTCTAGGCATATCAACAGGTAAGGTCCTTCCCACAGTTGCATCTTACAAGTGTATGATCTATAATGTCATGCCAGTAACATTTTAATTCATTCTGATGCTATGGGAAAATCCAGATTTAAAAATGTTTTTGTGGCGGACATGAGCACATAAGGTGACTTTTACCGAGGATCAACTAGTTGGTGCCAAAGATGAGTTTTTGCTATTCTCCATTATGCAGGCCTAACATGATTTACCATGTCGGGCTAAATGGCAGTACTTGCAATTTCAATGCATCTCAATATCCAGGTTTGGTACTGCTGTTTTTACAGCTTCACCATCCCCCTTGCTATTAGAAGTACTTATTGAGGCCACTGAGGCAAATCGACCTATGCTCCATGTCTGTAAATGCTTCTTGGTAAATAAATATGATATAGAGGGTCTTAACCTGGAATGGAACAGGGAATGAGATTGCCCATTTTTTCTAATCAATGGACCTCCACCTTGGTATCTGTATCTGATGCACCTACAGATCTCAGGCTGAGCCATGCTCAGTAAAAACTTTTGCTTTATGCCTATTGGATGACACAACATTGCTTTAAGTAAAGGTTTGTCTTAGTCAGCTGACTGTTCGAGGTGTGGCACAGCTAAATGCTTCTTGTAACCATATTTTTTGGCAATGCCTGGTTGTTGCCCATTATGTGGAATAGATGATTACACAGATAAATTTTGTACTGGAACATTGTGGAATATTTACTCTTTTAAATTATCCTGGAAATTAATGCAGAGTCAGTGCAAATATGGCTTGGAGTCATTTAAAGGTTTTCTGTCTGGATATGGACTGCACTTGAAAAGACAACTATCACAACAAAGGAAGGATAAATGCTCCTCTCTTTCAATGCAATGGTTTGAAGACCTTGAAACACTTTTATTGGTTGCTTTGATCAGGTCTATCATTGTATTATTCAAGTTTTAACAGTGTTAAGAATACAATTCTTGGCCTCCTAACATTATTGGTGGGGGAGCCATAAAATTATTCAGGAAAAAGGGTGTGCTGGGGAGGAAAGGAAGGGAAGAGCTGGGGATAATGGCTTATGCTGTTTCTAAATCGCCCCTCAGACTGCCTTCCCATCCTCTCTACAGCCAACTAGAGGAAACACAGAATGGTGTAGATCTGCCTCTGTTGGGGCTTGTGTTGCATGCAAGAAGACCTCAGTTCAGAGGTTCACCTACATCAAAGGCAGAGGACACCAGCCTGTGCCCTGCATTATTTTACACTTTGCATGTCCAGAATTTTATATTGTTTTATTATCATGTGATGCGGTTATAAGCTGCCTCAAAAACTGGCTAATGGAAGATATAAAAATGAAATAAATGAAAAAATGGAGGTGCTAGTCACATGTGAATGGGTACTTCTTTGGATAGTCAGTCTGCTTTCTCACAGTTTATGTACAGTTCTTAGAAACGTGCATTTTCATACATGCACATGTATTTCATATGTATACACGGAAATGGATTAATTCAAATCAAGGTAGCTACATTTTTCCTTTTGTTAATATTTCATGATAAAAATGTGAACATCAGCCACACATCCCCTTCCTCCAGCCCCATAGCCAGCATTAGAAAAAGCCTCCCATTGGAAAACGACTTGAAGGGGCTGTAGCACTCAGGAAGTACTAAATTGTTCATTCTCCAGTTGCGGCATCTGCCTCCCCAAACTGCAACACTTCCACAGCAATTAAGTGTTTTTAGAAAAGCCTAACATTGGTGCTAATGAAAACTATTTTTCAAGCCCAACTGCTGCATGTGAGGGAGGGACAAAGGGGGCGGGTTCTTCACCCTTGTCCTAGGGTAAAAATGCATCTTGGCTTTGAAGTGTTGTGTATGCAAAAGGTGGTATTATTCCCTAACGCTGCAGGCTGTAGCATCAAGACATTTTATCCAAGGCCCATTTTAGTTTAGTAGAAACTTGCCTCAAACGTATTCATTCCAAAGCAGAAAAGTATTTCAGGGGAGCTTTTTCACTGTTTGCTCAAATTTCTAGCTTTTCTAATGAAAGAACTGAAAAAGACCTCATAAAACAGCTGGCGGGGGGAGGGGGCGGTTCTCTGACCCTTCCTCTCTCTGTACAGTAGAGAATGCTGTTAGGAGCACAACAAATTAACTGGTCGGGTTTTCTGGGCTCAAGCTACTCCAACAACACCCTCGGTGACCACCGTGCAGCCCCAGCACGAGGCACCACAGAAGGCTTAACTGTCTGAGGGGCAGCCAATTTCTGCACCTGCTGCACCTGGTCCCTCAAGGCTCTTGAACAGCCTGCCCTCACCTGCAGGGCTCCAGGTGTTCCAGCCTACAGCTCCCAGCATTCCTGACCACCAGCCACCCTGGTTAGGGCCGACAGGAGTCAAACGTCTAAAATTTTTGGAATGCACCAGGTTGGAGAGGGTTGCTTTGGCAGCAAAAATCCACATTAAAAAGCCAAGACAAAAACCTTCAAAGCATTCTACGTGGCCTAAGCCAGTGGTGGTTAAAAACAAGCCCCAAATCGGATTCCTTTCATTACAGTTCTTTGTCACCAAGGCACTCTTAGCATGCTTCCAAGCCTACCTCTTCAGTTCTGCAATCTCTTCGGCTTTGAGCTCAGCGAGCTTTAACTCCAGCTCTTCAGCCTCCTTTTTTTCATCATCATCATCTTCATCCTCACCCTGGTTCCCTGGATCTGTCCGTCTAGGCTGCGTTTCCTCTTCTTCTTCTTCACCTTCCTCACCAGAACTCAAGCTGCAAATAGGGAGAAAGACCCTGTAGTTATTGTTTATTTAAAGCATTTCGCTCTGCTCTTCAGCCAAAAAGAATCCCGAAGTGGCTCATGTATGACCAATAACAAACTAAGAGTCCCTGCCCTCAGGCTTACAACCGTAGAACAAGCCACAAAAGAAAAAAAGGAGGGATGTGGGGGCAACAGGAAGACAAAGAAATACAGGCACCAATTTTTATATGCCAGTTCTGATATCAACCAGCTGGAATGGAATGGAGTGGAAATCTCCCCATGTCCCCAAGCCTATGGCTGGTAGAACATCCAGAGTAGAGCCGAGTTCTCTTACTTGATATCTGTTTCTTTGGCTTGTTCTTTTAGCTTCTTGACCAGGAACCGCCTCAGCTTTGTCCTCCAATTCAGCAAAGCCCTGAAAAAGGTGAAGAGCACAAGGAGATTGTGTGATTCTCCATCCATTTTGTAACAAATTCCTGATGCAGCAGGAGTTGGTTTAAAGAAACACTGAGCTCTGATCAGCTACCAGTACGAGTTAGAAGCCCCCACCGCTTGCTTTGTCCCCATATTGAAGCCTGCATGTGTGCCATGATTTGGCAGGAGTGCAGAAATAGCGCACCATGTAATATTGGGCAGAGAATTATTTTTTTAAATGTTTCTAGCTCCTTTGGCTGCAAACTCAAAGCACGTGAACAATGTTGGCCCATATCTTAGAAACCAGAGGCATTCTGCATAAAGTTTCTGATGGCTGGCAATTTGGTGGTTGAACGAAGGCTTGTCCTGCACCATAATAGGTAAAGCCAGAATACAAAAATACTAAAGAAAACACTAGGACTTTGCAGGGGGAGAGAGAAAGAGAGATTAGGTCAATGCTCTATTTGCATACTATATGGAAGTCAGAGCATTTCTTAGCAGGGAGTTTTGATTATGCATCTGACCAGATATAATTGTTAAGCACAGTCAAGATACAAATAGGTTGTATTTCAGCCCTCCTAGAAAGGGCCCGTTGCTCAGCCCGCAGAGTATAAAAGGTTCTATCCCCAGGTTCTATTCCTGGCATGTCAAGTTACAGAACGGTTCTCCCTGAGACCTCAGTATATGCGACTAAACAGACAGGTAGAAAGACATCTTATGGGATCACATTCCGGCCATTCACCTATTGACGGCTCACCCCCCCCCCCCCACATCTGGCCCACATGATTACAACATAATTCTCTCTATTTCTGATGTTCAGGCATAAGAGTGGCTGTTTACATAGCCCCAGCACCACCACTCACACATTCATAAATTCACAAAAATTCCAAGGGTTGCAAGAAACCCAGAAACCTTTAGGAAAAAGACAAAGAGCTCCTGAAGCTGCTAAATTAGAACTGAGAACACTCAGTAGCTACAAACTGCTGACTTGACTTTGGAGGGATGCAGGTGGAGGGAAGGAATGGAATGGAGCACCAGAGAGGTGGGCATGGCTGGAAGAGTGAGCAGGAACCCTCCATATTCACCTTCCTGTTCTAGCCCCCAGCCGGGCTATTAAATGTCACATCACGGCTTTGAAAAACGAGCATTAGGCCTCTCAGCTATTCATTTGCTTATCAATTCCTATTACCCATAAGAGCTGGAAAAGAACATCTATGTTCAATTACAATACAACGTCAATGCCCAGGTGGTGGGAAGCAGCAACAGGAAAAGGACACCACCCTGTTTGTCTCAAGAACAGTTCATAAGCTCCACTGCAATTAAAAATGCTGAGCTATCACTGGTTGTGACGTAGCATGACAGATCTCATGCTCTTGCTAGGGGTGCAGGAGCTCAGAGTAGGCTTTTCCTGCAGTTAAGACCTGAAGATGAATCTCGCTCCTCCCTTGTTCCTGACACCCCAACTGTGTGATTTAAGCCACCAACCATACCGGAGCTCCTTCCGGCCCAGAACACGGATATCCTGGCAGCAGTGGCGCACTTCCTCGGTGGTGGCACTGTGGTGCTTCAGTTCTTCATCATCCAAGACAATCTAGGTGGCAAGAATCAGAACAGAAAACCAGACAAATCTCTCAAGGGCTGCTGGTCGTTATGGTTAAGGGATGGGCGAGGAATTTGTTTGGGGTGGGGATTCGTCAGATTCCTTGGGCTCAGCTCCTGGGACTCTTGTCTGCTTTGTGCTCCCAGCATTCATGGCCACTTGCCAGGAACTGAGCTCCACACACTGAGCAAACAGTGCCCCTCCTCCATGTCACGGGCTTCCTCTTGGCTTGGCTCGCTTTGCAGGATCAAGTTAAGCACAAGAAGAAGTCTGTGGATGCCAGAGGAATGGACTCCGGTTGTCTCAACCCTAATTCTGGCTGCACCGTACCCCCAGTGCCAGCATGCCTCTCACTAGCAATGGCTAGAACACGCAAGCAGCAAGCAGACAGGCATTTTGGTTGGCTGCTGGGGAAGCAAAATGCCGACCTGGATGGGTCTTCGGTCTGACCCAGCTCCCTCGTTTCCTAGCTCCATCCAGCACTGCCCTGGCCAATCTGTGCCTTGCCTAACACACCTGCCCTCTTGATGAGCCAGCACCATCCCTGCCGCCCTGTCCTCACCTCGCTGGCCTTGGCCAGAAAGTCAACAGGATTTGAGGCCTTCAGAAAGTCAGTCAGCTTGCAACGGTTATACAGAACTGTGGCACCATCTTCATATCCTTCTGCCTGTTTGAAGCAAAGACAATCGGAATGAAGAGAAAATCCATGAAGCAGAGACTTCAGCTTGAGTCACACACATTCACTACCCAAGCCTAAACCTTAAATCTCTCTCTCTCAGCATTCCAGAAGCCAAGCCTCCTCCACTTCTCCAAATTCACAGGGTACCACTGGGCTCATTTTTAAGCATCTGAATCAAGCCATCATAGTTCCAGGCAAAAACATAGACATCTGTGCCTGATATTGACTGATTGATTGAAAACTTTTCTAGACCATCCTTTACCGTGGTCTTGGGATGGTTTAACAATAAGACAAAATAAAATAAAACACAACATCCTAATAAAAATTTTCCAATCAACAATAAAACCCCTATTAAAACAATCAAATATTAAAACACTGGGAAAATAATAAGGTTTTAGTCTGGTACCAAAAAGAATAAAGTGAAGTAAAGAGTAAAGTGGCAGTGATAGTCAAAGGCGAACCTTGGAAGGAAGTATAAAAAATTACAAATACTCCATTCCCTTTACAGCTCTTTATTCTTTCTCCCATGGTTACTTACACAAGCCAGTTGAAATAAGAGGAAGGCATTCTTATGTCATGAGAACATGACATGAAATTCTTGATTCTGTCAGAATTTGAGACAAACATTTAGAAACAAAAGCAGTTTCCTTAAAAATTCCTCCCCACTGACCTTTGGTTTCTTCTGGGACACCAGTTCAGTCACAGACTTGGCCTGCACCTCCACTTCTTTGAATGCAAACTTGGGATCAAAGAACTTGTTATCAATTTTATCTGGGGCCAAATAACCTGGAGCGGGTTGGTAAGAGGAGAAAAGAAATGTGTAACAAGGCAACTTGTTATTAAACTTATATCCTGCCCTTTTCCTTCCTAGAAGCTCAAGCAGTGCACTTGGGTTTCCTAGGCAGTCTTGCAGCCCAGCTTCTATGAAGCCCAAATCTGTTTAGCTTCTAGCTTCCACAAACTGCCTGCATTCTGTGCCCTGGAACTACAAGATTATGAATGACTAGTGTTATCAACTGATTATTAAAAAGTTACCTGCAATTAAACCACAACATTTAGGCATTTAAATTTAGATCTTGAGATAAGTTAACTAAGTTTGCCTCTTTCAGGTTAAAAGGTCTGAGACTACCTAAAATTCTACTGTTAACAAAAACAAAGCAGTAAAAAATATGCAGAATCACAAGAAAAAAAACGAAGGAAAAGATAGTTTCTTTTATGGAAGAGAATGCACAATGTTATCACAAGCCAACACTGGGTATCCTCTGTTGTATTTTCACTCAATAAAATTGCAGAATCCCTATTATAGCTGACTAGGGCCTGATATTGTGGAAGCGAACTTGACGAATGCCGTGTTGACTTCAGCTTCTCATTGTCTACTTCAATATCATGTATGGGGTTTTGTTTGTATAACTGCCAGAAAGAAAGTCACAGTAGTTTCAGCCTAGAGATAATGAAGTAAGTCTGAGAAGAAATAATTTAAGTTTCTTTTTTATTGCATCTGTTCTTGGAAGGAGGGAACAGATGCGCTGGTACAGCCTTGACGATAATACATGCAGGAGGCCATTAACACATCCAAGCTGCCTTATCACCAGCCCCCTCATGAATGTGAAGGCGCCTGTCTTCTGCCTCCCATTAACTTTCATTAATCATTATGGTCTCATCATTAACTTTCAAGTTATTGCCAGCATCCTTTAACTGGTAGCAATGCAAAGTCCCAAGGCTCAAATCCAGCCTGTGTGCAGCTGTGATTTCAACACTTCTCTGCAGGTTGCAGACATGGTGGCTACTCAACAGCAAGAAAAGGGAACTCTCTGCCATCAGCACCCTTCAGCAGAGGGTGGCCTCACATGGCATGCAAGGCTATGCCCCAGATGTGACAAAACCCTCCAGCTGCATCACTCCATGCTGCTGCCGCCGCCACTGTGAATTTGGCAACATCTAGCCACTGCCCGATGGCCCCCAGGTTACCCTGCTCGTCACCTGGTTTGTGCCCACTGCTCCCCACCTCTGGACTTACCTTGGCAGACCACAAAGATCTCAGCAGATTCATTGCGCGAGGCCTGAGGTTTGGTGGCTTGCACCTTGCGGAAGAGCTGCTGGAAGATCCACAGCAGGGGCTGGTAGTCCCGGGAACGGAAGACCTTGGTGACAAACCAGCCACCCTTGGACAGGAAGTCACAGGCCAGCCTGAGTGCTGACAGCGTAAGGTTAGCTGGCAGAGGGACAGAGCACAGCAGAAAGTCAGCCAGGGCTGCAGACTCAGCAGTCACTATGAGCTACCAGCTCCTGGACACACATCCAAGCACCTACATTTGCAACGTGGGCATAGCACCACCTTACGAGATACTGAAAGGAATGCAGAGATTTAAAGATCAAAAGGTCAAAAGTGTCCCATTAGTGCTACGCAGTCCTAGTATTTAGTGAGAAATAGCAAAGTCCCAAGTTGAGAGGCATACCTTGATCAAGTGTAATGTTTCATGCATTAAAAGACAAATATCCTTGCTCTTCAGATAGCAAGCACTTAGGATGGCTTATAAGGCAAGAAAACTAACAAAGTTCAACTTGCTATGATACAGAAGAGTAAAACAACCAATAAAATGCAGCTCAGGCCTGAAACAGTGCAGACTGGAACCAGCCAGTGGAAATGCTGGGCGAACAAGGGGGTCTTTGGTCCTGGGACCAGGAAATCTCCTGCAGTGGTGTTTCCACTAGTCAGGGACTATGACTAAAAAGCCCTTCCTCTTCTTCTGTCACAACTTGCCTAGCTCAGAGCATGTTTGGGGACCCAGCAGCCTCCAGACTGTAGCGGACTACAGCTCTCATCTTCCCTGATCACTGACCATGATGGCTGGAGCTGCTGGCGGACTGGAGTTCAAACACACCTGGAAGGTGACTCCAGTTTTGCCTGTACCCACCCCCTCCCTGCCACTTTGCCCAGAACCCGGGGAAAGAAATGCATTACACAATGCATTTTGCAACACCATCTGAGACTGTACCTCTGCTAAAGTCCTGGGTGCTGCATGCAGTGAGGCTTGGAAGGAATCACACCATGTACAGAGTTTCTAGTATGATTTGACAGCCGTGTGTGTATATCTGGCTCACATGGACAGGATGGACGTGCAAAACAGACAAGGCATTGACAATAGGCCACTAACACAGAATAAACTGCAGAAGCCTCGGTTTTACTCCGGTGTCCCACTTTGGATGGATACACTAGAATACAGCTCTTGCGAAGACATTTGGCAAGCCCTTCCCCTTCAAAATGGAAAACCCCCACTGGTGGAAAGCTGTCTCTCCCTGCTTCATCCTAACAACGTCTGTGGAAGAGGGTCCCATACCTTGGGAAAAAGCATCATGCACCCAGCTGGCTCCAACATTAGGAGCCCCATCATTCAGCACAACATCTACTTTCCATGTCTTCAGTTCCTTGCGCAAAGCCTGGGAAGAGAGAGAAGTGGGGACACACTGTGAGCACAGGTGCACACACCACATGCCAGGACATCCGGGATAAAATTCACCAAGAGTAAAACCTTTCCACCTGCTTGTAGAGAGGATGTGGAGGCAGGGAGTTCTCACAGACTGTTGTTTTCAAAGGTACTTCATTCTGGTGTTCTTACACCGATTGAGTTTGACATATTTAACTGATAGATTAAAGGGAAACCATATTGGTTTTGTTTTAGGAAAATTGGGATGTAAATACTAGAAAGAAACAGGAGAGGAGAGAAGAAAAAAAGGAGAGCCAAGGAGGAAAAAAACTTGGAGGTCTCACTGGCAGTAGAGATGAAAGACCGAGCCGAAGCTACACAGGCATCTGTATGCAGGTACCAAAAAAAAAAAAAAGAGCAGTTACCTGGCGACACTTCTCTGTGGTGATGTCCTCCTGCAATGTTACCACGTTAGGAATGGGCTTTATAGGAACCAGGTCAACTCCTGAAGGCAAGAAGAGGAGGGAATTGGGTGTAGCATGGGAAGGAAGTAAAAACCATGCAACTTCATCATGAGGGCAGTTCTTTTCTATTACTTATGAAGTTGCCTTTCACACCATCAGCGCAGCTGCTTCAGTGCTGCCCACTCTGGCAGGCAGCAGCTCTCCAATGCTTCACACGGGGCTCTGCCCTGAGATAATCTTAGCAAGAGGTACCACAGATCCCCTTTCCCCACCTTTCAGCTTGCTCAGCTGGCAAAGTGTAATGCCAAAGAGCTGGAGGCTAGGGAGGAGGAGGCACCAGCTTCATCCCTGCTCTCTTCCATGCCCCCAACTAGTTCCGGGTGCTGGAGGCAACAGTCTGCAGCCCACCACACTTGAAGGGCACCCAGTGGGAGGCTGGCCAAGCAGTGTGCCCCTGAATGCCATGGGAAGGCATGCAACCGTGGCTGATGGAAACAAGATGCTTGAGACTCCCCAGGCCAGACTTTCCAACTGGGTTCTGCCCAGATATCCTCTACTGCAACTCTCATCATCCCAGACCACTGGCCACGCTGACTGGGGCTGATGGGGGTGGGAGTGGTGTCTGCTGATAGCATCTAGAGGGCCCCAGAATGGAGACTGCCAACGCAGGCTTTTGGTCTGACGCAGCAGGGCTCGTCTTATACCCTTTCCATTTGGGTTACTCACCAATAATAAGACTGGACACTGGCATAAATTTTGAGGCCACCTGCAGCCTGTTGGAAGAGCAAAGAAATTAAGACTAATTCTGAGCATTCATGAGCCAACACTGATTGATTTGACAGTTAAGAATTGCTTTTATTAAGAGAATTTTCTAATTAATGCACAACACCATATAAGATCATAATTAATTATGCTGCAGTATTATTGTATATGAAGGTGTTAAAAGTGTAGCCCACAGGCTACAGGAATCCCTACCAAGCCCTAACAGCCTTCCAGAAAGTATTAGGGGAGTAAGGGGAAAGAAAAACACTCTGTAGATCTGCTATAGATACCTAATTCTAAAGCTGCCTGGGAGATGCTCAAAGTCTCCTGTCTGTTTCCTCAGATGCTTTAGGTATAGAGCTTCTGTTTTGTTCATTTTCTGAAAACATTCCAGGACACCAAGCGAGGGATGCCAGGATCCCTCAGCAAGGGAGTGGATTAAGGAAGGAGAAGGGCTTGGAGCCAGGAATCTTGGATGGCTGGGTGGTCTGAGAACTGAGGCTTCTGGGAGGTGTGTTGGTTTTACCTGTTCAAAAACTGTGCCTCTGAAATGCTCTTAGGCAGGAGCTGGTATATTGCGCTGTGTGTGGGAGTTGAATATGCACACGTGTATGCAAATATACATTTTGGGCCACTTTGGCAGACATGTGATGCAGCCCTGCTGTATATTGAAGGCAGGGACGCAACTTCATGGTGGGTGGTTGCCATGGTGATTGCAGGGCTTTCCCAGTGTTGGCTGCGCTTTGCAAACAAGCCTCCCTGAGAACCCACGGCCTCTAGCTGGGCTGTTTAGGTTGGCCTGCTGTGGCTTGTTCAGATATTCAAACGCAGCAGGATTGCTTCAGCATGGGATGTTTAAAACGGTGAAGCAGCTGCCTGACAAGACCAGCCAGAACCCCTGCCAGCTGCCCCTCTTGATTTCATGAGCGCTGCTGCCATCTTCCCTGATCTTCTGCCACCAGAACTGGCCAGGTCTGCCCCTTCACCAACACTGCACAGACACTTGGCAATGTCCCCATCCTATTGGCACGCCTGTTCTTGATTCTTTAAAAAAAATCATGCAAATAGGTGCGTTTTTTGAAATCTTCTATTCCATGCAAGAACGCATATGTGCAGGACCACAGCACATCTGAAGAAAAAAAAAATAGTAATCCAGATATGAATGACTGGGGGGAAGAGGCTTACTAATGCTACCTTTCGACAGAAAAGGGATAATGAGTGGGTAGCTTTGCTCCTAGGGAAATATATCAGAGAAAAGTGCTGGCACTTTGTAACTTATCCATTTGAGAGCTATGTAGTGATGGCGAAGAGAAGGGAGCTCTTGGCCAGTGGGAAAACAAAGGTCTGAGAGAGGTTATGCCACAAAGGCAGCTGAGATGCACATCGGAAGTGGGAATGAAGACCGAGAAGAAAAGAAGCCATGCCAGACCACTGCAAACTTGAGCATCTGGTCAGAAGTACCATGCGTCCTGCTCATGGCTTATACTCAGGGTGATTTATCATGATGTTGGCACTTCTCCAATACAACATTTTTGGAAATGCGTGCTGAAACATATGTTTTCAGCAGGGCCACAAACCCCAGAAGGACCAGCACCTGGATAATTTGACAAACAACTGTCAGGAACAAAGTACAAACAATTACAACCAAAGAGCATAAAAGAACATCCTTGCTGATGGGAGAAAAGAGCTTATCTTTTATTCTACTTATCTGAAAACTGATCAAGCTCTTACACTAGCAGACTCTTTGCATATCAGTAACTTAGAACAAGGAGAGATGCGTAATATTTAAAAAGACTGCATTTTTGGAGCCCTTTGGAAAAAAATCTTATCTCAGTCATAATTAGATACACTTAAACTTATCTTTTCCATAAAGTATGTTGATATTTATAATGATAATATAAATACTTTAAGCAGGGAAACTTCTCATTGCTTTATGAGAGCTTCATGCCTGTTCTTCCCAGCTCAGAGAAAGAACAGAGGACAGGAGATTCCCACCCCAGTAAAGCAGGATCCCAAACACAACCATGGTTCTCCCATTGAAAGCAAGCTCACACTTTGGCTAGTGCAAAACCGTGCTGCTCCCTTCATAGGCCTGGAAAACTCCCATTTTGGCTGGCTACTAAGACTGCCACAAATGTGCGTACCCTGATTGCAAAATCTTTTGCACCATTTAAAAAAAAAGTATTCAATAGTAAAATTGATCTACACCTGAATCCACTTCTGTTGTATGGACAAGTTTTCAAGGTTACACATAACTCTTCACTGGAAGGGGTAGCATATACATGTACTGGTGATTCATCCAAAGTGTCTTCCCAGCTCTCAGTAACATAAGGACCTCTAAATTCTACTTGTGTCAACAGCAAGACTGCTGTGATCCTGTACGACCATGTTCAAGTCTCACATCACATCCCCGTCCGCTACTGGTCACTCACCATCCTCCAGGAGCAGCACACAAATCTAGCAGTGCCCGTGACTTTGCCAAGAACTGGAATTTGCGGTTCAGTTGGATGAGCTTGAAGGATGAACGGGAGCGGAAGCCTGGAAAACGGAGGCAAAATACAGTCAGAACTGGAGCTATAGGCATACAGGACAAGGAACGATGAGAAGTAGGATTAAATGGGCTATGGACCTGGATCTTGGAGGTGATCAACGCCTCTTTAAGAGATAGCCGGGTACTTGCCCCTTTAAAAGAGGCGGTAGTCCGGCCAGTCCTAAAGGCGGCTTCCCTGGATCCAGAGGTGGCCGCCGATTATAGACCGGTGGCCAACATCCCGTTCTTGGGCAAGGTACTAGAGCGGGTGGTGGCGGGACAACTCCAGGCACTCTTGGATGAAACTGATTATTTGGACCCATTTCAGTCCGGCTTCAGACCTGGGTATGATACTGAATCTGCCTTGGTTGCCCTGTACAATGACCTGTGCAGGGAGAGAGACAGGGGGAGTGCGTCCCTGTTAGTTCTCCTGGACCTCTCAGCGGCTTTCGATACCATCGACCATGGTATCCTTCTGGATAGGCTAGCAGGACTGGGGGTTGGAGGCACCGCGTTGCGATGGTTCCGCTCCTATCTCAACGGCCAATTCCAGAAGGTGGCGCTGGGGGACTATGGCTCTGCGCCATGGCAGTTATGCCATGGAGTTCCGCAGGGGTCCATTTTGCCCCCCTTGCTATTTAACATCTACATGAAACCGCTGGGAGAGGTCATTAGGAGGTGTGGGCTGCGGAATTATCAGTACACAGATGATACCCAGCTCTACCTCTCGTTTTCCACCAATCCAGGTGAGGCAGTGGCTGCGCTGAACCAGTGCCTGGGCGAGGTAATGGGCTGAATGAGGGCCAATAAACTGAAGCTCAATCCAGAAAAGACGGAGGTCCTGTTGGTAGGTGGCTCGGGCCTCGGGATGGGGGACTTGGGCCTTGTCCTAAATGGGGTTGCACTCCCTCTGAGGGACAGGGTTTGCAGCTTGGGAGTGCTCCTCGATCCTGAGCTGTCACTAGAAGCTCAGGTGACGGTGGTGGCGAGGAGCGCCTTCCTTCAGCTTCGGCTGATACATCAGCTGCGTCCCTTCCTGGAGAACGACTGCCTGGCGACAGTGACACACGTGTTGGTAACTTCCCGATTACACTTCTGTAATGCGCTCTACGTGGGACTACCCTTGAAGACGGTCTGGATACTTCAATTGGTGCAGAATAGAGCTGCCAGGTTGCTGACAGGGACTGGGCGTTGTTCTCAAATAACCCCAGTCCTCCGTCAGCTTCACTGGCTCCCGATTGAAGTCCGGACCCAATTCAAGGTGTTGGTCATCACCTATAAAGCCCTTAACGGCTTGGGACCTGGTTATCTAAAGCAACGCCTGCGTCCATATATGCCCCCCTGCCCCTTGAGATCGGCAACAGATGCCCTTCTCTGGGAACCCTCTGTGAAAGATATTAGGAGGGTGAGTACCCGGAGGAGGGCCTTCTCTGCGGTGGCGCCCCACCTATGGAATGCGCTCCCCAGAGAGGCCCGCCTGGCGCCATCGTTATTTGTTTTTTGGTGCCAGGCTAAGACCTTTTTATATAAAACTTATTTTAATTGTTAATTTATCATGTATTTTAGGATTCTAAATTTTATGCCGAGATGTTACCAAGTTTTTAATGAATTTTAATGTACTGTTATTTAAATATTTTAATTATGTTGTGAGCCACCCTGAGGCTTTGTTGTGATGGGGGCGGCATAGAAAGGTTTTAAATAAATAAATAAGCCTTCTGAGGTCTGGGACCCACGTTTAATACAGGACAAAAGTGACTGGTAATAGCTCTGCAGGGTATCAGGCAAGACTTTTTCTCAGGCTTTTTTTTTTTTTTTTTTGGAAATGCCAAGGATTAACCTGGGACCTGCATGCAAAGCATGTGCTCTACTGTTCTATGGCCTCTCTCCTCAGGGAAAAGAACCAGTAGGTAAAGCAATTCCTACTAATGTTTGACAGCAAAAGCAAAATACAGCAGCAGGAGGAACAAGGATATATCAGCCTTTCCCATTATGTTATTAGTTCAGCTAAATGGGTCCTCACCCTGTTTGGCTTGTCAGGATTACATGAGAAGAGCAACAAAAGGGTTCTTGCATCGAGATCCAGAATTCTTTACCTCCCTCCCTGCCCACCTATCTGTGCCCTTTCCCCCTTCTCAACATCCCTTCTAAGCCTGCAGCTGCAACTTCAGGAGAGAAGCTGCTGCAGATATTTCCACAGCCATAACTGGACCTCCTCCTCCACAACTGGAGCTCTGCCTGCAGCCACAGAAGAGAGACCAGCACCCTCTTATGGCTCCTGAGCACTGTATGGGAGCTACAGGATTGTTCTGTAAAGCTCTCAATGCACTGGGATTCATAAATCACCTGCCTCCATGCAAGTCTGCCCCAAAGCTTTGCTCATTCTTTGAGACTTTGTACTTCTCCACTATGAGAAATACAGTGAGAACCTGAGGCAGGTTTGTGCTTGGTGGGAGATTCAGGACAGGCATACGTATGTACACTCCCTTCACCATAAACCTATGGAATTCACTACCACAACATGTAGTGATGGCCAAAAATCTGGATGGTTTGGACAAATTCATGAAGGCTAGAGATGACTACTTGTTCTGAGAGCTAATGAGAAATCTAGTATCAGAGGTAGCATGCCTCTGGTACACCAGTTGCTGGGTAACTGAGATGGAAGGATGTTGTTGCACTCATGTCCTGCTTCTGGGTCACCCACAGGCATCTTACTGGCTAGCATGCGATCAGAATGTCAGACTAGAAGGGTTTTTGGTTTGATCCTGTGTGACTCTTATGTCTTCAAAGCAGAATAAAAAATGGTTCTACAACTTTCAACATGACTGGTTGAAGAATGCTGGGTATTGTCAAACTTGTTGCAGTCTAAACATACATAAGACTTCACCCTTAAACTTTTAAATCCCACCTTTCTGGCTATATACACACCACGCAGGGTAACTAACAATTAACCAATAAAAATACTTTAACACCAAAGAACAGCATATCTGATAAAATATATGTCTGCCTAAAGGGTTTTGCCTTTGTCTTGCAGTAAAACACTTTTAAAGAAAATGCAGCCTAGCCTACCAAGTCAGAGAATTCTGCAGTTTAGGTATGGATACCAAAGAAGCCTCTTTCTCTTGTCCCATCAACTGTACATCCATCATTGTTCAGTCGTAGAGAAAGACCTCTCCACTAACCTTGGGGAATGATAAGGATAAAGGAAGTGTTGGTCTAACAGTATACATTAGAATGGTGGAAGGGTTGATATTTTCTGATATTAAATAAATGCATGCATTTTACTGCTTTAATAATTTACCAAAGATCACCTATCTTTGGGGCCTTAAGGCTACCTCTTCCCCAGAAGTTATCTGACTTCCCCTCAGTCAATCCTCAAGCAGCTCTATCCCAGGGTCTTTTATAAAGGCCAAGGCTGGTAATTCCTATTAGATAAGCACGAAGAGAAGAGTGCCTTTGCGACCATAAAGACTTTTCTTCTCTAATAAGGAGCACTTCTCCGTACACCTGGGAACAGGGGCAAGACAAACGCAAGTGCTGCCCACCCCATCATCTCACCAGTCTCCTTGGCCAAGTGGTAGAATTTGTCCCTCCGGCTCTTGCCGACTTTGCCCTTCTTGCCCATCTTGGCTACGCGGCTCCTCCGGGGCCAAGAAATAACCACCGGCCACACACGTGCGCTAAACCAGCTATGATTCTTTCCTCATAGAAGTCCCTCCTCTTCCTTGTTTTCTCTCTCATACATACGTCTGCATCGGGGCAACCATCTTGAGTGTGGCATAACTTCCACCCGCCCCCTTCCCCGAAATACAAAAGAGAGTACGCAGAGCGCACCTCTCCTTTCTGCCAGAACTTAGGGAAGTTGAAAGAAGGTGGTGTCATATTGCCACTTCACACTTCCCTTCCTTCAGTGGTCGTAAACACTTTTAATTACCCTACCAAGATGGCAGCAACATTCTTGTCAGTTACAGCTTGAGTTTCCGTCGCCAAGTATACACGTTGAACCTAAACGCATGCGCAACAGGCTGTTTGTATAACTAGAAAACCGATCATTAAAAAAAACTTCTAAAACACTTCACTTCCGGTCCCTACTTATAAGTACGCAGCATTCTCCTTATGCGGGGTTAGAGTGATGGGTATCAAGAGGAAATGCAAAAACAGGCTGGCAATCGGATGCCTGGATTTATTCAATGAAGTGGACTATTGTTGCTGCTTGTAAGCCGTCCAGAGTCTGTGGTATTGGACGGCATATAAAAACTTTAAGCAAATAAATAAAAATAGACGAAAGCGTATACCGTTAAGCAGGGCTTTTTTTGTCATAGAATGCACCGGAACGGCGTTCCGGCACCTTTTTTTCCAATGGATTTTACGAAGTGATTTTGAATCGTAGCAGATCAGCAGCAAACATCATTAAGATAGTGCCTGCCGGCTGCTTTTGTGTCTGCTATCTGATAGTGAGATAGTGAGGGCGCTGCTCTCGGCTTGGGGCGCTGCTCGGCTTGGGCTAATGTGTGTGGTCGCGCGCTTACTGCCGGCGACGTGAGTGCCGGCACCTTTTTTTTTTTTTTTTTACAAAAAAAGCACTGCCGTTAAGAATGCAAAGTTTAGCTGGGAAAAGCCCTACAAGAATGTCCAGCTTACTTATCAGGGAGTGGGCGCAGGACTTTTTTCTGTCTAATTATGCTTCGAACTGCATTTTCATTTAGTCATACTTTGGGTGCGTCCATAAAGAGAAATAGGGCCTAAGTTAGTCATGATTACTTTAAGTGGGTCTTCTAACTATGTCCAAACGAGAATCCAGTTCTTAATCTTTGCGAACTCCCTTACTTGTGCTGGCGGAATGTTGGCTTTTGCCTTCCCCAGTCTTATTTCCCGCTCGCCTGCGTTTTGGTTACGTCCGCAGACTTAATTCAGTTCGGTTAAGTAGGCGGGCTTCATTTTTGTATTAACATGCAAAGGTGCGAGCGCTATTTTTCTTTAGCTAGAAACCCGAGGCTGCTTTCCAACGGCCAACGAGAGAGCGGCTGCTGCTCCGCAGTATCGGAGCTCGTGGAGCAGCGGAGGATTATGTTTATTGTAAAACCTCATATTCGCTTCCATTTAATCTGCTGGCATGGGGTAGTGATTAGATCATTAGACTGCGACTCTGGAGATCTGGCTCTGGTTTCCAGTCAGCCATGAAGCTCACTGACTTTGGGCCGATCATGAACGCTCTGCCTCGCCTACCTCACAGGGTTGTTGCGAGGATAAGATGAAAAACAGCAGGATCATGTAACCACTTAGGGCTGCTTAGAGGGGAGACGGAATATAAATGTAATTTAGGGTACAACCCTATGTAAGTGAAGAAGAAAAAGCTTGCAGCTCCCAGGATGTCCCACCCGGCTATTCTACAATGCTGGGAACTGTAGGCTTTTTTCCTGTCTAAACTTATATAGGGTTGCGCCTGTAATAATAGCAACATTAACATTGATCCTGATGTACTTCCACCGTTTTTGTTTCATACATATAAGAATTCCGCGAACTGCAAGCCGAAAGCGAACACGCGCCGCTTAATTCCACTGCGACTGCGGGAAGAGAAGGAAAAGTAGCGTCAGAAGCCGGAAGCGGAACTTCGGTAGTGCCCCGTCCTTGCGTCGCGCATGCGCGTAGCTGTGGTTGCTGATGCCGGCGAGGGAGAAAATGGCGGTGGAGGGTCCTGAGCAAGTAGGCAAATTCTGGGGGATGCTGAGTCACTCTTGTATCTTTCTCCTGTCCCTCATTTCTCTGTGGCGACGTGGGGGGTGGGTAGGAGAAGCGGAAGGGTGGCAATTCATGGGGGGTATTTATTTATGCTGTGGTGGGTGAACCGAACTGGAAGGATAAGGGAGGTTGTGAAGGGCTTTTTTAAAAAACCGGCAGGACGGTCACGCCAAAGGCTTCATGAAGGCGGGCGTTTGAACGTGGGTTCTGTCAAACCTACTGGGTTGCGGGAGATGGAGTTATACTGCCAAGAGATATGAGAGCAAGTGTGTATGGACGTGTATATGCAGGCACACCTTGTTCCCCTCTCTGCCCTCCCCCCCCCCCCTTACAAATGTCCATATTATTAGGCATCTCTGATTAGTAAAGGGAGAGGTTATGGCCATGTGTAAAGATGTGAAGCATTTTCTTTCAGCTTCTTAGCCAAAAATCTTCTAGAACAGCTTTACATTTGAGTAAGAATAACTTGGATATGACTCAGTAAAACAGGACAGGCTCTGCTTTTCTCTTACCATATTAAAAGAAATGACACGCATGAGGAAGAAAAAAGAGGGAGGGGAGGTTCATTCTTTCAGCAGGGCTAGTGGAATGGCCCTGCCTCCCTCTGTCATCTCCCTCAAAATGGATGGTATTATTGGGTTGCTGAGGTTGTCACTTATGAAATGTTTTGAATGAGAAGGAAAGTGGAATCAGAGACAGATAGTGGCTTAGGGTGCGCTGTTGTGAACAAAGCCACGGAGACAAACTGGCATCAGGTGTTAGGTGCAGTGCTGCCCCTCATTTTGTGTTTTATATTGCAGTCTGGAAGAAATGCCACAGAGATAGAGGAAAGGAGTGTGGTGTGCTGTTTGGGTATGGTGTAAGTGATCCGCCCCATTCTGGCATGTCCCTTTAGCCCTCTTCACAGCTGCTGAGGTTTTTTCTGTGTTGGCTGTGAAAGGGTGGGCTGGGGACTCTGCATTTGAGTCCCAGTTTTGCAGTTCTGAATCCAAACCTCAGAACTTGCATTCCAAATAATCCTCTGCCCTCACCTGCACGATGTTGACAGGCCATAGGAGTGTACCTTTATAGGTTGGTTATAGCATGTCTGTTTCTAGAGAGAAGGCATATTGCATTAGAAGCTGGAGAGAGGTGTAGAACCAACCAAAAGGGTGGGGGGTGGGAGATGGAATGCCATTAGTAGAATTTTGTAATGTAGATGGGCATGTAAGTTGTCATTTTGTCTGAGTTGATCTGCTTTTTCTTTTTTTCTCTCCTAAATGTCTTCTGCAGATGGAGTTGGATGAGGGCAAGGGTGGGACTGGGCTGCGCCAGTATTACCTGTCCAAGATTGAGGAACTACAGGTGAGGTTTTTCTATTTCTTGGAGTGGAGAATGAATACAAGTTGTTGTGTTGTACGCACTTCCTCACAGCCAGGCTACTGAAGCCATGGAGGATGTTCTTCTGGTGGTTCCATGAAGACCCATAACTTGATTGGAGTCCACCAGGAGAAAAGCTGTCGATGTAGTGGCTCCATTGCTATGATATGCCGTTTTCAGTGCCTGAAGACATCAGGTTGTCCAGCCATGACTTTAATGTTAGCTTGTTTTTAACGTGTTTTTATTTTACCTGTTTTAGCATTATACTGTTTACTACTCCTGAAACTGCTTACCTATGCAGTGGTGTACAAATACTGTAGATAAATAATAAATTTCACAGATTTATGGGAAGCAGGGGTCAGTTAAAGTTGTCTAATGTGGGGTGGGGTTGGACTAGGAGATGTTTAGGTAATCTTCAGCCATATAGTTTTCCCCTTGACTATCATTTATCATTTTTTTCTTTGGTGGACACATTAAATTAAAGCTCTGTAAAAATATGAGTGGAAACAGACATGTATTCTAAAACTGTTTTGACATATGTTTGTTGTGTTTTGAGGTATTTAGTTTCAGGGCAGAGTATGTACATTCAAGCCTGGCATACTACACACTGAAGGCATGACTTACTATTCTAAAAGAGCAGGCATACAAGGGAAAGGAGGTGGGGATGGAGGAAAAAGAAAAACAGGAGCAACATTCTGACAATGCCAGAGCAAGGAAGTAAGTTGTTAACTGGCTGTTATAGCTTTTCCTCTTTGCCCCAATTGGGATGAAAATAGTGCAACTGCCCATCATTTTTTGATTTAGTGTCCCAGATTAGGGATAATCAGTTGGGGATAATATTCTGTGGCAGGGAAGGAGAAGCATTCATTGTCTAGCTGATGGGTATGTTCAGGCTGATCTACCCATAGCTGGCAAGGTCTTTGTGATGTGGCCAATAGCAGCCCTTGTTTGATTGCGATGGTGTTTATAGAAAATTTGACTTATCTTTCTTCCTTTCCTATTCTAAGTTGATAGTCAATGATAAAAGTCAGAATCTCAGGCGGCTGCAGGCTCAGCGAAATGAGCTCAATGCCAAGGGTAAGTTGTGAACAGCTTGGCACTCTGCGATATTTCTTTTGTGACAAGGCAGTGGGGGGGAGGGGGATAACTGGCTGTGTTCAGATACCTTAGGAGCAGAGCAGAGTTTGGGGTATGGTTATACAGATGTGAAGGTTCATGTAGAAAGAGGAAATGGGTATATGGTTTCCCCCAAGGCTTTCCCAGATTTTAGTGGAAAAACAGGAACAACTCTTACAAATATTTTATGGAAATAATAAAATACTTTTTAAACCAGGATTTTAAATACATGTGGTGCAGAACGTTGTATAGTTGCTAGATAGCTTCCGAACAGCCATAGGATTAAGAGTCCAGCAGCCAACATGGAAAGCACCGTGTTGGCTGCTTCTCCAAGGTCATAAGAGACCTCCAAAAAGGCTTTTGAAGGCATTATGGGGAAAGGAAAGGAGACTGGCATTGCCAGGGTAAAACAAATCTCAACCTTTTTCCCTCCCACTCTGAAGTATGGCACTTAGAGAGCTGAAATCACCTCTCCAGCTGCACAGCAAGGTGAAGACAACCTTCACTTCCATGCTGCTTTTGGCCTTCATAGGTTCCCCATAATCCTCTGTTTGGAGGATTATGGGCATCCCCATAGGATGGGACTCCTGGCTGCATTTTACTCCCTTTTATGACTATATCATATAACTGAGCCTTTGGGCTATCGGGCAGTATAAAAATGTAATTAATAAATGAAATAACTTGCAGTACTAGGTAGTTACAGTAGCTGTACACTGTGGACATGTTTCAGCTGTTGGGCTGTATGGAAAATAAATAAATAAAATGTGTTCAAATTACTCTGTTGGGCTGAAGGCAAACATTAATTTTTAAAGAAGTTGGAAGCAGCCTGAATGAGTGATTGTTACAGTACCCGCATGAAGTTGCAAGTGGGGTGATTGTATTTCTTGACAATGCTAACCAGAGACTGTTGTTAAGCTCAAATGATATAAATTTCCTTTTGCTTATTATACTGTTGATTTTTCTAAAGAGATAAAAATAAAAATCCTATTTGTTCCCCTATTTTCCCAAATGGCAAAAACCCTACAAGATATGTGTGGCAGCTTCTTGTTCCAACACTTAATGCCTTTATTCCACACTGGTGTAATACATTGTACCGCTTGCTGGCTGGGAAATGCTGGAAGCATATAACTTTTTTTGTCCCAGTATGCATAGGATTACATTTTTACATGCTTATATTTAAATATGCCAGGTAGTACCACATACTACACACAAAACATTGTATGTGCCTTCAAAGTTTCTGGAAATGTCAAGAAGGCAGGTAACACATATATCCCTAGATTCCTAGTGTGGGTATAGTGGCTAGAGAACTGGGCTGGGACTTGAGAGACCGAAGTGGGGTTCTAGTCTCCCGCTCAACCATGGGGCTCACTGAGTGACTTTGGGCTGTCACTGGATGTATAACGGAACCTGCCTCACAGAATTGTGAGGATAAAATGAAGGAAGGCTATGTAAACTTTCTGCCTTAGGTTCCTGCAGCAGGCAGAAAATGTGGGTTAGAAATGTGATACTAGTATATTCACACTTCCTTCTTAATGTATTAATGAAAACTACATTTTCCCATAACTTCAAAACCTCTGGAAATACATCTTTGCCAGGGAAGGAGAGATTAGCAGTGTCTTATTGATGAGCGGGGAGACTGTTCCCCCCGCCCACCATCACTAATGTGAGATCTGTTTTGTTTTCCCTGCCTACCCCAGTACGCCTCCTCCGTGAGGAGCTGCAGCTTCTTCAGGAACAAGGCTCCTATGTAGGTGAGGTGGTGAGGGCTATGGACAAAAAGAAGGTGCTTGTTAAGGTATGGTTATTCCCTGTATGTTTGTATGAGATACTTGTGGTCTGCAGTGCAGTGAGAGGGTGGCTTGTGGACATTTAAATAGCAACACTGGGCATTTAAATAGCATTTCTGAATGCATGAATTACAGTGTGATGTCGTGGTTAGAGTCAGATTAGGTCTAAGAAGACCTGGGTTCAAATCCCACCCCAGCTATGGAGCTTTCTAGCTGAGGTGACTTTGAGCTAGTCACCATCTCTTACTGTAGCCTACCTCACTAAAAGGATGATGATGATGATGATGATGATGATGATGATGATGATGATTATAACATTTCTATGCCGCCCCTTGCCGAAACCTCGGGGCGGCTTACAACATGATAAAATACATTGAAATACAATAGTACATAAATGCAGGGAGGATAAAATGCAGGGAGGGAGATGCATATGTGCTACCCTGAAGGATAAGTGGAATAATATAAAAGCCAGTCTGGTGTAGTGGTTAGGAGCACAGGCCTAGGACTCAGGTGATTTGGGTTCTAGTTCCCACTCAGCTATGGAGTCAACTGGGTGACCTTGGGCCAGTCACAGACCCTCAACCCAAGCTTCCTTACAGGGTTGTTTTTATGGGGATAAGATTGAGAGCAGGAGGAAGAGAATGATGTAAGCTGCTCTGAGTTCTTTAAAAAATAAAAAGTGGGATATAAATCTAGGATATATATAAAATACCTTTTCTAAGTAATTTAACAGCTATCTAAGATAACCCATTATTATCCCCATATTATGGATTTGGTGCTGTGAGACTGAGCCTGAGAAAAATGGCCCCCCAGTTCATGGCAAAACTCAAATTTCAGGCAGGGCTTTGAAATTTCACAGCTCATTCTCTTAGCTACACTGTCTTGCAGACATATTAAATTCTTTCCAGATTTTCCATGTTTTGTTGTGTTATAGCCTAGAATTTAAATCAACACTGTGAAAGTGCAGTACAGTTGTATTGTGGAACAAAAGTTAAATAAACAACAAAAAAAACCTCCTGGAATTTGCTGGTTGCATAAATACTTGCCTCCCTGAGTCAGTAATGCAGTAGAAATACTGCATTCGTATTTCTATTTCTGCTATTTAAATGCTGAGAATCTCCTTGGGTAAGTCTCTATCAGCTTTGTGCTTCCAAATCCTGCAGTGTTAGCCCATTCCTCCTGGCAAAACTGCCCCAGTTCTCTCAGGTTGGATGGACACTGTTGATAAAATAGCAACTTACAAGTCTTTCCTCAGATGCTCAATTGGATTGAGATCTGGGCTTTGACTGGGCCTCTTCGAAACATTTAGGTTCTTGTTTTTCAACCATTCCAGTGTTAACTTGGCTGTATGTTTACTGCCATTGTTTTGCTGGAAGAGGCACCTCAGTCCCAGTCTCCTGGTAGGTCGAAGCAGATTTTTCTTTAGAATTGCCCATCCATCTTGCCATCAGTCCTGACCAGTTTCCCAGCCCATGCTGAGGGAAATATTGGCGCTGCAACCCACCAAGGTAATGTTTTCTGGGCATTGCACACTGTTGGTTTTGCTCCATACATAGTATACTGCAATTTTGCTCTCATCAGACAAGAGGATATTTTCCCACATACCTGTTGTGTCTTCCACATGTGTTTTTGCAACATTTATGCACAGGCTTTGATATGGGCTTGTTTCAGCAGTAGCGTTCTTCTCTCCACACTGAGTAATAGTCCTCCTATGGATGGTTTCTCCCATCTTAGCTGCATCTCTCCTCATTTTTCTTGATTGGGCACTTGGTTGCTTCTCTAATGCCCTCCTTACCTACCCACTGAGTTTTGGTGGACAACCATCTCTGGGCAGAATTGCAGTTGAGTCATATGCTTTCCATTTTTTAATAGTGGTGTTTAGTGGTGCTGCAGTGGTTGTTCACAGTTCAGTTTTTTTCATAATCAGTTTGATTGGTGCTTCTGCACAATTTTATCCAAGAATTTTTTGATAGATCCTTGGCCTTCATGATGCTCTTTTGCTTAGATGCGCTCTTCAGCAAACTTTGGGAACTTCCAGAAACAAGTCTATTTAATCTGAAATCATGGGGCACTGGAAATGCACACAGGTAGCATCCATTGGACTATTTAAAGCACTCTGGAGGCAATGGGCTCTACCAGAGCTTGCTTAGGTATGTCACAGCAAAGGGGGGGTCAATGCTTATGCAAGCAATAAATGCCTGTTTTTGTTAGCTTGTGTGCCACTATTTTGCAGCTTCACAATGTTGAGCATCTTATGCCAATTAATCCATTTTGATCTGAGGTTGTAATGCAACATCTGGAAAAGGCAAAGCGTTGGGGTGAATCCTTCTGCAAGGCATTGTAAACAGTTTCCGGACAGAAGCAGTGAAAGCGTTAATGTTACACAAGTTCTGGGGCAGCAGTGAAGTGATCTATTTTTCAGTGAACTGTGCTGGCACTTACTTTGTTTAGCTTGGCTTCTTTGCTGTTGGTGCTGGAAATGTTCTGTTCTCATTGTGGTATGTGGCCCCTCCTTTATTCTAGGTTCACCCAGAAGGCAAGTTTGTGGTTGACGTTGATAAAAACATAGATATAAATGATGTAAGTATTTGCCAGGCCATGCCTGGCTCTCAGAGGTGGGGACGGGACAGTACAATACTTTAGACCTGCAGGATTTTGTGGTATTTTTTGTTTTTTCTTGAGTCTAGTGTGCTGTCTTTGAAATGTCCTTGGAAACTTAGGGCTGCTGTCTTCAGCTTTCTCCCCTCTTTACATCCAGGTGACCCCAAACTGTCGTGTTGCTCTACGGAACGACAGCTACACACTCCACAAGATCCTGCCGAACAAGGTGGACCCCCTGGTGTCATTGATGATGGTGGAAAAAGTGCCAGATTCCACGTATGAGATGATCGGTGGGCTTGACAAACAAATTAAAGAAATCAAGGAAGTGATTGAGCTGCCTGTCAAACATCCAGAGCTTTTTGAAGCTCTGGGCATTGCTCAGCCCAAGGCAAGTGAGGAGGGTGCTTCAGAATCTCAGTCCTGTCTCCCCCACTCCGACACAAAATTGCTCTCCTTCACCGTGTCCTACTGGGCCAGCCTGTAGTAATATGTATGTTTGCTTGCACTTAACCTATATAAGACTAACAAATAATCTGTGCTTACTAAGTAATGAGAAGAACATTTGTTGTGTGTTATCACAGGGACCCTGTTCATGTATTTCAGGGCTAACTCTTGATGAGCCATGACTCTTCCCCTCTCATACAAATTTGGCAGAGAGTAGGGCACCCCACATTTCAGGCATGTGACGCCCCTTGTTTCAAATAGTACAGTCAAGAGAGTGTGGACACCTGGCCAGGAAATGCATTGCTTGAGGCTGCAGTGCCATGAGATTCTCTCCTCCCCTCCATCAACTGTTTCGAATCCTGTATTAACCTAACTTTCGTACTGATCTTTTGGTGTTCTTTATTGCAGGGTGTGCTGCTGTACGGACCCCCTGGTACTGGAAAAACTTTGCTGGCTCGAGCAGTGGCTCATCACACGGATTGCACCTTCATCCGTGTTTCTGGCTCTGAACTTGTGCAGAAATTCATTGGAGAGGGTGAGCAAGAAGGGAAAAATGCAATGGAAAGGTCTGGGTGTTCATTTTTCCAGGAAAGGGCTAGCAGGTATGCAGCCCCTTCAGTGAATGTCTTGAAAGGGCAAATTTCTGAGTGGGAATATTGGGACTGCCACTTGAGCAAGGCACCGAGATGTGTGATTACCACATCTCTTAGAAATGTAGCTCAGTATTGACCAAGCTCTCTGAAGTGGGGTTGGAAATTCAGGTGAATGAAAAATGGTTAAGAAACTGGAATAGCATTTTTAGAAGAGGACACATGTTTGTGGCGGGGGTGTTTTGAGGACATGCCAGTCTTTGCTAAGGCACTGGGGGATCGCTGCTTGTTTTGTGGTGGCAGGTGCACGGATGGTGCGTGAACTCTTTGTCATGGCCCGTGAGCATGCTCCCTCTATTATCTTCATGGATGAGATCGATTCCATCGGCTCCTCCCGTCTGGAGGGTGGCTCTGGTGGGGACAGTGAAGTGCAGCGCACCATGTTGGAACTGCTCAATCAGCTCGATGGTTTTGAGGCCACTAAAAACATCAAGGTAGGTTGGAGGAGGAGTGTGATTTCCCACTCTCTCACGATGGTATGCATAGCACAAAGTAAACTTAGTTTGCATCTTTTGCTTTTCCTGGTACAATCTGGGTTTTAAGGTTGAATATATTTGACCCTTGATGATTGCATGGTTATACTGCCTTGATACTGGCATCACATGCAGCAAACCAGATGGAAGATTAGGAGGGAGAGATGGGAAGATGGGAGTTTGGAATAGCGTTGTGCAAGAAATGGGAAAGGCCTGCCTGAGAGCATTATTTTCCCATGGTCAGTAGTGGTAGTAGGGGGAATAAAAATCATGCATGTAGATATTTATCAGATGCAGTGTTGACTGTAGGCCTCTACTGCCCTTCCTGTGCAGGTAATTATGGCAACCAACCGCATAGACATCTTGGATTCAGCCCTGCTTCGTCCTGGTCGCATTGACAGAAAAATAGAATTTCCTCCCCCCAATGAAGAGGTAATGTTGATGGAGGACAAGAGTTGCAGTCCTCTCTGTATCTTCTGTTGATTGCTGGTCTTGTTCTGTAGAAAGAGTCTGAGGAAATTTGGCTTCATCTTCTATACTGTATTGTCAGGCTCGGCTGGACATTTTGAAAATTCATTCTCGCAAGATGAACCTGACACGGGGAATCAATCTGCGGAAAATTGCTGAACTAATGCCAGGGGCTTCAGGGGCTGAAGTTAAGGTAAGTTACAGTTGGACAAAGAGCACCAAACCTCGGTAGCAAGACTTTCTGACTATTGCTTTTAATATTAATGAGTATTTGATCATTATCAGCTGCTAGAATTTGTTTCTGAAGTTTGTAATGTGCATCAATCAATATAAGATGTTCTCAGATCTTCTGTGATGTACACACACATACCTATTCAAATATTATTTTGATACTCTTTGCTGTTCCCACAAGTTTTGGTGCCACAGGCATGGGACCTGTGATTTTTTTTTTAATATCAGAATATATATCAACATAAATAAGAAAGCACAGTTGCCAAATGTTTCAAAAGAAATAACTGTTCCAAAGTAGTGCTTGAATCAAAAACTACACTTTGTCGTAACCTGTATGTAAAGTTGCCAAAGAAGTCATCTATATTAAAAATAATTATTTTGTTATACTTGAACGCACTACAGATGTTACCTGCCTGAACTGTCTGTCCTTAGGACTGTGGGCCAGTTCACATCTCTGTCTTGTAATTGTGCATTGCAGGGTGTGTGTACAGAAGCCGGCATGTATGCATTGAGAGAGAGGAGGGTGCATGTAACTCAAGAAGACTTTGAAATGGCTGTTGCAAAGGTACTGTTTTGGGCATGCTTATGAGGAAAGGGCTACTGTGGGGCATGTATATAGGTTTTCACCTTTGTTGTTCCATCAGTGTATCAGAGCTGGCCAGAAGGCAACGACATCCTGAACGGCTACAGAGACCAAAGCAGAAAATAGTTGGGATCTTACAATTCTGTCTTTTATGAAGCCTAGACTTTAGTTGAGAAGGCTTCTGGGACTTTTTAGTGACAGAAGACATCACTCTTAAAACCAGGTTCCTGCATCTGTTTTTTAATAGGGTGGATAGTGGACGGCACTGATTCAGTTTGCACAAAGACGATCTGGTTTCTTGGGAGTGAATGTGTATGCCACTGCATTTGGCATACTTCCACTTTCAGTAAACAAGTAATTCATTTCTAGGTTATAAGAATGACTTCTAAACCCAGACAATGAATTGATAGGTGGCTAAACCAACCAGAGAGAACTGCAAGTTGCTTTTGAGTTAATTCAAGATGAATTGATTCAAGTCGAGACAATAATTCAAGATGAATCAATTTGAGACAAATAATTCAAGATGAATTGATTCAGGATATCGAGGCTTTTTTCCCTACTTGGAAAACCAATGATTTCACTGCAACCAATTTTTTTCACCTTGCTCGAAGTTCAAACTTACGTAGAAGCATCCTTTGAACTGCAGAACAATTTTATCTTGATTCTTAACATTTGAGCTCTGGATCGTTCAAAGTTAGAATTGTTCAAACTATGAGACACCACTATATAACAGAATTTTCACAATATAAAAATCTAAGTTGGGTCACTTTACTTACTCTTCTGCTTGGACTTTTTGTCCTGCCTCCTTTCTCATATTCTTTCTCCTCAACAGGTGATGCAAAAGGACAGTGAGAAGAATATGTCCATCAAGAAACTCTGGAAATAAAAAGCTGCTGCTCCTGTGAGCCATTTCCTATCTCCTTGGCCACCCAATTTTTCCTGTAATCTTTATGCCTGGTTTCCTTTTTCCTTTAATAAAGTTTGTGTACTAATGGTCCCGATTGCTGTAGAAGGGGGGAAAAAAAGCAAAGAGGGTTATATTTAATGATTCCTAAACTAGCTCCATAATACGCCCTTTGGTAGAATAGATCTAGTTCTGAACTCTTGCTGAAGCCCTCTTAAAGCTCTTAAGAAGTTGATAGACACCATCTTAAGCTGTATTTGAAAAATTTCTCTCTCTCATGTATTCATAGGTCTTACACTGTGTAAGCACCTTAGCAGAGTTGTAATGAAGCTTTGTTGCCAAGTCCTAAATGTTACTGGGGTGCAGCTCAAAATGGTTCAGGAGCCTACTTATAGGGCTAGCATTGTGCATAATGCTGAATTGCTAGTTTGAACTAATGAGAAAAACAGCATTGAAAAAGACTGTAGTGACAGCCATTTTTTTTCTTAAACTACTAGGGCATGTGTGGTTTTAGCTGAATGAATCAAGCTGCGAGGTTTACTTTTCCCAGTCCTCATTCTATTTCTGGAAGGTTCTAGAAATAGTTACAACTATTTACAATGTGTACCTGAGGGGATGGATTTTGATTTCTGAACATGCTCAAAAGGCTGCAAATGGTTGCTATGTGCTAGGCAGTCCATGTCCAAGTGTTATAAAACCCCCAGAATGTTTATCTAGAAAGAACATACCAAAGATACTCAAGTTTTGGAATGCTTATTTCAGAGAGCAAGTTAAAGACAGTACTTAAGGTGTAAGCAGCAGTATGAACATACTAATTAAATAATTTTTAAACTCTGACTTCAGGTAACACATCAGCTTTCTGCTGACCTATATGTTGCAGTGGGTTCTAGGACACAGTTTAAGCTCTCTCCAGACACAGTCTGTTGGTCCCACATGAACTTAATATCCAGCAGAGTTTGCCCTAAGATTATCGAGTACATGAACTGGAACGAGCTATGTTTTAAGTTTGCCACTACTGCTCTTAATTCACAATAGGTGAAGATCATTGTTCTCTTCCTAGCCAGGGCCAAAGCAACCATGGTGCAATACTGCAAGGTATTCAGTAGAATTGCCTTGCTGGTCAGTAACTATCAAACTAGGAGGTGGAACAATTCTTATCTTAGTGCAGTTGGATTTACGTCTAACTGTGGAATTCCCATATGAACAAACAAAACATGTGCCTGAATATAGCTATACATTGAGCTAGCATGTCAAGTCACCTTAGCTAAGCTGGAAAGGCATGGGCCTGCAGCTGGATGGGTGGCCATATATGAAAGTAGAGGCTGGGAGGGGGGGTGGACTTGATGGCCTTGATAGGCCTCTTGCCATGCTATTTTATTTATTCAATTCATATGCTGCCTCACTAGCCAGAGGTTCTGGGCAGCTTACATTATTTTAAGATAATCTGTATATAACACACAATGTAACTCACTTTGACCCAAAATGTAAGCTGTTTTTAATAGTAAGTATAAAGTCTACACTACCATACCATCCTTGGTAATTGTAAAAGGTTCATCACTGCTCGCTCACAGCAGCAGCTTTGTCCTCCCTTTATGAAGCTTAAAACACAGACAAGTTTAATACTACTGATTAAGAATAATTTTATTAGAAAACCTTCAACATAGAAACAGGTAACAACATTCTTAAGTGAAAGTCCCATTAGCTCCGGCTTGGCCAACTACATCGTAAGCCATGAGCCAAAGCAGGAGGGGAATTTTCTAAGTTAAGTGCTGCGAGGGTCCAGGAGCTTAGGGAGTGAAGGCACTTAAGGGGCCCAAGAAGGCTGAGGCAAATGTAACCTATCTCCCCTTGACTGGCAACCTCAGGAATGCTTCCTGCAGCACCAAGTGGCCTTGCTAAAGAACTGGTCCCTAATGTCCATCTTCTACATCTCACATGCTGGAGAACTAGGGAAGAAATAGCAATTGATTGTCATCAACAGAACAGCAAACCCCTCCCCTTTGATCCCACACAACTGTTGTTGCATTGCATATGGTGGAAGGGGAGCTACCTACTACAAACCTTCCTCTGTACAAAAACAAAACTTCTACTTTTCACCCCCTCCCCCCCCCCAAAAAAAAAGATAGTGCAAAGACTAAATGCCAGCAATGCTGGCAGTTTGGAATGGACAAAGCTTTGGTTAAAAAGGAGTAGCAGCAGCCTTCCTGCATTGCAACAGAGGCTGATGAGACTCAGCTAAGAGGTAGAAGGCAACTCAAAAACAAAAAAGTTCCCAGTGTCCCAGAGGAAAAGCGCATAGGAAGGATAGGGGTCTGGTGAGGGAGAGGAACTCACTTTCCCCTATTATAAAAAGCAGGCTTGAAGCCTTGAATAGTTCCAGAAGACTACTGAATAAGCACCCTCCACCCCTGACAACAGTGGGGGCAGACAGCAGGATTCCCCAGCCTTGCCAGTGGCTGAGGTTTTTTCAACAAGCATGGTCTGCTTGCTGGTCCACTCCAGAGTACCACAAGGTGCAGAAGAGCTGGTGGAGGGGAGAGCACTAGGTAAGGCGAACACCAAGCACTTGTTCCAGTTCTTGCCTGCGCTGCTGAACCTGGAAGACACAAGATAGTAATGGGGTTGGAGAGAAGTGCAGCAAGAAAGCATTTGGACTCCTATATATCCCCCTCAACGTGGAACAGTGTCTCACTTATTCTCCAGGTGCAAGGACCAGACCCTCAGAGCTTTCAATCCTGTTTCATAATACACTTGGGGCAGCTGAGGAAAGGCATAATCCTGAGGTAGGGAGGCGAAAGGACCGGGAAGGTCCACAATAGTTCCTGGAGGCATTTGTTCAAGCAGCAATATAGAGGGTATCCAGGGGAAGTGAGGAATGAGCATGAAGGAGGCCAGGCCTAAGAAGAGAAGAGTCCCTTCACACAGGAATCTGAGGGGGTTGAGAAGCAGGTGGGTTCCAAGAGTGCCTTTTATTCAGTGCTCTGCACTAAAAGTTGACTGTTGCACATAGCATCCTGCTTCCCCATAGCTAAGTCAAGGCAAAAGATGCTGCTCAATCTCAAAATGCCAGGGGCTGTTTTCTAAAGGTTGTGTTAAACTAGCTTCTCCAAACCTTGGCAAAGACATGTCTCCCAACAGCCTCTTGTATCCATGGTTGCTGGTAGAACTCTGCATGTCTCTCCTCTTCTGGGTTGCCAACCACGTCTGTGATGATCTGGAGCAAAATGAGCATGCAGAAGAGAATTCAGAGAAAACTAGCTCCTGTGTTGCTATTCTTTAGTGATCCAAAACAGGCAGAGGCAATAGCAAGACAGCAAAGGAAAACACTTGGGCAAAGATCAGAGGGAGGAGGAAGACTCTGTAAGAACGCATTTTCCTTTGTGTACCCTGACAAATGTCCTTATATACAAGCGGCGTATGGCCAGTCAGATGTCTCTGAAGAGTTGACAAACATAGCAGGATATTTCCAGCACCATCTGGCATCCTCTCTCACCCTTCATACTGCAGTCCCTGATTGGGATAAATCAACACTAATTCATCACATTTTTTCCTGTCTCCAAGAATTAAAGTAAGTTAGAATTTTTTGAGAAGGAACAGATGCAATAGGCTAGCAAGAGCCAAAGTATATGTTAACTGGATACGTATAGAGAAACATGCTGGGCACAGAGCACATACATAGTGATCTGGAAGCATTCAAAGCTGCAGCAAAGTGGCTGCAGATCCAGTCAGTCTCTCGAGTGGAAGAGCACGGAAAGCTTAAGTGTTTGATATGTGTATGGAGCTTGAGATACATAGAGACTTCTAACCTGAAGCTTAACTTAATTTGAACTTTCACAACACATATGGAAGACTAGCATTCAACACACACAGAAACCTTGGACTGTCGCTCTAAGGAGGAATCACCCAGCTCAACCTCACAGGGGCTGCCAAGACACCAACAGAAACCAAGCCACAAAGGAGGAAGCCAGCAAGGCCACACTTAACCTACCTGTGTATGCACAAAAGCATGAGAGTAAGCCCACTATTTTAATTATGTATGCTTTGATTATTCTTTTCATTGTGCTTTTTTCTTTGTATTTTACTCTCTTATGATCCAGTAGAGAGTAGAGAACTTCTTGATCTGCATCCAGATTGGATGAGCTGGCAGATACGGACTTCCCCACCCCCTTCCTTCCTAGCCCCTCTGTCCTCCTAAAAGTGCTCCACAGGGAATCTTCTGAGTCTACAGAATGCAGTGAGCTGTGCAGAGAAGGGCAAATCCTCGCAGAGGGTCCTTCCATGAGCAGAACCCTTCCTCTTGCAGAAGCCAGTTCTTATCCAACCCATAATAAAAAAATACATCTGTTCTCATAAAGATGCATTGTACTGTTAGTCCCATTGCATCCTGCCGCATGGCTCTTTCACGGCTTAGGGCATCATTCAATGTGGCTACCTGTAACCCTCTCAACTTGGAGGATTATGGGCATCCACTCCAGCATGGAACTAGCGCAGAAACAAGCACTCCTGCGTACTTCTCCCACACTGCAAAAAACAAAGACAAATTTTATCTATGTCCTTTGCCCTTTTTCACAAGGGGCAAAAATTCTTTGCATCTGGGCAAAACCTTGCTTCTCTGCTCCCAGGCCCCCAGAGAGGCTCCTATTTGTACTTGTGACTTCATGGCCTCAGGGAGTGGAGGGCACTCTGTAATGAAGAGTCCCAGTTCTAATCTCGGAACTCCAGTCATGAAGACCATGTCCTGTTAGGTATGTGCAAGTCCCATGATTTACCTTCAAGTCCCTCTGCTGAGATCTGATCCACTCCTGGATGAAGTCCTGGGGGTTGCTACTGAAACTCAGCATGAAATCTCGCTGGGTCTTCAGCTGGTTGATAGACTCAATAGTTTCATGGATCTACATATTAGGGTAAAGTCTGAGTTAGACAGGGACAGAAGTGCACTCAAGACTGAAGCCTAGAGATGAGATGCAAGAGATGGAACTACTGATGCAGGGCATCATGCATATATATTGTACACAGTACACTGGTGGATGCCACCAACCAAAGGCTGTACAGAAGCTTACATTATGAATTTCTACAGCTGCTGCTAGTTTAAAGATCAGTAAGTTTTAATAAGATAATATTCTGGAGCATAATACAAGAAAAAAGGAATGGAGGCTGACTACAGTAAGGATATGATACTGAAGGGTGTTGGAAGCACTGATGTAAAGCAGCGTTCTGCAACCTGTTGTCCTCCAAAATAACAGTATTAGTTACAAACACCACCATCCCCAGCCAACATGGCCAATTGCATCAGCCTGGGGAAGCATGGAATAAAGCAATGAGTTCATGTTGGTTCTTCTCACAAATAGCCATTTTCTTTGGGATTTCCAAGCTGCGGACTTCACACAGCCTATCTAACAGCATGTCTTGCTTGCCCTCCTTTTCCTGCCTTAATTTCATCCCAAAGGAATTAGAGCTGCTCCAGCAAATCAAAATGGAACACAGACTTTCAAATCAGGCAAAACAATTTCCACAGAAAAATAGGATATGCTATGCAACTTTCACATTTGGATGACTTGCCATAAACTTGCGTTATAAGCAGTATACAAAATTTCAGGCTGCCAAAGTCAGGCTGCATGGATAAATGTGTCACTGCTTGCAAGTTGAAGCATCTACCTTCCTACCAGCAGCTCTCAGGGAACTCCAACAACCAGCTTGGGCTTCTATAGTCAACCACAGTACAGCACCACCATTAAAAAAGGGGGTTGCTGTATCAACCATGGGTGATTAACACTTTGAGGATAATTTGGGTGCCTATCCTGATTGAGGAGCCTAGCCAGAATTGTTCGCTGTTCCCCTGGTCATGTAAGATAGTATGCTTGAATTACTTTCTTGCTCCATGGCTGGCAGGACCCTACCTTGACATCCAGGGAAGCAATTTCCTGCTGGTTAGTGGTGGAGGCCAAGAAGTTGCTCATTTGGGCCTTCAAGGGGTCATCCACTTCCACATCAATGTCATAACAGGCTGTCTTCTTCTGGTCATTAGGGTCCACACTGAAGAGGTGGGGACAAGAAACCAGGATGAGGGCCAAAAATAAGCATAATTCTGAGAACTATGTTTTTACCACCCAAAAACAAGGTTAGATGCTTTCACATCAAACTGCCTTTGAAATCTTCAGTTCAGGAGAAACAGCACTAGACTACTCTGAATTGTAGGGTGTATGTGTCCCCAAATCCACATTGCAAATACAAATCAATCCAAGGAAACTAAAATAGGCTATGCCAGCAAAAATATTTAAGATATGTACTATCTTTTCTAGACCTAACACTATTTACAAATGCAACAATTATAAAACAGTAGATATATATAAGCAGACAACAAAATCATTGTACATACAACAGCATTTCACAAGCAGAAAAATAACAATGAAATCAACCTTTCATTACATTATCCCCTGAAAGGCACCTGAAATAGATGGGTTCTGCAGCCCTTTCAAAAAGGGCATAAAGAAAGAGTTATGGCTTTCTAGATACATCAAGAACAGCATCTTCTTCCAGTTGTACAGTAAGGAATCCCTCCCTCCCTCCCTGGATGCCATCTTCATAAATTTTGTTTATCTTGACAAACAGTTCCTTTGAGGCAGATCAACTGGATTCCCTTTTCACAGAGCTATCAGAAAGCACCTGACTTGTCATAGGCCAATAGCAGAGGTGAAATCACAGTGGGATCCCCCAAATCCAGTTGGTTAAGATAGTTCAGAGAGAGTGTAAATCATTAACACATACTCCCTTCCTGCTCTGCCAATGTCAGGCCTACCTGATCACGTGGTTGATAACAATGGGATCTGGATGCTGCAGCAGTCCTGCCAACTTCATGGGTATCTCAGAGAATCGCATGCGGGTGCAGCCAAAGATCTACAATGGAGCAAGACACGAACCATTAACGGACTCAGAGAAGAAGAAACCTCCCATGGCAAGTTGGAGGCCCACAGACCAAACTGCTAGTAACCAGAGGCAAGAGGTAAGATGTCACAGTTTACACTATCACAAGGAGTAAAATGTTGCATTGCTTCTTAATTTGTAGACCTTTAGACTGCCAGGCAACCAGGCTGGCAACTGTATGGTTCAACTAGCCTGACGCAAACTAACCTGATTCTTTGTTCTTTCACCAAAATTAAGATTATACAAATGACCTAAGAATTTTTTTTTCAAAAAACATTACGTTCAAATACTATCAGAACGGTATGTACAAAGAGGGGAAATGATGGCATCAAAGAGAAACACCAGAGTCTAGATTCCTAATTTAATATTTATTTATTTATTTATTTATTAAAACATTTTTATGCCGCCCCATTCGCCGAAGCCTCGGGGCGGCTTACGTTAAGAAAAAAAATAATTATAACATTAAATTATATTATACACTAATATACTATTATCTTCACAGACGATAACCTGGAGCAGATGAGAAATATGCGCTTTCCAAGTGCCTCTGCTCTATCTTTAGTAGGACCAAAGGAGACAGGAAGGGAACCAACAGCAATACTGTGTACATATAAGCTCCAAATAATATAATCTGCATTGTGTGCATTTATTCTACTTCCATGATGCAAGTTTTAAAATAAGGGGTGGAAATGCCTATGAAGCAAGATAAGAAAGTCAGCACCAGGGAAAAGGATAGAGAAGATGAAATGTATGAGTACATGTACTTAACCCCCAACCCTCATATTATTTAAGTCCCTTCCCACCCCATCCCTGAATTTGGTTAAGACCTCATCTGCCGATTTCTTCCTCAATCTTGCAGCATTAGAAAAGGGGGAAGCAGCCCACTGAAGTCCTTCTACTATTTAATATTTATTTGGTGTCAGTGTACAAAGGACTGTATAATGCAACCTTCCGCAACCTGGTGCCCTCCCAATATTTTAGAATCCCGAGCATTCTTAACCATCTTCATGCTGCCTGGGGCTTATTGAAGTCCAAGATGAGGTAGGTAAACAAAAGTGGTTTGAAAAATAGTTTTAAATTAGCATACTCAAGGACTCAAATCCTGTACCAGACAGTGGACCAAGTATGCATAAAACTGGACAATAATCCAACTTGCCAAAAGGTGAGGTGGAGAGAAAAAGAAGCAAAATGTACCTGGCGAAAGTAACGGTTGCAGTTGATGTACTCTTTCTCATGACTATCCTGGAGCTTGTTGTGTTTAATGTAGAGCCACAGGGCCTGCATGATATTGGCACGGGTCTGTGTGTGAACACCCAGCAGGCGAGCGAGACGAGGGTCCAGCTTGTACTGAGGAGGCTGTAAAGGCAATGCTATCTAGTTAACATACACTCTGACATGACCATCTCATCAGTTCCAATTCATGCTAAGTATGTTAAATATAACAACTTAATCCCATCTCCAAAATCTGGAAGAAACGGGATCTCAGTAACAACCAACAGCAAGCAAGCAAGAGAAACCATTCTAAAGTCATGTGGGAATCTCAGAGAGATTCTGTCCAGGTGTCTTAATTCTACAAACCATGGGAATAGTTCAGGAAAAAGATTTTTTTTGCAACAATACTCAAAATTAATTATGAAATGCAACAGAATTTTTGCTGAAGCAGCTTCCTCCAAACCCAGTGCGAACTCATTCTCAGTTGTGTCTTTAAAAGCTTACAGGCCAGAAATGTACTTTCTTATCACAAAAGCTGATTATGAAAAATCCAAATGCTGCAGAACGTTCTGATGTGTTAAAAAAAGAGGTACAGCTGTGTACGTAGGCAAGCAGCCAGACATCCCTCACCCACCCCATCTCTAGCTGAGCGAACTAAAGCCACAAGACTTGTGAGATACAACAATGAAGCTTCTGACCATGCACTGCATGCCTTCTGAAACCTGAGTAGCTCATTGATTCATGTAACTGGAAACCTTAAAATTCAGGGGATTACAATTTGCCTGCCCTGATCAAGTGCTAGAGTCTTTTCCCTCTTACCTGGTGGTCCAGCATGAGCAGCAGGGTGCATTTCACATTGACATCACCTGGGCGTTTGACTTGGAAGCCATCTGTCTCTTGGGTTGTGGGCATTCGATGCCACTGATGGGAGCAGGGAAGACAAGTACCGAGTTAGATCTTTTTCATGTAAGACAAGCATGGAGTGCAAACCCATTATTCCATTCAGTATCTTATATTTTAAATGGACAGTTTTCCAATTACTGATTCACTCCTCTTGTAGTGGGGTTTCATTTAGTTATTTCATAAGCACAAATGTCTAAGAATGAATATTCACAAAATAGACACAGGCAATATCTGAACATGTACCAGCATACTTGCAAGAAAAGTGCTCTGTTATGGGAAAAGGTGATAGTCACTAAAAGGATTATCCAATAATATTGGTATGTGGTTTCTACCAATCATAATCTGACCCTATAACTTGTGGATGAAGTGACAATTGGAAACCTAGCCATTAAGCTTCCAAGACAGCACAGAACTATTTTACTTTACAGATTCACTGTGAAGGCAACTGAAATAAGAACTGTAAAGCATTTTGTATATAGTGCTATGGATAGAATACTGGTTATTATGGAGATCCTGCTGTGGGAATATGCCATCAGCTAAATCCGGGGGATAGAAGACCTAATTCTGTTTAGTCTTGCAATGTTGACTCTCCAATGTCTTGGACAAGCTATTATCAGAATCAGGTTGAATAAGCCAGTACACAGCTCATCTTCCTCTGGCCTCTTCTGGGAGCTACGAGAACTGTTATCAGCCCTATTTCTGTATTTCACCACCAGAATCACCACCCCTTTTGCAGTTCCTTACTCCAACTGCGTCAGGGTGATTCTGAAGGCAAAAAATGCATCAGCTCCCAGAAGAGCAAGGTCCAGCATGGCAGCTTGCCAGGCAAGGCATCTACATTTTCGAGCACTGAAACTGCCCTGGGCTGCCTCCCATCACACAGCGTGAACATGCGCTAAAGTACATACCTCCACCAGATGGTTGTCTGGGCCATACAGTTCTTTGTCTAGCTCGATGACCAAGCTCTTGAAAAAGGATGAGAACTTCCTCTTCTGCTTACTTGGCTGAGACAGAAAAATGGATGAGGGACTGAGCCCTGCCTTTCCCGCAAGCACACAGAAAGAGCGGTTGCCAGATACATCTCTAGAAGTGCAGGACAAGCAAGTTGTGCCACTTCTAGAAAGGAAGAACATCATCTGGACTGATACTGCCACTGCGAGCGTTATTAGTTGTGCAGTACTTTTCCTCAATGTTTCTCTTAAGAGGACAGGAGGGTCTTTCAAATGCTCTGACAAAGTCCCTCATCAAAGTTAGCAGTATAAAACTTCTATCAAACTTGGGGTTTTTTCTATAACTGGCTGGAGAAACGGGACTTGGCGTAAACTTAGAGATGTTTTCAAATTATTATAAACTGATTTGAATTTGACTACAGAATGTTAAAAAATATGTAGTAGGGGGTTGACCCAGTAAATCCTATGTATGTGATGTGTGATGTTTTTAGTATTAGTTTACAATTTTAATAAAATTAAAAAAAAGTTAGCAGTATAAGATGACAAATATTCTTACAAATTGTTAGCTTATTTAACAACCACCACCACCAAAACCGGAAGCTGCACTGGGACTGGTCCTTTTAAACTTGTTCATAAATGACATAAAGCACAAGGGCAGGCCCATCTCCTGGGGTCATATTCTGGCCCTCCAGGGTTCTGGAGACAGGCCCGACCCTTTTTCCCCAACCACCAATAATTTGGTAGTTTGCCAGGTTTTGTGCATTTCTTTCCCATCCTAAAAAGTTGAATTCCCTTTCCCAAGGCTTAGTTACTTGCAGTAAGGGCGTTAAGCTAAAATATGGTAGAGTTTATGGACCTGCACTTTTGCCATTCACCACATTCCTTTTTGCCTGTAGCCCCACCCACTATTAGCATGCAATATTAGAGTTTCTCTGCAATGAAACTGATCTTCAGGCACATGAGTCTCATTTCTCCTAACCTAATGTGGGGGGGGGGGGGGGGGGTGAGCATGAGGTGGCCAGTTTCAGCAAAAACAAACTACATTTGCCATTTTAATTATTTTACAATCATGCAATCTTTTCATTTTTAATCAGCCTGAACTATCTGTGAAAAAGTATACTTTTCTTGTTTTTGTTACAGCAGACTAACACAGCTACCCCTCTGCAAATAATTCAGCCTGATAAAAAACTAAAAGAGATTGCAAAGAATCCAAAAAGGGTCTCTCCAGGGTAGATAGCTAGACAATTAAATGGCATATGTAGTTAACTTTTATTAATTAAAATGTGTGCACATAAATATTGTAAACTAAGCAAAATGATAATGTGGTTTAATGTAGGTAAATATTTTTTGCATATTAGGGAAAATACAAATCTCTCTCTCTCTCTCTCTCTCTCTCTCTCTCTCTCTCTCTCTCTCACACACACACACACACACACACACACACACACACACAGATAGAAATGACTAGGAACAGAATCATTCACACAGCACATGTGAAATTTGCTATTTGAACATGTGGTAATGGCTACCAATGGGAATTAGATAATAGAAAAATTCATAGACGATAAGTCATGACAGCTACAGAAGTTGTAAGGTATGCAGTTGCACTGTATTCCAACCAGAGAGATTCAGCTGTTAAGCAGCATAGAAATTAAATAAAGCTACTTCCAGCATCAATGCGTTTATGTATTCCAGTTGCTGGGAAACAGTGGGAGAGGGCTATTGCCTGCATTTTCTGTGCGTGCTGGCTGTCTACTATGGAAAACAGAATGCTGGATCAGATATGCTGGACTTGTCTGATCCAGCCTAGTTTTTATAGACAGACCCTTGCTCATGTTAATTATTGGTATTGTTATCATTTAATTTATTTCTATATTACCCATAGTCAAAGCTCTCTGGGCAGTTTATAACTCAGTATGGAAACAATAATGATGTACAGAAACAACAAGGGAGCATGAGACACACAAGATGGGCTTTCTCTTGTGCATGTCCATTTGGAGGAGACATCAAAAGCTGAAGGAGGGGGCTGGCCAGTTGCAGGGGACAGGGGGAAATTGCCTTCAACAAATATCCAGCAAACCCTAGATTAGCCACAAAGCTACCTATCAGGGGTGTTTCAGTCTTACATCATCCAGGAGCTTGCCCTCCACACGAAGTTCCCATGAGGCTATGCGTTCGCCACCTTCAGATTCTTCCTTGCCAGGTGTAAACGTATTAGAGATGTAAATACGCAGCTTCCGCTTTTGCTGAAGATTTGAAGAAAAACATTAACTAGGGATCAAGTCAAACACACACACTCCAGATCTATGGAGCAGTTCCAGCCCACAGAACCCTTCTTTGCAAGACTACCTATACAGGTAGAATATGTTGCTTCAGGGGCGTCAGACAGCCTTATGCACTCTGAAGAGCTTAGTTGTTCCTATCTCCCTCCATCCATAGCGGATGTGGCTAACCTGCCCCCATTCCATACCGTCAAAGGTTTCTTGATGGCCTCCTGGATCTCCATCCTCTTGCGGGCAATGGTCTGATCCAGCTTCCGTTCAAAAGCCAACAAATCCATGTAAGCTTGAGACTCTGGGACCAGCTCACGAATCTGTGGAAGAGTCATCTTTACAGTAAGCATTTTAGATTAAATTGGGACAAGGATCTAGTGCAGGGGTCCTCAAACTTTTTCACCAGGACCAGTTGAAAGGTGCCAGTGCTGGGCACGGGCTGGAAAGGTGGTACCAGTGGGGCACGCAGGCAGGGGCGGGAGTGGGGCGTGTGCGCTGAGGCAGTGAGACGCGGGCGGGTGTACACGGCGAGGCGGGGGTGGGCATGTGCCGCGATGCAGCAGCGGGCACGCGATGCAGCGGCTTGCTCGCTTGGAGATCATTTTCTCTGAGTGAGTCCAAAATGATCTCCTTGCGAGCAAGCCGCCGCCTCCCCACGCAGGGGGCAAGGTGGGCGGTGGCGTGCATGCGTGGCGCGTGTCCCTGGAGCGTTGAAAACCTCTGAGGCGGGCCAGATAAATGGCCATGGTGGGCTGGATCCGGCCCCCGGGCAGTAGTTTGAGGACTCATGTTCTAATGCCCCTGAGCACTCACATATAGAAAATTTCAAGGGAGTAATTTTCCAGGATTTACATTAGGATTTCCATTCTCCCCAAGTGCACAGAGAAGCCTCTTTCTGCTTCATGTATGATTGAAAAGAGGAGGAAATATAGCTTTCCCCCAATTTAATCAAGGGTAGATGTGCTTCAACCTCACTTAAGAAATGCCACTGTCCTCTTGTTGGGTGGATGAACAATGTAAGGATAGTGAATCACTTTGTAAATTAGAACTGATTAACAAATTAAATGACTGAAACTACTCCAGACTTGACTGGAACTGCTTGAGACACTCTAGACCAGCCTTCTTCAAACTGGTGCTTTACAGAGGTTTTAGAATACAATTTCCCAGAATTCCTGATAATTGGTCATGCTAGAAGGGAATGATGGTTCTTGTCTCACACCCCTGTAGGACAAGTTGGAGAAGGCTGCTTCAGGTCAATTACCTGGCAACCCATGGTAGCTGCAAGCATTCCACATGGGAAAGACTAATCAAAAGACATGCCAAACTTCTAAAACTCCTCTGAAATAGGGGGTTCATTTTCATCCCATTATTCTGTTCTCCTCACTTACATGCCCAACTAATTTATTCTAGATAAAGAATAGCTTCAAATTCTGTAATCTGTCTCTTTCCACTTCCTCCAAACATGCACAATGGCCTGCTTCCGTCGCTTTTATACCAAGAGCTCTCCCAGAAAAGAGGCACTTACCCTCTGTGGAAGGACTTTGTCTGCCATCTTCCTTCTTTTCAGCCTGAAAGAATTGTGCAGAGTAGTAAGCTCTTAAAGGGCGAAAGTATTTAGAATCCTGTGTTAAAGATTTAATCCCCTGCATGTGCTGTAAAGCCCAACCTTATAATTGGAATTATTACATTCTACCTAGGTCTCCCTGAATGTGATATAACTTTCCCTATAGCGGCAAAATGTCTTCCCTTTTTCTAAAAATGGCAGGCAAGCTTCCCACAACCTGATTCAGAGTTGGCTTGCAAAGTATATAAATATTTTGTGGGCATTTCTCCATGGTTGTGCTACTGTAAAGTCACAGTCATGCAAATTATTTTTAATCATTTTGCACAATTTTTCAAAAATTAAGACTGCACATAAGTTAGTATGCAAAAACAATTTTTAAATGGTGGGCAACCTTTCTCCCCCAGATCCTGCTGGGCCACTTTGAAGGGACTGCTCACAGCTAACAAAAGGGGCATCAGGAAAGCTCGCTTTTGTGATCTCCTCCAACCTGCCCCCTGCCACCAAAAAAAAAAAAAAAAAAAAAGCCACAGAAAGCCCAAAATGGTTTGCAGCTGCAACTTGGGGGTGAGTGGGAAGGACTTATTCCTCCTGAGGTGTTCTCATGACACCTACCGGAGGACCAAGTGGGAAGGAGGGAGCCAACAAACTATAGTCAGCCCAACTGTATGTTGAGCTCACTGCAGGTTGTCAAACTACCAACTCACTGTGGCTTAATATGACATGACATGCAAACACATCCACTGTGTATCCACTGATTCTGTAGAAATCATGTTCCTGAATTCTGATTGTATTTTTAATTTTTATGTGGAGGAAACTGGGACAAAGGGAGTATGATATGTTTGGCCTGTAAATATATCGAATTCCAATTATTTTCCCACAAATGTGAGAAAAGCACAAGACATCACTGCATTTCAGTGCACAGAGATTTGGATTTGCACCTAAGGACCCTGGTTTCTACACCTTGTTTACATCACTACCTCTCTGTCCTGTAACAGAGCCAAAAAACACTTTACATTAAAAGAATAAGAATCAGTGCATCACATAGGTGGGATTTAACCTTTCTTGTTTCACTGTGGTCCCAACAAGAGCTTCCCCTTTAAGCTGTCATTTGCTCCAGAGAGAAACAGCTATCCACGCCAATATCAGTTTCTCTCTTTTGACAAGCAATCATTGGTGCATATAGCATTTGGGTTGGAATTGTCATGTGGAAAGAAAGGGTTATTACCCAAACCCCAGATGCAATGCAAACCCAACCCTGATCAACATCTTAACAGAAACAGACACATTTATCATATAGTTTAGCCCCAGAGTTCACTTACTGGGAAAGTTTCAGAACAAAGACACAAGATGATCAAGTGCTGAACAAATAAAAACCACCATATAAATAATGAGGGTAATGGATATGGAGAAACAGGAAGACAAGGCCAGAGTGGGTTGGTGGAAGGGGCTGACCTGAATGCAGCCATCAGAAACCTGAGATCCCACCTTAGAAATGTCAGAAATTTCTTCTACCCACTTTTAACCTTGTCACAAAGACTAGGAAGCATAGAATTATCCAGGAATATAGTGGGATGTGTTTACAAACAAGCATCCATTAAAATTGCAGTTAGCCATATAGCAGCTCCCAAAGAGCGACCACACTCAGCAGCACAGAATAATATCCCACATTCCCTAGATCATTTTATTCTGAGAAGACTGGCTTCAGTTAACTTGTTTATCTATCCTAAATGTGCATGGCAGTTAAATCTGCCACAGAAATATGAGCAGCTTACACTTCAGCTTTTCATGGCAGCAAATGTGGCAACAGCAAAACAACAGAAGAGGGAAAACACCTCGAAAACCAATGGGATATCAGCAGTTTTTTGAAATATGGGATATGGAAAAACATTTACTCATCAGCTTAAAGTTCCAAGTTTCCTTTAATACATTTCAGACTTTTTATTTATCTGAGCAGCATTCACATAATGTGGAGTGTACAGAAGACTAATGAACAAATCTCTTGAATATAGGTTAATATGCATTTATTTAAGTACAGAAATAGCAAAGGGAAGATCAACTGTTGAGCAAAGTATTGGAGCAGTGAAAAAAAGTAATTGGTAGTGTATGATTCACAATTATTCTGAATGTTTTGATGAAAATTTTAACATATTCAGCATTCACATAACCTATGGTAGTTTTCATATATTTGTACCAATTCTATTTCTCTATCTCGGCTTATAGTAACTAATGTAAAGAGAAAAAAGCAAGAGACAGTATGTTCTGGATCTATACATCAGGAAGTTAAATTCTCCCTGCAACATTACAGAAAACAGAGTAACTCCACCTTCAACCCACTGCAGAAGAAAAATATCCATCTACAGAGCACTAACCAAAGGAATGAATTCTAGCAGCTGAAAGGGCAATCTAGCAAGGCTGCAGACTTATTCTCCTTATGCCCTCTCTTCCACCATACAGAACTTGGTCCCTGAAGCCTGGTTGCCAGATGTTTGCAGCTGCTTATTTCAGCATGTCACACCTCCCTTGGATCAAGCTGACTGAGAACTTGCCAAGAAACTGAATGTCATTTGCATCCTATTTGTTTTTTAAAACAGCTGGTAAAACCAGGCCATGCAGGCCCTATGAGTGGCCAGAGGTATGCATGAGAGGAACAGATTAAAGTCAAATTCATAGAAGACGCTTATATAAGCAGAGCCCAGCATATACTGAAGCCAGAGGAAAGCAACAAGAAATACCAAAATGAGACTGGAAGAGAATAGGCTGCTACTTAAACACTGTCACCTGATTTCTCATCAGCAAATCACCTATAAGAGACTTAGAATTTGGACCAGCGGGAGCTGGATGACCACAGCCAAAACACTTTTCCTTCAGCCTCCCTTTTTGAAATAGGGAGATGATATCTCACAAAGCTTTCAAAAAGATTACTGACAGAAGTTATGTGGAGCGTTCTGTACAGTTAAAATGTAGCATATAAATGCATTATATTATGTTAAATTCTTGTAAGGAAAGAAATGTGCAAAGAAATTGCTTTTGAAAGCTGGGCATTAGCCAGGAGACTGGTAGAGAAAATTGGTGTGCAACAAATTGTTTCTGGGTATCCCAGCCCACAAGTCCTTTTCAGAACTCCAGCTAACTATGCCATCCCCAAAGACTCTAGAAGCTGTTAGGGACTCAAGTAAGCCAATCCTGCCTCCTCTAGAAAACTTGTTTTCTATGTTATTTTTCAAATTGGCATTCAACATTCCTTGGCTCTAGGAGACCACTGAAAACCATTAACTTGCCTGTATTTCTTACTTCCACTCAATTTCCACCAGTTTCACATCTCTGTTAGATCAAGAAGTTCAGAAGGGGTTAAGAGAGCCTGGGAAGTGTCCTCCTTCAGTTATTTTTCAGCTAACTGAAAACAGATCTTGAGTGAATTCAAGGTCCCTTGGCCCATCACATGTTTTCAACAGATTCTGCTGTTCAGTGCCAAGAGCTAGCAACCACACAGAGCACCCTGGGAGAGAAATCAATGATCAGGGATGATAATAATTTATACACAATATTTGGAAGGTCCCTGCCACACAACCATCTTAAACGTAATGGTATTCCTCAACTAACATTTCCACCATGAACTGCCAATGAGTATTAAGTCCCTTGACTAGAAAAGCACATCACAAGCTAGTTCTCACTGCAATAGCAAACCTGTTAGGGCTGTACCACTTCAGACACAAGGCAGAGCTTTGTATGAAGTGGTTGAAGCCCCATCAGTGCGGGTGTTCAAGGGTAAGCTGGACATGCAAATGGTAGACATGTCATGAGCAGAGCTGGCTGGAGCCGGGGGTCAGACTAGATGGCCTGCCCAGGAGGCCCCTTCTGACTCACTCTGTTTCTGTGTTTCTATAATGGAATGATCCTCCATGCAAAAAGAAAGATAGAAATTACAATGGAATAAATATAGAACTTCACAGCCACAACTGACAAATCAGGGAGAAATCTAGGCTTGAAGCTCCCACCCAGTTTGAAATAATACAGATACAGGTCTGGTTTTGTGACCAAGATTGTCTTGGCCATGCTAGTAGATAAACTATGCCAAAAGACAAATAGCAGGAGAGTGTCTTAATCAATTTTTTGGATCTCTTAGCAGCATTTGCTCCCATCAACAATGGTATCTTTCAGGACTGTTTGGATGGTTGAGACTAGATGGCACTTAGTAGTTGTTCCAATCCTAGCTATCTGGCAGTTTTCAGAAAGGTGGGGATACCTGTTCTGTCCCATAGGAACTACCACAGAGTTCCATTCTGAGCATATTATTTCTTAACCTTACAGGAAATTGATGGAGGAAGTCGTGAGAGGTTTTAGAGTAGTTTCATTAGGAACACAGTGGTATCTGCTCTTTCAAATGAAATCCCAGGAAGGGAACAGATTCTCTGAATTAGTATCTTGATTCAATACTGAGTTTAATGAACTGAAATTAAATTCAGACAAGACAGATGTAGGCATGGGCCTTGGATGAAGGGTGAATGGACTATTTTGCATGGACTGCAACTGCATTCCTGAAGAAACAGGTCTACAGCTTTAGGCTGCACTCCTGAATCTGGCCCCCGTCCTGTTACTTCAGATGGTAGCTGAGCCCTGATGTGACAGATACATCCTTTCTTTAATCACTGGGACACTGCCTGCATAACAGGCTTTGGAAGCCTCTATACTGGACTACAAGAATGCAATCAATACAGAGCTATCTATGAAGGCTGTTTATAAAGTACAACTGTTTTAAGAAGTGGCAAGCAGAATTTTAACTGGCCTAGGTTACTCACACCACAACACTAGTCTCAAGAGATTTACACTGACTGCATGTTTGTTGCCATGCCCTTATGTGCTGTTTTGCCATTTAAAAACCTCTATAATTTGAGTCCTGAGCATCTGAAGAAATGCCTCCACATGTATGAAGTTCATCCCTTGGAGAATATTATTTAGCCCCTGGATTCTCCAGCATGGATTTCTTCAGGATTCTGTTCTGTCCTCTATGCTTTATTATTATTAATATGACATTATATTTCTGCCTGGCACCAAATTTCCCATCTTTTCAGTGCCACATTATGACAGTCCTCTTTGCAAAGGCCTTTAAAGATCTGCCTGGTTTTTCAGAGGCCGGACACCATTAGCCAGGTGCCTTTCTTTTACTCTTAGCTGGGTATTTTTATTGCCTTTTAATTGTCTTTTAATATTATTTTAAATTATTTTTAATTCTTATGTTTTTGTCTATTGTAATTTGTTGTTTTTAGACTTTGTTCTAAACTGCCCAGAGAGCTTTGGCTATGGGAAGTGCAGAAATGAAATAAATTATCATCTTCATCTATACAGATGTTTCTGCTAATATTCCATCCCCACGTCTAAAATACAATGTCTAGCAATTTCTCACTAGTGGCCCAAAATTCTCTGCTCAGTGCAGCCTGCTTGCTATTCTCCTTACTGGCTTTTAGATAGATGAAAACTGTTTTAGTTCAGAATGTTCTTCAAATCAGATTTTAAACTGGAGAACTATTATTCCAGCATTCTTATTTTTGTTTTAAAATGTGTTTTACTCATCTTATCGCCCCTATTTTAATATTTTGATCTGAACCACTGTCATTCTATATTATGAACTTTTCCAGAAGTTTTACAAAAAACATCAGTCTTGATGAAAGGCCTACCTCATGAAGGCATGTCCTCTTCCCTCACCATCAGCAGCCATTCCTTCAGGCTGAGCTGACGGAGATGAGATGGAGAGCACGGCAATTCTAATAGCACTGCTAAAATAATTACTTCCCATCCCCCTTTCCCTTCCCATTCACCGTGTCATGTATTTTTAGATGGTAAGCCTGTGACCAGGCGTGATTGTCCGTAATTGTTTATAGGTAAACTGCTCTGTAAGTCCTTTAGGGTGAAGAGCAGCTTTAAAATATTCCACATACATACTGCATTTTCCTTTGGTGAAATTTGTTACTTTGTACATCTTTGATTAAATTAGCATGGGCAGAGGGCTTGTTCATCTTGTTTCTGGGCATCTATGCCTACCTTACAACTCCCAGCTGGCAGTGGAAAGGAAAAGAAAAACTAGCAAAAAAGTTCTAGAAGAAGGGTAGAAAAGAAATATAGAAAATGTGTCAGGAAAAGGATCAGATTTGTTAACATGTTGATTTTGCTTCTCTGTGCCATTTGTTCTTTTGTTGTTGAGACTGCAGTTCTACACACAGACAAGTCAGACTGAAGGACAGACCAAGATGTGGGACCAAAGAGCAAGTCAAGACTGAAGAACAGCTAAAGGATACACACAACACCACAACACAGTGTTTCCTGGAGCAATGTTGCTTATATTCCTTCCTGTCCGCCCAGCCCAGGCCAGGCCCTGAGAGTACTTCATTCCCTAGGAAGATGCTGCAACCTGCCTTTTGCTGGTTCACTGCACAGGCAGATAAACAATGATCTCATTACTACCACTTCAAATAACAACAACTCCCAACAGCTCCCAACATTACTACCACTTCAAATAACAACAACTCCCAACAGCAAGCAAGTTTTTGTTTTATTATGATTAATTTTTATTGTGAATTTCTATAGAACTGCACAAAAACATAAAATGAAAAAGAACCGAAGAGAAAGAAACAAGATTTTTGATTTTAGACTTTTATATCCCAGCATGATTCTTTTACTAATAGAGGCGAATGGATACTAGTCATGGATGAGTCATGGACCACTGCCTGGTAAATATAAGGTACTGCAAGGAAAAGTATCAAGGCTTAGATTAATGTGCATCATAATTGCAAAAATTGTGCCACTATCTTGCACTGCTGCATGTGTTCTTTTGAGCATCAGATTGATCCAAAAGCACACCTAAGTCATGTACCTACTTCTTCAGAGGTAAAGCAACCTTATCCAGAGCATGGAAGCAACCCAAAGCCCAGAACCGAGAAGTGCCCACTGAAAAGGTCTCTGCTTTATCAGACCTTCAACTTCAGTTAGTGCAAGCCTACCAGCTAGTTGCCAGTACCTGCCTCTTCCCTGCCAGTTTGGTTGGCCATTTTTATTAGGTTTTTCTTCATTCACTTTAGCTTAATTTCATTTAGCAAGGGAGTGGATTTGGTTCTTGTGCTTTCTGAACTCCTTTTAACATAGCAAATCTGTTGTCAGGATTGTGTATTTTCATCAAGATTTATCACAGCTGAATGTATGAACAATCTTGCTCCACCTTTTAAGATAAATTTGTCATATAGTTTCTGAAATGGAAAGAGAAAGCACAGACTGTTTATTAGCAAATGATTTTTTTTCCAGAGAGGAATTTCTCAGATATAGTTTAACCAAATTCCAAAAAGGACTCAGAGGGGAATACTATTTAAATGGTCAAGGGCACCCAAAACCATATCTTCCTGCACAGAATGTCCAAAGCATTTTCCAAAGGCCTAACATTGTATACATGTGTGTGTGTATGCAGGTGTGACCCTAAAGGTAGTCAATAAAACAGCTTGAACAGATTCAGTAAGAATACAAATTGGCTAGTATATACGTGGCAATGATGGCAGAGGGTCTTGGATGAAGATGATAAAGAGGTACTGGATAAGAAATGGCCCATTTTCAAATTTCACCAATTTGAATCTGTCATACTATGCCCCCAAATGGCAGACTTTTTCTTTGCTCTACTCTCCACCCTCCACCAAAATAGATGCACAAGGTTAATCCAACCTCAAGTTCTTACCCTCGTCTTTGGGTTAATGATGGTGGTGGCTGGGTCTGCGGAGCAAGGAGGCGCTTCCGGAATGGATCCATCATGGCCTGTGGCATTCCAGGTCTCAGTGGAGAAGCTGCTCCATATGGTGGCCCTGATGGTGATCCTACCTGCAATCCTGTCATGGGCATCCGGCCAATAGGCAGCATCCCAGCGCGCTGGCAAAAAAGAACAAAAGGCATTCAAGGTAATGTACCCACGAAGAGTATACTGGCTGAAGCCTGGCTGGAGTCACTACTTCCCAGAGAGCTTAGTATGCAGAGCACATGTTTTGCATACAGAAGGTATCAGGTTCAATTCCTGTTATCTCCAAGCAGAGTTGCACAAACTGCCTGAAACTTCAGAGAGCTGCTGCAAGTCAGTGAGCAGGTTCACACTCTTAGGGGGCAGCAAGGAGCTATGGTAGCTTCCTTTCCCCACCCCACATGTGCTAGTTGTGTATTTCCTTACTTCTATCATCCCCTGTACTATGCTTGATTTTCTGTGTCCACACCCATGAGAACAGGCAGTATGAAAGCCATGGTTGTATGGTGGGTTGGAAGCAAGCTCTCCCACCCAGCTCACTGGATTCAGAATTACGGAAATGACATACTAAGCAATGAGTATACACGAGCTGGAGAAGACAAGCTAACATGGTTTCTTTTCCTTCTCCAACCATGCAAACCACCTTCTGTCATCAATATTGGGCAAAATGGACTGCTGGTCTATGTTCCTCTATTCAGAAGGGCCATTCTGATGTTCCAGATATGCTTTATACCAGGTACAGTTGTAAGCAACAATGTCTGCCTGTCTTCTTCTAACTCACACTTATCTAAGAACCTCAAATTAACCTGCTCTGATTAAAGTATGACAAAGCAATAGGTTACTGGGTGGCATGGCAGACTAAAGCCCTCCATTTCAGTTTCAAGTAGCATCTCAAGATAAAAAGAGCATTATGTTTCCTTTTCTTGACTGTGCTTACCACAGTCACACTCTCTACCATCTTAAGAACTGAAGCATGGAACAGGAACCAAAACCAGAGACAAACCACAGGCAAGACACTCCCATTGCATATACGTAAAATTGTTCCACATTCAGGGTTCCAGCTACAAAAACTTTTAGCCACTTGGCTATGCCCACAGAATTCCTAAAGAGGCATATGCTGTTGGTATAGCATACAGCTAAGAGCATTAGCTGTAAACCAGGTAACACATGCATAACTGTGAAGTCAACAGGTAGCCTTAGGCAAATCACTATAACTGAGTCTCAGTTATCCATCTACAATATGGGAATAGTAATGATTTAATCTAAATGGCAGCTGTAAGGATTTCTGGAAGCTTACACAAAGTACTTTCACCTTTCCAGAATTAAGTACCAAATAGTATAATTGCCTATTTCAAAACTCTCTGGACTTCCCAATGCATACTACAGGAGCCCTTGTACAGGATCACATCAAGGTGCTCATTACCAACACTGGACCATCTAGCACCTCGTACAAAAACATAATTCTGTACCAGCACCGCCACTCAGTAGTCTGACTGTGTCTGACCCCAATAAATGTAACACTATTTATAGTATTTATTTTAGCACTTACATGCCTTCTTCCAAGGACCAACTATCGGAAGGCAACTCAAAACACAGTGAAAATATAGAATGTGTTAGCCATAATTGCAATCTATAAACATGTCTGAAAAGCTGATTGGAACAGTTACATATTGAGCACTAACTATACCTATAAAAAGCATCTTGTAACAAAAAAAGTTTTAAAGGCTAAAGGCGGGATATAAACGTAATGTAGTAGTAGTAGTAGTAATGTAAAATAATAATAGCCAGTGAGTTAGAACTTTCTTGCTTCCTTCTCCGCTGAGGCTGAGGCAAAATATCTGCAATTCTTTGGTACCCACTCTTCAATAAGAGGGTTCTGCAAGATAGGTAGGTGGGTGGCAGGTGGGTTGTGTATTTGTAACAACTTTTCCATGATGACTGCTGACACTGCATCCATAAACAGCCCATCCATAAAGTTATTACTTTGGAGAAGAAAACCTGTTCTTCTGTGCTGCCACACATTTTTAAAACACCTGTGAGAATCCATTAGGTTTTACCAGTTTGGAGTGTATTTCTAGTTATAGATTCCTCTAGCACATTCTTCATCAAAATCTGGAGTATCTGGGTTTTGTAATCCTTTTGCCTAGGGGCCAATTAGCATAGTTACCCTCTGGCATGTTAGTTTTGCAGCCACAGTAGCTGCCAGACTCTGCTGGAATATACTCTATAGTTTTCACGGCAGTTCATTCCATAGGTTTGCACAGGATACTGCTTACATATCTATTAGACTACTTACTTAACGTCTTCTTGACCTCATTAGCTTTAGAAGGATCTTTGTCCTTTCAACATAGAAAACTAGCAAGATGAGAACATTCTTTCTTTCCCTTACACACTGGCATGCTGCACCCTGCCTAGGATTGCCAGGCCTTGAAGCAGGGAGGGAAGCAAAATGCCACCTCTTATTTTTGAGTTTGGACAGGCACACATAGTCTTCCTATACAAACCTCTAGTGATGGAATCAAGAGCCTTGACCAGTCTCACTCTTTCCCCTTAGTGTTCAAGGGAGCCACTTCTCCAAGAAGTAGGACCAGGATCATCAGGTTATTACTCAACCAGCCTTTTCACTGTTAATAGTTCTATGCTTACCTGTATGGAAGGAATTCCTCCCACCACTAGAACTCATTATCAAGAGAGGCTGCAAAACATTTCTCTGGTCCATAAATTGTTAAAGACTCATGACCGAACTGGGCAACTCAAAGTCTACTGGTGGCTGCTAATTTGGATAATTGCATACTAGGATTTAGCATCTTTTATAGCTGTCCTCAGTTCAAGTTACAGATGTACAAATCTTGTTTATGAAGCCCCCGAGGGGCACATATGTTCACACTCATGCACACACCTGCTTCAGAAGAGATCTGCACTCCCTTGCCCTGTGGGATCTGAAACAAGCTCCTGCTGCCAAGGAACTGATGCAGCTGCCAAAGCAACCAAGCCAGCAGGGCAACATTTCAGCCCTCCCCAACAGGCCCAGGCATTGCCTCTAACTCACTGCCACTCCCACACAAAGCACAGGCAAAGGGGGTTGGGCAGCACCATACAAGCTCAACAGTGAAAGGATTGCCCACAGCAGTGAATAATAGAGAGAAAGCAATTCAGAAGGGTTGTGAGCATGAGAAAGGGTTAAAAAAGTCATACACAAAAACCTTTGAATAGTTGGGCATGTTAACCTAGCAAAAACTTGTTAAAAGTAGATATATATTTTCAAACATATAAAAAGTTGTCAAACAGAAGAGAATGACAGTTCACCGAACTGTGCTCAATTCCATCTGTGGTCAAGCAAAAACCTTGCTCTCTCAGCCTCAGCTATTCTCTTCTTTTAATCTGCAATATATGATAATGAAAATTACCAAGGTAACGTATGTTAATTGCTTTGAGCAATTACAAATCTGGATAATAATACTGGGCATTTATATAGCACAAGCATCAATGAGTGTAAACTACCAGAAAAGATTTAAACTGAAATTTAGGATAAGCTTCAGACTTAATGGCAGCCATTGAACAGGTTGCCTAGAAAGGTTGTGGAATCTTTCCTTGAAGATTTTCTTAGCACAGACTGGGCACATGTCTGTTAAAATGGTTTAATGCAGCCAAAGTTAAACTAGGTGACCTGAAATATGCATCCAGGTCTACCAATCTGGATGGAATCATTTTATTGTCAGGGTTCACAAGAGTCTCCTCTCTTATTGTGTCTTCCCTTTTTCCTGTGATCAATTAATATTTATTCCGGGCCAAATATTTTTTGGAAGGGGATGAGGTGCAGATGTCTCCGGCATAATGAAACAAGTTTCTTTACTTTGCTTAGTTGTGCCATTTTCTACTAGCCATACATTTAACATTAAGATCCTCAAACTTCTACAGAAGAGTCATGCATTATGGAATCCTGCTGATCTCTAAGATTTCCTCACTGATGAAACCATTTTATTTATTTATTTAGAAAATTTCTATGCCACCGCATTCGCCGAAGCCTCGGGGCGGCTCACAAAACACCAATTAAAATATAATACACTAAAAATATAAAACGAATTAACAATATAAAATAAGTCATTTCCTAGAGAACTGTTTTGTCACAGTCAGGGTTTCACAAATTATATTTTAGGGCAACACTAAAATTATTTAAATGTGCACATAAAGTCTCGATGCAACAAGCACATGCTTGCAAATACCTGTTCCATACAGGTAGGTTCACTGAGCATACACTATGGCAAATTCTGTGTAATGTGTAAAATGGCACCAATTGCTATAACGGAGGAAAGGTTCTCCTCAACTCATGCTAGTTAGTCAAACTGATTATAAATCCTGCCAAAAGTAAGAGGACAATGTATACAAGTGGGTGCATATGTATCTTTTCCAGCAATGTGTGGCTTAGTTTATTTTCCTCAATCATTTGTAGTGCATTACTTTCTCAAAATATGGAATGTGTAAATTGGTATACAGAAGCTGATGCATGTGGATGCTTTTACCTTTCACTATGGAGGTTGAATCTGTTGGCCTCCTAACACTATGAATATTATAGACTTCATATCATTATGTACATCAGCTCTCATGAAGGAAATTGAACATCTGCCTAGTTTATAGTTACTACCCAAGTCCACACACATTTATTCAAGAAGCAGTCTTAGTTACATGGTCACCTGTGGCCTATTCTTTCTTGCCCCAAGAGGAACACTGAATTTATACATGTGGAAGCCTCAGCTGCCATCATTTTCTCCCCAAGGTATCACCTAACCATCTGCTGCCAAGTTTTAGAAAGTCTGCTAAGTCTTTTAAAACATTCTGTTTACAGAAAATGCTATAGAATATTTTAAAAAGTCATTCTTTTTTTAAAAAAAGTCTTTAAATATATTGTCCTTCCTGGTTCCTTCCAAGTTACAAAATCACAGGGCTGCAAGTGAACTTTATTTCAAATAGTCTGCTTCCTCCTATGTAGAATTACAAACACAAAAATACCATCTTAAGACAGCATCTGAAATGGCACAAATGGTGCTGCTATTGTAATACTATTTGTAAAATGGTGGCTAGAGGGAAAGCAAGATTGATCTAAAGGGCAAAAAAAAGAAAAAGAAAAAAAAAGGTTTTCTGGGGATGATATTTTCTGCCCCATCCTAGTATTATCCTTATTTTGGACAACAGAGGTGGCACCCTGGACCAAAAGAAAGATGAACAAGTGGGTCCTAGATCAAATCTAGCTAGAACTTTGCCTGGAAGCAAAGATGACAAAACTGAGGTTGTCATAATTTGGGCACTTCATGAGAAGGCAAGAATCACTGAAGCATAATGCTAGCGAAAGTCAAAGGTAGAAGAAGGAAAGGAAGACCAAATATGATCCTGATTATGTAAATGAAGCCATATCCTTGGATTTATATGAGCTGAGAGGTTGTCAAGGGCAGGACATTTTAGAAAGCATGTATTCATGGGTTCAACCTAAGTTGGAGATGACTTGACTGCATGGAACAGAGTGCCCATATACACTAGAATTCTTCAGGTTTTAGTTCCTTTCTCCCTCTAGTCTCTAGAAATTACAACTAAGAGAAAAAGGATGGGCAAATGCATCTTATTTAGTGCACATGCCTGTAAATGCAAGCACATGGACACAAAATGCCAATTCACCACTGTGTTTTCAATCTCCACTACTTATCAGATAGTAAATGATGCTATATGTGTCTGAATTGCAGCTCTGCTGAGAAATTAAACCTGGAATAGGCTGTTACCAAGCAAGTAGATACAGCAAACAGAAGAACATAGAGGAGCCTTGGTAAGGTGAGGGGGAGCACTTAAGTTGCGTATAAAAAGAGGGATTTTGCACATATACAAGACATTCCCTGTTTTCATTTGTGAAATGCTCTGGGGTATAGAAGACAACAGTCAGAGTGAGCCTAAGTGGACTCCAGGGGATGGTGGAGGACAGAAAGGCCTGGAGAAATGCTGTCCATGGGGTTGTGATGGGTCGGATACAACTTTGCGACTAACAACATAAAAGACAACAAATACTTGCTCCACACAAAGCAATTTGTGCTCAGCTTCTTTTGCAGAACTCATCTTTGCAGCAAGACAATGCCAGTCTCATGGCAAGCAAGTCCCATGGAAAGTGTGTTAGTACTTGTCCAATGCCAAACCCAGTGTAATGGTTCTCCTGAGAGTTATGCTGTTGAAGCCAGGAGTGCTTTCTGAGTAAGCCAGTGTTTAATTGTCAATAACAGTTTTTGATGGATTTTACACAATTCAAAGTCAATGTAGAAAAACCAAGGAGTAAGTGGAAAAAATATGTGACAATAGAAAATGAGGCCACTGAAGCATTTGTAGATGAGACTCAACTCTAAGACTTCCCATCAGGATGGATAAAAATCAATTATTTTTGAAAAAAATAAAAAAGCAGATTTTTAAAATTCTAAATGGAGATTTTTTAAAAAATTTAAGTTGGATCTTTTTTAAATAAAATGCTTTGTACCCAGAATCAACCCCCCTACCTCAAGTGCTAAGTTTCCTAAATAAATAAATAAATAAATAAATATCAATGAATAGAAGATTGTTGGGAGTGGAATAGTTCTGCGTAAGAAGCTAAGTGTGAGGAAGAAGGAGCAAGTGGTAAAAATCAAAGGGAAACCTTTTGAGCAGAATACTCCACAAGTCTTTGGATCTTTTTGCATATATTCTGATATTTATCTTTTTATTCTTTCCCTGGAAGAGAAAACCTATAATGTCAGCAGGCTATAAAAGAGACCTAGTTTAAGAATGATTTAATGAAGTTCCTCTACTTACAGGTAAGGCATGCATGTATGCAAAACCATGATTTAAATCTAGTCTTGCTGACTAGTGATTTAAATCACGATTTAAATCAATTTGATTTAACTCAAATCCACCCTTCTTCCCATAGTATCTTATTCACTTAAGGAATACGTCAGGACTGTTCATCTTCCAGGATTCTATGTACAGAACACACTGAAGCAGAGAATTTCAGCTTAAATTAAAAAAGAGTTGTTTAGCTCACATTATGAAACATACAAGTACTACCTGTCAACTACCTCTAGTATCTGTGCCCTACACCACAGCTTGCCCACTGTGGATATAGCCCATCATTTATCCTCCTACCTCACATATTGTTTACCATAAGTTCCAACCCTATCACAATGCCTTCCTCCCAATTCAAACATTATATTCCATATAAACTGTATCAATTAGGCTTCAATTCTTTGACACCTCCCCCCCACCCCCAGGACACCTCAGCAGACACAAGATAAACTGGACTTCCCATTTCTCTGTGGTAAGAAGGGGTGGATGGAAGTATGGTAGTTTCCAATTATACTCCAACATGAGGTAAAATGTATGCCAGCTCTGAAGCTTGAAAACACACAACCACCATCCCTGGAGCTGAAAGAAAAGGAGACATTGCTGCTCTCTCACTTATATCTGACAGCAGGAGCTCTGCAAGGCTGTGCATATGTTGAAGCTTCCAATCCCAGAACACTCCAACTCTCCAGGTTGGATTGCCCTACCCAGCAAAGTTATGCAACAAAGCAATATGGCTGAAGTATACTGTTATAATCAGCTTAGTCACAAGGCATGGCTAAACCAACTGTTGGAGTGGTCTAATTAACTATTAATTAAATGGCTTTAATTTTTACAAGCATATAAACTTTCACGTTCCACAGAACTAATTTGACTGAATGAACAAAAAAAATTAGGGTGCACTTTTAGGGAGATGAGTGTGAGCCTCTGAATTCACACTTATCTGATACAAAGCAGGTGCCACAGCAAAGCTAATTTTTGGTTCTTTTGGAATGGAAAGGGAAGCTTGAATGGCTTTAGGATACTTTGTATCCTCTCTTTGTTCTCTCCTTCCCTTTTTCCCTCACTGAGGTCCCATCTCTGACTTTGGAGAGCAGTCAACACAGTTCTTTCTCCAATGGCTGTGAGGGGCTATGGGAGGAAGGGTTGGAGCTATTATTCCAAGATTTGAGGTCAAAGCACTGTCTTAGATCTTGGAGTTAGGAATCCAAACCAGTCTATGGCCACTCAGATAATGACTAGGGGACACATGATCGTTTCCTTAGTGGATCATTTAGATTACTGACTTTAAAAAAAACGTGACTTGAAAATGCTCACATCCCAATTAGCTGGACAATGGGGGCGGTATTTTTAAAAAATATGGGTGCCTTCAAAATTGAAAACAACAAGCACTATCTTAAAAGAGCCAATTTTCCTTCTCCCACAAATTAATGTCTTTTCTAAGATGGTGCCCGAAATAACATGCATTTTTAATCTAAAAAGCAAAGTATGCTTCTACCACCTGACATATTATCATATCTGAGATACCAACTGATCAACTAAAACTCTTACTCAATGAAATTGTATTTATATCATGTTACAGCCCTAAAAAGGAAGCAATACTGTATATTGAGAGTGCTGTGTAACCTGAAAGCTTTCACACTCCCATACCAAGAGGAACTGGCATCTACTGGAATTTTATCTATGCTTTGAGACCAATATGGCACCTTCTCTCTCATGCATATTTTGAGACAAAGTACAGAAAAACATTTCTAATATATTCCTCACCAACTTTGCTGTTTTGCCTGAAGTACAAAAAGAAAAAAAAGGAGTCAACATCTACCCATCTAGTCACAGACGTGCATGACACCTTTTAGCAGGTTCATCAAGCTGATAATTGCTAAAGTTACTGCTATACTTGGCTGCTTCTGTTTCCTGCTTCCTTGTTACAGAACTACCAAGGGAAGTGGAGGGACATGCAGGGGCACAGCTTCTCTTAGTGCTGAAAACAGAGGCCACTTGTGAAACATTTTTCATCTGCAGAGCAAAGCTAACACTTATCAGATGTGGTGCATGCAACAGTCACAAAACATGTATTTTTAAAAGTCTCTGAAAGTGATGCAATAACCTCAGGAACCAAGCCATCGCCCTCAGATTCAAACATCTCTAAGGCTGGTTGCCTGCTGGCTTTTGCTGATGCTTTCAGAGCATCACATGCAGGAAGAGACTGCTGAAAAGTTTGTCCCAGTTACAAAACAGAGCCAAAAGGTTAAATGCAGCCCCTTACCCCAAGGCAGGATATTCTATACACTGTATAATTCAGATAGTAAACAGAAGCACATATAGTGTCCTACAAACTGTACCATCTGAACAGATGCCTAGAGCAAAGAAACTAAATACAACACCATCTGTATAAAAATAATACCCAAGCCTATTTGACAAAAAAAATAGTATCCAAGCCTATTTGAGGAAAAAATCTTTTTAGAACAAGATCTCAGACATCATCCAACCTTCCCAAATAATGTTCTTAGCAGTACAATCACTTGAAGCAACATTCTCTTCCTACTTAATTGTAGTCCCTGCTACTCCAGAAGTAGTGAGACATGAGAAGAAAAAGAATGCTGTGATCTTAGATGACTGAAAACACTCCTGAACCACAACAGAAGAAAATATAATAAAAACCCCTATTACAGAGAAGTGTCTGAAGACACGGTGCTTTTAAAGTTAAATCAGTGATGTTCTTGCTTGCAAATCCCCCCAAAACAATCATTTTCATCTCTAGTCCTATGTGTCCAATAGATCTGTATTTCATATAAATATATATTTGAAGGTTCAAAACAAGGATATTTTATTCTGAACCCTTTTCTTCAGTCCTATTAGCAACAGCATTGGAGAATGAAATGCTCCCCTGCTACATTCAAACACTAAACCATCTTAGGCTACTTTTTGAAAATCCATGTCTTGTTTGCATGGATTTCCCATTTTGAAAGTTGTTTCCAATGTCAATTTATAGGCAAGCATACTAAGATCTTTGTCCCAATAGATGAACAATGAAATTTCACTTCTGACTGGTTATCCATGTGCATGGCCCAGCAATGACATAGATTCCCAGCTCCTCAATTTCCTGCAAACTCCTAGATTTGCAGCAAATAGGACAAATGAAGAAGCAGCCCAGAGGTAAGACCCTATTTCAACTTTTAGCATCCTATTATATGAATGAAACATAAATGCAGAATAGAAGCAAACTGAAAGAAGGCAAAAGTAGTCTTGGACTAAATGGGAGCTCTCGTCACATTAAAAAAAAACAAAACCAAACTTACTCATTTTCACATCACACAACATACTCTTTTAAAAGCCAAGAACACAGTGCCTAGGCCTACATGTACACTAACCCATGGGGTGAATTATTGAATTTCTGAGTGGTGTTGTGCAAATTCAGCCATGGTAACAAACCACAGTTTGTTAACCATGTACAACACAGAAAATAACCTATGGTATGTTGCTGTGTTGTAAACTTTGGTATGCTAAACTCTGGGTGATTATTATGTGTGAACCTAAGCCTTTGAGATATATCAATAGGCTACAGAAGTGTCAAGACAAGTGTAAAGAAGCACCATTCTACATGCACAGTAAAGGAATTTGGGATGCAAGGAAGGAATGGGCAAATTCCACAACTTTTTTGTGCTTCACATGTAGGACAGGTCTTCAAAGGTATTTATTTTCATTTTGTTGAAAAACTAAGACTGAGATTATATGTTGCTTGGAGCTCCAAAACCAGGTCTCCTAAACAAAGGCCAGCTTTTAAGTCACTGGACCACACTAACTTTGGCAGTGTGAAGACAGAAGTGCAGACTAAATCCGTAATCCTATGAATGTTTACTAGGCAGTAACTCCCACTGAAGTCAGCAGGACTTGATTTTGCCTGAATATGCATAGATTTGGGCAGGAAAACACCAATATATTTCTCTATGAAACATACACACAGCAAATATGAAGCACAAAACAATGTGTTATATTTCTGATGCCCTGAGTAAAACTTCTTTAAGGGAAACTGTCTTTATAGATGGTCTCAATCATCATAGCCAAAATATTTCTTCATAAAATAAGGCAGCAAACCAGTTCAAATTTTCTCCAAGAAGTTAACTGCCTAAATGTGTTGCCTGTTTTGAACAGTTCCTATAACTTAGGAAGAAATATTTCAACCATGACAACTTCCTCTTTTAAAAAGTATTTTATTCAACGTATGGACAACAAAGATTCCCCCCACCCATATACTGCAAGTAGTTGAATTTTCCTTTGCTTTGTCATTCTTCTGACACCATGTATTATTTCAGGTTTGGGGGTTTTTTGGGGGATGGTCTTCTTAAAAATGAGGACAATTATCCATTCCAAAAATAAAACCTCCATAGTTTTACAAAGAGGAATGTCCCAAACCATATCTTTATAGTTTGGACTAATTGGTCCAGAGTAATCAAAGTGCTGCTCCAGACTCCTTCTGTCAGTAAGGCAGGTGCCTACTAGAAGCAGGGCCTTTTTATTGTGAGACCCATTCAAAAGAATACCTCAGTGTTGTATTCCTTTAGGTGTCTGACTAAAACATGGCTGTTCACAAAGACTTTCAGCTGAACATTTCAAGCCTGTCATGTGCTCAATGCCATTCCCTTATATTTCTTTTGTAATGGCTTTAATCCATTGTTGCACAGCCAGAGTTTTCCTTGCTCACCTTCTCATTACAACCCACTCAGCACCCAATCCTTCAGAGCAACTATGGAGGGGAACATGGGGGAGGGATTGAGTCCACCTGACTGAAAAAAGGATTTAAACCTCTTACATCAGTCAATCAACCAACAAACTAACATTTGCTCACTATAGCTAGGAACTTATCAACCCACTCGTAGCCAGTTTTTACATCTGAAATAAAAACAGGTGTTTTTATGATCTGTTTGTGAATTGGTGGTTCAGAAATTAGTTCTATACATTTGATGTACTTAACTCTGTGCTTTGTTTAAGAACTTCCTATTACCATTTATTCCATACTATTCCAAGAAGAATAATGATGACAAAAGTGCAAATGAACTTCAGGTGATAAAGTATTTTCTTGGCTTAGGGAAGCACATTATGAATGTATCTTGCAGTTTCACTATAAAGGATCAATTGTTGCACAGCATGCTTCTCTAAGCCAAGGGGGGAAAAAACCACCACAAGTCCACCTTTCGTTTTGTCATAATTGTTGTGCCCTTCCCTTCTCTAATAGCTAAGAACTATACTATCTCTCTGTCTCAAGAACTGATGAGAAGACAACTTTAATATGCAGTTATAGATGATGAAGGCTAGGGGTAAGCATTCTGCTCTAGACAAATCTGCAAGCCAGAAAATATTTTATTGGCTTCAAGGAACATTTTAGAGCCTTCTCCTAGTGACAGGCTTGTTTCTTTCAATATTCTGCTTCACCTACCTAAGAAAGCTGAAAGAGCAGACTTATTAACTCATGTGGCTCTTTAAGTACAGATATGAGAGTCCTAGGAAATACTAGTTCTTCATTTAGAGAACAGCCATAGCCAATTTTCTGACTACAATCCAAACCTTTAACACCAAGAAACCACTGCCGTAGTGTGACAGACCTAAATCCCGAATACTAACAAGGGTAGTAAGCTCTACTGAATGTAGTGGAACTTTCTTCTAAGTAAACATGTGCAGAATTGCACTGACAGGCCCACAGTTTGTATCATAAAATCTTCCCCATCCCCCAAACCAAGAGACCCACCGAGGCCTAAGAGAACCCAAAGTCAAAACTTCCGTGCTCCTTGATGCCTCCACTCCAAGATACCCCACATCTTCATTTATTTAGATGACAAACCCCACTTTAAAGGTCTGGGTTAGACTCGGAATGTACCATATAAACAAATCACTTCGGTGAAATTTAAGGGTTTTTTTAAAGGAATTATAGCTACCTTCAGGTTTGGACAGGCCTCCAAGGAAATAAGTTTGGCAGTTGCTCTTCTCCCGCAATCCCCACCCCACCGTGAGCTACTGGTGTCTTGCAATCTTATTGCCCCCACTTGACGGGCTCAGCAACCATACTAATTCTGGGATGCTCCAAGCCAACAGGATCCCCTCCTTTAAATGATGCTGCACAGCTCTCAAGTCCCCCATATTTATGCTTTCCCTGACCTACCCCTAAAAGTTTATAGTAACACTTCTCACCCCAAAATCGCTCCCAACATCTACCATGCTCCCACACCTGCATGCTCGCTTTCTTCTCCGCCAGACATCTTCCTTTCAGACTCCGACCATCCGATTCTGGATTATATCCTTAGTAGGCTAAAATCTAACCCTTCTGCGTACATAAATATATATATTCCTTACATGTACCAAATTCCTCACATTCGTTCTCACATACCAAGGAAAGCCATTACTGAAGTGTATTGCTAAACCCGATTCTAAACAGATGTTCCTCCAAGGATCAGGCATGCTCCCTTCACGTACCCCCAGAACCTAATCTCATTCCCACCTGGCGATAATCTCAACTCCCTCCGAAGCCCCACCAGCACCGCCACGAAGATGCAACACTTCGGTGTTTCTACAGCCCTTGCCTTCAGCGCAATCCTATGAGCATTAGCTCCACACTGACACGCGCGCGAACACACACGCACACACGTGCGCCTCCCCACCTACTTGGAATGGAGCGGCGTGCCCCATGGGCCGGTATGGAGTGGCCCCGGCCGGGCTGGGTCCTCTCAAGAGCCCCCCTCCCGGTCCGGGAGCCGTGGGGGGAGGGACGGCGGCAGCCGCCGCTATCGAGGCGGCCGGCGGGGGTCCCCCCGGGGGCGGCGGCGTAAGCGGAAACCCGCCGCGGCCGGCCATGGGAGGCGGGGGGAGCTGCTCGGCGAGGGCAACGGCCGCAGGCGCTCCGAGCGCGCCTGAGGAGAGGAAGCCGCACTGGCCGATCGACGAAGCGGGCGCCTCGGAACGCGCGGGGGGCTCCTCCTCCGGGACCGCCCCGTCAACCGCCAGAGCCCAGCCTGGCCCTGCAGGGGGGGCGGCGGCGGCGGACGAGGGAAGGAGGGCGGGAGACAAACAAGCGCCTCTTGGGACGGGCTGCCTGCCTGCCTGCCTGCCTGCCTGGCGTCCCAGCGTGGCCGCTCCGAGGCGCCAGAGAATCGCCTCAGACGCCGATCGGGCGCTGGTCACGAGGGCAAACACACGCGGACGCGGCGCTCTTCCGCGTGTGGACTCGGAAGTCAGCACCTCATGGTGTTCAAAGGGATTCCTCCAGGGGAGCGGGAAGCCTTGGAGCAGAGCCTCGAAGCTCATGCACAGCACGAATAAGTTAGGGAATTTTACTCTTTGAGCTGACAGTACACACCTATACGGTTCCGCTCAGAAGGAACTTCCATTGTTTCCAGAGAGGCTTATGCCAAGCTGTTGTGTAAGGACTGCTACCGAATGATTTTACTCGCCCCCGCCCGATCGTACCTCAAGTTTCGAGGACAATGTGGATTATTTTACTACCGGGGAGGAGGATCCCATCCAGCCTGGGAATCAAATCCCAGTTTGGGGATTTCCAGTTGTGGGCGGGGCCACAAATATTAGCATATTTTCTTTTTAAAGCTGTAACTGTTGGTAACTGAGCATTCTAACCCTTTAAAACGGGGCGGGGGGAGCTGCGGGGGGGGTACAGGGGGCGTGGCCACCAGGTGAACGCTGCTGGATGCCCAGGCCTGCGGATCTCGCTCGCTGCTTTACGAACTAAAATGGACCTCGTTCCAAAAGTACTAAGCCAGCCCTGCGGCTTTTGGGAGCTCTCCTCACGCTGCTGAGCGGGGCCCTGGCCCTCAGCCTGGAAGACCTGATCTGACTTCTTCACTGCCCTTCTGTTCAATTGCACATATCGCCCAGTAAGTGAGTACAGCACACTTTCTTGAGAATTTCAGTTAAAAAAGTGCATAAGGAATGGGACCCATGAAATCACATGCAGCCTTCCATTGTTTTTCCATTTGATAGGAAGCTAGGAGTGGACCAAGCTCGAGCTTAAGTAGTTGTCATCTGTATTACCTTCAGCTCAAGTAAACAAGACACACGCAATGAAAAATAAAAATGGGCACCTTTAGGAAATTAATATGCACCAGTTTACGTATCGCTGAGGCAAAGGGGGTGTTTGCACAATGACAGTCCACTGTGAATTATTTAAGAGACAGTGAGGCTGGGATGGCTACAGCCGGCAGTGTGAGCATGTAAACCTTGCTCGGGGTCGTCATGTTATGTCAGGCTTAAACAACCCTCAGTTGTTTCACTCTTACATAAGTTACACTCACTAGGTTCACATAACATGACAACCCCAGAGCAGGAGTTGTATATGCAATCTGGTGCCTGTGGACACAGCAGCTCATCATGACCTGCAATGAGTGTGGCATGTTCCCCAACCTGGTAATACAGTTTGTTATAGCTACTACCAAGTTTCTCCATCACATTCATTTTCATTACCTGGATTAAATATACAGAATTGAAGAACAGGTGCATAATGCCTAATGGTCATTATAGCCCTTTAATAATCTACATAGTCATTTCTGTTCAGAGAGGCAGATGAGGAAATAGTTTTTACAATAATATACCCTTAGGTCAGGTTGCTGAGCAGATGCAGTAGACCTCATTTTTTTCTCAAAGCAGATTTGATGAAGAAAGTATATACTGTGTGGGATAATAGCAAGCATTCCCTTCTTTCCTCTTGCCTTCTTGAATGGCATTAGATTTTTGTTAACACAAACTGAAAGCCTGAGGCAGCAATTTCATTGCAATCTTATTCCAGTTTATATTCTTAGGACACAGTTATTGAGAAGTCTGGAGGCTTACCCAGTGGTTTCAATCAGAGGATAGAAGGTGATAAACCAGGAAATGCAATTTTCAAAGAGTCTTAGAGGATCTTGTTTTCTCTTGGTCCAATATATCCAAAACGTAACACCATATGAACTCTACCATTCAGCTGGCAAGCTATCTAGGTAGTTGTTACAATTTTAAAGCTATTATGCCCAGACATCTGATTGAAACCCTCCACTTATATAGCAGATGATCAAAGTGTATGGGCCTTGAGGTAGATGACACAAATGAGTTTAAGTTTTGGCACTCTTATTTCATCGTTTCTTCATTGAATGTCAGAATACTCTTCCGGAGAATAACAGGGTAGCATTAGCTATCTGACATCTGAAGGTTAACTGCTCTTTGATCAACACAGGGCCATCTGATCACTTTTCTAATACCTGATAGTAATGCCCTAAAGTGAGGCTAAAGAGATAATCCAAGGCAGTGTCCAGTTTTAACTTAATCAGACTCGGCATTTGAACAAACCCAAAAGGCAGAGCAGGCAAACAATCAAGCGTAAAGGTTTCAGTCCAGAATGGGATCAAGATATAAGCAAAGATTAAAGTAAACAGTGAGATACATTATATAATCCAGAAACAGAGTCAAGCAGGAGTCCAAGGGTCAGTAGCACGGAGGTTCAACCAGAAGGCAAGGTCCAGAAAGCAGTGTAGAAGACATGGAAGCTGAAAGAACATTGTTTCCAGCAATGGCTAAGCTGAAACTGAAGGCTTGTATTGCTAGAACCCCACCAAGGGATCAGCTATAGTTCATTATAGACCTCTGGAAAGGGTCCTACTCATAAGGAGATGTTTTCTCATGAAGTATCCTCCTTTGTAAATGAGTGCCTCTTCTCAAGAGATATTTGCTGACCTGCCTCTTGATGTGCTGATGATACTCCTATAGGTTGGGGTGGTGGTAATATTACTCAGCCTCTGCTTCAGAGGCAAATTCCCCTACCCCTTACAGAAATACACATACGGATATTAATCCCTCCCTACTTTCACTCAAGCAGGGCCCAACCTCCTCCTGGACTTCTGACATGGACTGATCCTGGGTGCTCTTCATCTCTGAAAACTCTTAATGGTTTCCCTGAGGAGGATTTTCTTTCCCTGGTGGGGCAAGATGGCTCAGGGAGCAAGAAAAGAGAGAGTCCAAGCACATGTGGGAAAGACAGGGAATCTAAGGGAAGGAAGAGAAAATAGAATTCTGCCATGGGGAACAAGTAAAGAGATAATCCAAGTAAAGAAAAGAGAAGCTCCAACAAATGACCAAGGACTACCGAAGAGAATCCTGAAAGCAAATGTTCAAAGGTCCAAATGACCATGGGACAAATGCATGGTCAGGTCCCCCCCAAAATGAGAAATGTATCTGCAAGGCTGAAAAGGTTGCCTATCCTTGAGATTAGGTTGTGTTTTTTTTGTGGGCTGCAGCGCAGAGTGGGGTTTAAAATAAAGCATTTGGTAGTTTGAATTTGGACATAGGCACATACAGAGTCTGGGGGCTCTAAGGTGAGATCTTTATCATTATATTTTCCAGCCTCATTCATTTATGAAATATACTGGAGAGTTCAGATATTGTACTCTTCTTCTTTTGACTCTTCCATGTTTTTCTACTGCCTCTTTTTCTTTGCCTCATTCTTGCAGAATGATACCAGTTCACTGGGCTTCTTGCTGAACCCATCCCAGGACTTCATCCAGACTCTCCTTGCCTCTTCCTCTCCCCTCTGGTCTAGGAGAGCCATGGAGCTCTTGAGCCTCCTGCTAGCCCTAGCTAAGTTGGGCACCTCCTTCTCATGCTGCTTGCATCCCAGTTGAGATACAAGTAGCATGGAAAGGGGCTTCAATAGGGCTTACAAAAGCTGGGTCAAGCCCACAACTTCCCCATATTAGCTCCAATAACATGGGATTTCCCCTATGCTTGTCTCCCATCCCAAGATAATATGGAACCATAGAATAGTAGAGTTGGAAGGGGCTATGAAGGCCATTGGGTCCAACCCCCTGCTGTTGCAGGACACCACATTACACCATCCTACTCAGATGGCTTTCCAGTTTCTTTTTGGATGTCTCTTATATGGGAGAACCCACCACCTCTCTAGGCAGCTGGTTCCACTGTCATATTGCTCTGACAGTGAAGAAACTTTCCCTGATATCCAATTGAACCTGGTTCTCACAACTTGACTTGATCATTCTGTGTTCTACACGCTGGTATCAGCAAGAAGAGATTTTGACCTTCTTCTTTGTGACAGCCTTTGAGGTACTTACAGAGTGATATCATGTGCCCCCTCAGTCTTTTCTTCTCAAGGCTGAACATGCCCAGTTCTCTCAGTCTCTCCTCATAGGGCAGTGTTTCCAAATAGAGATTCCTTTCCTCCTGCAAACCACAAGGCCAGGATCTGTGGAAGGTGCCCAACTCTTTCACCAACTAGGTTGGTCATCCTTGTAAATGAGAGGTTTCCTCTCCTGAGATGGTAATAAATCTGTGAACATGTTCCTATTCAGCAGTGGTATATTGTATGTATACTGTGGTTTAATGAACCCATGTGATTGTAAGCATATGCTTACAATTCAGGCTGCTGAATACTGCTGGCATGTGAGAACAGTTGCAGTGTCAAGTCTTCTCCACCTACCTGTGTCTCTTCATGTTCCAAATATTTGGCTATAATAAGGACTGAATATTTTGTGATGTTTCAAACCCTGCCCAGCCCACTTCATTGCAGGTGGTGGTGGTGGTTTTTTTAATCGTAGAACTTCACTAGGTGAACCGTTTTAATTGTCCTCCATTAAACTGAATACAGGGGCAGGGGTGTGCTCTCTTCTGACAATAGAATAGTCACTTGATGTTAATAAGTGCCTTCAGATAAGGAACATTAATGTTTCAGTATTTGGACTTTTATTCCTATCTTCAGGTTGTGAGTTGAAGCTATGAAGAATGTACAAGACTCCACAGGAACTGAAACAGGGGTCACCACTGCCTCAGGTACCCCCCACCAGTTGTACTATAAATAATACAATTTCAAACTTTTAACATTACATTTGTCAAATTCAGTTTAAAAAACAGGGAGACATATGCCTTACTTATAGCTTGGCTCCATTATCAGTTTAGTAACATGCATTTTACAAAGTGTTAAGGGGCTATTACCATATGACTTCTGGTCAACTGGGTCATGCTTTGCACCATTATTCTTGTATAAATGTATATCCAGCAAAATGAGGTGGTGGAAACTTTAGCCTTTTTGCTTCAAAAATATCAGAAATGTGGGGAGAATGCAAGAACCAGGCACACAGTTCCTTGTAGAGGAAAGAGACCCATCAGCCACAAGAGGGCCTGCTTTGTTGCTGAAGGAGAGAAAGAGAGGTCTTTCTCTCCCTCTTTCATTCTTTTCTCTAGCCAGGATGTGGAATTGAGCTTCCTGGATTTTGCAGCTTGCAGCTGCTTCCCCTAAATTCCCCCCCCCCCTTTCATCCGAGCTCCCTGCAGGGGGGCGAGGATTTCTCTCTAATCGGCCATCACCATTCCCAGGGCAGGCCGCACACTGCAGTCCCGGGCGAGCTGCAGGTAAATGATCTGGAATTAAGGCGGTGGGGAGGAATGTACAAAGAGTGACCCAGCCTCTTCCATTCCCCCCACCTCCCACTTCCTCCTCCCGCCGCCTTTACAAGGTCCGATGCACAAGGAAGAAACAATGGAGGTTGTGCAGGACATAAATGGACCCTGGGCAAGGCGGGGGTGATGTGATTGCAATCCAGTCACTTTTCCTTTTCTTGCCTGGTTCTTAAGCACTGGGCTGAAGGTGGCCAGGGAGTGGGGAGCTGGAGGTGGGAATGCTGCAGTATAGTAATGTAATATGGAGGAGGATCTATCTGATAGGGAGGGAGACGGAGGCTCCAGTTCCCTGTAATTGCCTTTTGTAACCATTCCACCCATTTGTCTCAGTCCCTCTTCCTCAGATTAGAACAGATATGTCTCTCCTCCAACAAAGTGCCTCTTCCTTTAATTTTTTGCTCCACCACCTCACCGTAGTATTACTCCAATTTTTCATGTGCATATTTGTGTAGCTCACACTGTTGTTTTGTTTTTTGCATGGGCTTGTTCACTTAACATGATAATTTGTGTCTGTATTGCATAATATTAGTCAGTGACCACATGTCCGGTGGGGAGACCAACCTGGCAGGTCCTTGAGTGTAACATTGCGTACAATTAAGGAAGTGGGTTCCAACTGGTGAAAGCTTTGTGCCATAATATGACAGTTAGTTTAAGCGAATTAGTTGTTTTGGCTACAACAGACTAACTCTGCTGACCCCTTGGAATTTGTTCATGGCTAGTGCTACTTCTTTATCCTTTGTATCTTATACCTGTGGTTTTTCTTCACCAGACTGTCCTACCAGTCTGTGAGGAGTTTGAACCCTGAACTAAAGTAGAACTAACAGAGCAAACACGACTGGGAACATTAAGTTATGTACAGTTACAGAGAAGCCAAGAGCTGTTGCCGTACTACAGAAACAAACATAGATTTGCTACTGATATACACTCAAGAGGGCTCTGCAGCCTGTTTGCTTGTTTGCTTGTGTGATACAGGATGTTCTTTAATGCTTGCTCATCACATCACACTTTACATGTTTAGAAGTAGACTGGGTTTTATTGGTATACACCAGAAAAGCGGTATTCAGAGCAGCTAAGGTTTTTATTAGATAATCATTATCTGTATTACAGATGTGAAGAACTGTGTACAAATCTTGGATAGCCACCTTCCTCCCTACAGTGACTTATATTTTGTTGCAAAGTTGCTTTGTTTGTGTTTTCGAAGGCTTAATATTTGAACAACTTACAAAAATGCCCATGGTTCAGATGCTTTCACAGTCCGTATGGTTGTGAGGGAACAGTGACTTTTATAGCATAGTTAGATGATGCCCTGCATATAAAATGAAAAAATAAATTTATTAAGGGTCAGTCCTATGCATGTTTAGGCAGAAAGGAGTCCTACAGTTTCTAGAATTGCCCAATGGCTAGCTAAGGAATGCCGGGAACTGCAAGCCTTGTTCTCTCTAAAAATGCATTGGCCGGCACCCTTTTCTTAAACTTTGTTGTTCTTGCTGCAACAGACTAACATAGCTAGCCTCCTGCCACGGTATATAACAAATTGCGTAGGGCATTTGTGATTATATCATTCAGGTTCTGATTTGTGATTAAATCATTCAGGCATTTGTGATTATATCATTCAGGTTATATTTATCCAGGTCCAGATAAATGTAAACTATGTTGGCACAGTTTTGCAGGTTTGTGGATTGGTTAGTAGTTTCACTTCAATTTATGTTTCAAACTTCTTGTTATATAGCAATGCTCACACTGCTCAGAAAAAAAGTCAGTACTTTCTCCTACTGAATGGTTATTAATTTGGATTTGTATCCCATCCATAGCCACAAGCCAACTGGGTTCCCCTTAAATAAGCCACTATCTCTCAGTCTCAGTGTTACGGCATTCCAGTCTGCATTATGGGGATAATAAAACTGACCTATATTACTGGCTTTCTATATGGTTATAATAAGAAAAAAAATGAGGAACAACAAAGCAGCATAAAACACAGCATAAAGTCAATATATTCTGCTAGTCCACCAAAGTTATAAACATTGCTATTAACAAAAGCTTGGGCAAATAAAAATATTTAATTTAGCAAAGGAAATAGAACAGTGTTGTTGTCTGGGAATACTGCTAGGAATCCTCTTTTATAACTACGGCTGCTCTCTTGTGAAGGCTCTGCTACGCCAAGTACCTCCCTCAAAGGAAATCGCTTTGAGTAGAGCCTCCCTGTGTACCTTCAGGAATGGGGAGGCACATAGTGGCTGATATAACCCCAGCGTTATGCAAAGCTGCTCCCTCTTAAAACCTCACAAAAAGATAGCATTTGCCCATTTGGAAAATATATATATTTTTTCCATTTAATTTCTGCCTCCCTCTCATCTCATTGCTACATAGAGCTGATTGCGAAAATCACTGTGTTGATATATACAGGTAGTCCCTGCGTTAAGAACAAGTTCTGTTCCTGAGAACGTCCTTAAGCTGACTTTGTATGTAAGTTGGAGCACGTGAGTAGGCCAAAAGTTTGTCTTAGTATATGTATATATTTTACTGTCTTATGCATATAAAACATTTATTTATTTAAAACATTTGTATGCCACCCAATTGTGCCACAACACCTTAAATGGGAAGGCCCACTTAAGAAACACCTCCATATTCACTAAAACATCTTAACACAATGCAGCATTGTAATAATGATAATAATACAGTAAGAATAAAGTAACTGCAGGGACTGAACAGAGAGACAAACTGTATGTGTGTGTGTGTGTGCATGTAGGCATCCAGTATTGTAAAAACAAATAAAAGCAACAGTTCTTTGAAACAGTTGAGAACATTCTTAAGGTTACATTAAGCCTAACATTAACTGATGGTGAGTGATGGACCTGGTGCTGGAGTGGAGTCAGGGTTTAATTGTGCTGCTGGAGAGTTGGAGCAGGGGTTACTACTGGAGCCTAGGGTCTGGACGCTGCAGAATGAAAAGCCGTGAATACTGTATCTTTAGGGAACTACACAACCACAAAGACACGCATCACAAAGTGTGTCACATAGTTTCCTAGAGATAGTCATGACTACCTCTAACAAAAAGCCATTTATCTCTCCAGTGAATCTCTATCTCTATGTAAAGCCATGAATATCTCTAGGGAATTACATGCCCACTGGTGACACATTGCCAAATGCATAGCTTAGCTCCCTAGAGCTATTTCCTGCTTTTTTCTAGAGATATTTATATAGTGTTTATGGGAGTCCGTATGTTCGTTAAGTATGAGTTGTTCATCACCTGGACATTTGTAACTTGGAGACTACCTGTAATGCTTTCCTGTAACCATCGCATTGCACAAATGATTCAGTTCTTTTGATTTAGGCACTGTCAGGTATCTCTTTTGACAAGAGGGAGAAGACTTCAGGAACTTCTTGCAAGAAAGTACCTTTGGGGGCCGACATGCAGGAGAGCTACGAAACAGTTATTTCATTGGGTAAGGGATCCCACTGCTCAGACCAGCACAAGATCTTCACCTCCACCTGCCCACACCTTTTGCCCCTGCTGCATTTCCCTACCACCACCCAACAGGTTGCCATGTTTTCTACTCCCCCAGCATCCATCCTCCCATTCCAACTCCCTCCACCACCACACTTATACCCTGTATCTCCAACTTTCCTTCCTAGAGCTGCTGATCTCTGAAGGACCACATTGGTTGTAAAAAGCAGCTGATGCTGCTCTCCAAAGAGCTGGTTTAACCCAGATCCTTGGCTCTGAGACTAACCTTCCTCAGAAGCAGATGCCATGAAAGTAGGTCCCTGGAGGTTGCCTGTGCCACAAAGTGAACCAGGTGTCAGAGCAACAGAGAGTGGGTGTTGCTCTGAAGAGCCCCACTGGCTGTTCTTCCACTCTGGGTCACATTTGCAACTGTAGCGGGGCTCTCGAGCAACTGCCCACCTGGCAGCACCCACCTGCCAGCGGTTTTAAGACACAGCTTAAAGCAGCTTTCCTCAACCTGATGCTAAGGGACTACAGTGCCTATCATCTGCAGTCAACACAACTGCCATTACTTCTCATTGAGGAAGACCAAGTAAGTTTCCAGTGAACTCCTAGATTTCTTGGAGTACAATTGAAAAACAAAGAAAGCATATCCACCTCTGACCCCCGGAAAACATAAGTACCATTAGAACATTAAACATTATATCAGTTTGAGTCTCCCCAAAAGAAATTGCATTTGGTTGGAACTTTGCCTCACCCAATGTCCCATGCCTAGTTCTAGTGCTACAGAAGAAGTGGGGACTTTGTAACACTTCATAATACACACTTATTTTTAAGGCCATTTAAACATTATGTCTTTGGATGCTACACAGGAGAGAAGACCAGCCATTTTCTATTTGGGCAGTATCTTATTTGCTTTTATCCATGTGTTTTCTGTTCTCTTTCTGTCAGCGGAAGAAATTGCCATCAGCTGGCCCCGGATAACTGCGTTCACAGAGACCCGAGGACGTAGAGGCTTGGCTCCTGGTAAGCCCTTTCTGAGAAAGTTATTGGGTTTTTTTCTCCTTGTAAAGTGGCAGAGCAGCCTACAAATCCCTTTCCTTCCCCTGTTGAACCACTAGTGGAGTATTTTGGATTCCCCATTTCAAGGTTGGAGTGCTTTGACCTCAGGAGAGGCAGTTGGAATGCCAACATTCCTCTTAGTAAGCAAAGAACTGCACCAGCTGTTCTCCAAGGTTGGGAACTTGACCTCAGGGAAGGAGGCATTTTGGTGAGCAGGGAGGACAGGAGACTGGAAAAGCCAGTATATGAATTCCCCAAAGGCTTTCTAGTTTCTTTCCTGCCCCTTCAAGCAGGTCTCATCTAGACAGGCAAAAAAGCCTTCTACTGAAAAATGAAGGGTGGGAAGATGGAGAGGCAAATATTCCTGTGCCTTGTATACGAAAAGGAAGCTCGTAGCCCTCAAGTTCAGGGGCTAATGATCACTGAGGACACAATCCTACAGGTTGCCCCTTAGAAGAGTTAGCTCTAAGCTGTTCCTCTTCTGTTGGAAGTCTCCAGTTCTCAGCCTGAACTGAAAATGTTATTAGAGTTTGCTCTGATGTTCTATTATGAGTTTAATTCCAACCACTTTCCTAAATGTTTATATTTATTCATAGTTGTAGAAAATTCTAAGTAGGTAATTATTTCCCAACTGTCAGGTGCTCTGGTTTGAACACTCAAATGCTGGCCTGCAGTGCACAGTAGCCTGTGGCATCCCATGCACTCCCCCCTGCTCCATCACAGCTAGAGTGGTGGAAAAAAAAAAAGAGAGACATGAGGACCTCAAGCCCAAAGGCCTCCAGGCAGCATCCCTTTCCCTCAATCACCAGATCACCAGCTTTTGTGCAATTTTCTTCCCTTTCCCCCACCTTGAAATGCCTTTGCTATGGCTCAGTTATAAAAGTAAGAGCTTTAATTAAAACACACTAGTATTTTGGTGGGGTTGCACTTCCCTTTCTCTTTGCTCACCACTGGAATGTGACCCCGGAAGCCTCTGTGAAATGGAATGTGGCCCTCAGGCTGACAGCAGCTCTGCCTCCCATAAGCCCTCCAGCATGGTAAGATGAAAGCAGGAAGCTGAGGAGCAGCTTCCTTCGACAGCAGGTTGTCCACACCACAGAAGTATGGCATATCTTGGAGCTTTAAAACAGAGTGACATGGGATCAGCTACTGGGAACCATCTGCTTCCCGGGGCCCTTAGGATTCTGGTGGTGCCAGGAGTAGGTACTTGGCTCAGAGGTCTCCTAGTTTGAATTCTGCTCTGTCAGATACAAATACATTATATTCCATCAAGACCTTGTTAGTGGAAGCAGTCCTAGGTCAAACAAATCTAGCCACATTTTTATAAATTATCCAAAGGTTCTGATGGCACAAATGTGGCAGAATTTTAGCCCCAGCCTCATGAAAATTAGTTCAGGCCTTGGGTAACCAGCCCACAGAGCCTTTGGTTCACAGCAGGGTCCGGCATTCCTTGGTTTTTTTCCCCCTTTTCCCTTGTAGGCCTAGAAATGGAACCTGAGCAAGGGCAGCTGGCACCTTTGCAGGGCCAAGCAGCAGCAACGGCAGCAAGTCCAGCTGGCTCAAGTGAGGAAGGGATCCTGCCCAACTTCCGGAGGCAGCTTGGGGTAATCCTGCAGACTGTGGGCAAGGCTCAGGTGGAAAAGATGCTGCGGGAGTTGGTGAAGGAGCAGGAGCAACAGGGAAGAGTCAGACGGCGCAAAAGAGTGACCAGGAGCACCCAGCACAGAGGTAAAGGCCTTGCTATAGTACTGAGGCCAGTGTGCCTTATCTCCGAGCAGCAGAAAAAGCATAGCAGGGAGAAGCTGGCTTTGCACTACAAAATGCTTTTTTTTTTTTTTTTTTGCCTCACTATTTTAAGTCTTGACCCTATTTCAAATGATGATGTACCATTTAGAGCCACCCTGTTCACCCCACCAAGCTTCTTAACCTCCCTGCACAGTTGATGCTGCTCCTTTTTCTCTCTGTCTTCCCAGTAACCATTCAAAGTTGCCCATCCCAAGTACAGTGTGAGCTTTTCCGGGCTTCCCTCCCTCTTCCCTCTGCTTCGTGCCACCACAGCCCTTCTTTTCTGTATAGCACCCAATAAATAATGCAACCTAACAAGATGCATTCCTGCTTACTGGAACTGCATGATCAGCCCAACTTGTAGAATTTGGCTTGCTTGGAGCAGAACTTGGATTTGTTTTTCTGTCTAAGCACAGGACATAGTCTCAGGAATCCGCATTTTCTTTTTGCTCATGTGATACAAGGAAGGGCAGTAGAAATACCTTTCCTGATGAGGCACTGAGGTGTTCAAACTACTGTAGAGAAGCTGCAGTGCACACTGAATATGGGTTAAAGTGCTGGGTTTAACCTACAGAGACCTAAATGGCTCTGGTCTGGCATATCTTGAACCTAGCTCTTTCCCAAGGGAGCTATCCCATACTAAATCAGAGCATTGGTTGGTTGGCAGTGGATTTTCCAGCTCTTGGCCAGAAGTGTGCCTTTTGAGATAATCTCACGGAAATTCCTAGGCTGATTCTAGGCCCTTTTACAGATACAACAGACCTCGGCCACTTAGCCCCTCTGTAATCTGACTCACAACATTGTTACTGTGCTGCCAACTGTTACACAATGTGGAGGAGGGAGGTTATGATACATCTTGTAAACCCAGGGCGGGCGGAATCAGGGCCCTCCACATATTTATTGATTTATTTATTGCCCTTCTATACAGTCCCATAGGCTCTCTGGGTGGTTTACAAATTTAAAAGACATATAAATGACCAGTAAAATAATCATATTTAAATAAAATGGTAAGCAATAAAACCAATACAGTAAGATCAGCAACCCACAGCAACTATAAGAAGACTGATTTGTGGCATAGCCACAATAATAATAAAAACAATATTAAAACAATATTGCTAGGCGCCATCTCTTACCAATCCCAGTTAGTGTGGCCATGATCAGGAGTGACAGGCATTAGTTCCCATCCCTGTTGTTTATTCTCAAGGTACAAAGATTCACCTGCCTTTTTGTTTCAGCAGGTGATGGAATGGATGGGCAGAACCACCTGGCAACCCCACAGGAACTTCATGTGGGGACAGTGGAGGGACCTGCCAATCTGTCCAGAAAGCCACCCGAGAATGAGCTGCAAGCACCCCTCTTGTGTTCAGGGTTGGTGGCAGGGCAGAAGCAAGCCATTTCAGGAAAAAATGTTCATGGGGATGCCAGAGGGTGTAAAAACAGCTTCACCCATCAGCAGAGTCCTCTGGGAGCCAGATGGGGGACAGGTCTCGAGACTCGGGAGAGCATTGGCTGCAGTCCACTCCACAACATGAGTCGAGATGCCCAGGATGGTGGGCGAGTCTGGCCACCTTTTGGCGAAAGAACCCAGTTTTTCTCAGGGTGGCAAAAGCAACGCTGTACCCAGAGACGCCGACGTCCACCTGCAGGAGAGAAGCCCCACCGCTGTGGGCCATGCAGGAGAGCCATCGTGGTCCCACCACCAAGGTCTAACTCGCCTGCAAGCTCTGCCTTGGCTCCCCTCGCAGATTCTGCCTCTGTAACGTCTGCTGCCCTGCCTCTGAACTCAGTGGGGTCACTGACCACCCAGCCTTCACCAGGGAACCCCGCTTCAGCTCAGCCCCGGAAACCCCATGTCTGCGAGGAGTGTGGCAAGCGGTTCCGAATCCTCACCAACTTGGAGCGGCACCAGCAACGCCATGCGGCGGAGAAGCCTCACCAGTGCCATGACTGTGGGCGGCGATTCCGCTGGGGCTGCCACTTAGAGCGCCACCGGCGGTCTCGCCGCTGCGTGGAATGTGGCGGGGGGCTGGCCACTCCCCCTCCACCTCCGTCCCCGCCCCCAGAACCTGACCGGCCGTACTCCTGCGGGGAGTGTGGCAGGCGGTTCACACAGCGCTCGGCGCTCAGCAAGCACCGCCGGCTGCACTCGGGGGAGCGCCCCTATGGCTGCGGCGAGTGCGGGAAGCGCTTCCTGCAGCGGTCCGACCTGACCATTCACGTGCGCTCGCATTCTGGGGAGCAGCCCTATGTCTGCACGGAGTGTGGCCGCCGCTTCAGCGTCAGTTCGAATCTCAGCAAGCACAGGCGCATGCACCGCGGGGAGCGCCCTCACGCCTGCCCCGTCTGTGCAAAGCGCTTCCTGCAGCGCTCAGAGCTCCTCATACACCAGCGTGCTCACACGGGGGAACGCCCCTATCCTTGCACAGCCTGCGGGAAGCGCTTTGCCCGCCGGGCTCATCTCAAGCGCCACCAGCGCACCCACGGCAACGTGCCTCCCGCCCCCACTGCCTCTCGTCACCCGAGTGCCCGTTCGCTGGCCACCTCTGCAGCAGACGCCTTGTCCCTCGAACGTCGTGGGGGTGTGCCCGACGCTGCAGAAGCACGTCCCCACACCAACACGCTCACCACAGGGTCTTGCACCCCAGCCACTGGGCCCACTGTCTTCTCAGCAGCCCGTGGGTCTGTGGGTGCTGCATCCTTGGGCCTGCCCTGGGCCGTGTCCTCTTCCACCCGCCTTCCCTTCTGCTCCAGCTCTCTCTGATCATGTGGTACCCTTCCCGGGTCCCTATCCTTCATCAGTCCCTCTTGGCCAGTGGGCACCCCAGTTGAGCCTCCTTCAGGGATGGGGCCCAGCTCTCGGCAGATGCAGGGTGGGGAGGGACCAGGATCTGATGGAGTGTGGGAATTCTTGGACCCACCCCTGGATTGCTAGGAAGTCTTCAGATTGCCCCCACCTTGTGGCGTCTCAGTAGGCTCCGTATGGGGGAGGTGAGAAGTAGATGGGCAGCCAAAGACCACAGGTGGGACATCAGCCACTTTCCCCGGACTGTTGATTGAGCTTCCCATGGCCAACTAGTGTGATTGAAGTTGGGCACAATATTTAAGGTCTGGCAAGGAAGGGTCAAGTGGCCTGCCTTTGCACAGTGGAGCAAACACCCCACACTTGACTATAGCTAACAGGTACAAGTAATCCTGATTGTTTGCAAACTGCAGTGTGATGATACAGGCATGCATTTCTGAGACACGTGCACAAGATTGCTTGTTTTCTTGGCATCTTCCACCACATGGTCACCTATCTTCCTCCTTCCCCCTCTTTAATCCCATGTTAGTAAACTCTATTAGGGCTCCCCACACTTAAACCCTTGCCTTACTTGGCCAGTGATCTCTCCTTGATTGAACTGCCTTTGTGGGTAGTTCAACTCAGCTCCCAAATGCTTAGCATCCAGTTCTGGAGACTCAATTTATGCTTATGCTGTTGAGTGGAACACAAGCACTGGCTGTTGCATAAATTTTGGGGTGGGTTGTGTGTGGATTTCAGGTTCCAGTATGGTTCGTGGTTCCCTTCTACTGGTAAATGTACACGGGCCAAGGACCGCAAGAACCGCAATCGCAGAGAAAGAGGGAAGCTGAAGGAAGCAAAGGACAGTCACTGATCTTTTCCGAGCAGTTCAGAAACAGAATGGTGCTGTAAGTTCTGGCAGGATTTTAACTTGGCTGCTGCATGGCTAGTGCCTTCAACAGTGCATCCTTCGCCATCAGCTTCTGAGAAAAGCAGGCAGGCAGAAGGCGAAAAGCAGGAGGTGTCTGCTTCGGTGGGAATTGTGGACTGAATGCTTTAGGGGTAGACAGGAGCCTGCTTCCTGTATCCACTGGTGCTTCAGCCATCCCTGAGGAGAGCAGTGAATTGTGCTGAGTAGATCACCTCCGCCAGGCCTGCACCACTCTCGAGGGCTGTTTCCCACTGTATGGTTGTTTACGAGACCAGTGTTATTTCTCCAGTCGCTTGTACATTCCTCGTACCTTTTGGACTAGTGCTTTATTACTAGGGGTGGGATCAGAGGGATGGGCCTAAAAGTCTGTGGTTTGGCCTGGGTTCTAGACTAGGGAGGGGGTTAATACCTGATTTAGGACTAATACAGTAGAACCTTGTTTTATCCAATTTTAGCATGGAGTTTCTTTAACCAACATAGAAAAATGATGAATCCAAAACTGTACATAGAAATGAATCAAATAGAATATTTTGCAACTCCTTTGCCCCAAAGAAGATATTTTGCACCTCTCAGAACTTGAAATGTGAACTTTGTGCAAGCAGTTTGGGTATGGGGAGGAAAGATCCTCAAAATCCCAAGTTATGCTAGATTTGAGCCCCTTTGTCTTTATTTGACAATGTATGAATGTGAGGAAGTTTGTGTCTCTCTTAAATTTATGCCATATTTTAGTCACAATTTCCATTGCAATTGCAATCTGGCTTTTTCAACGCACATTTTCATCCTTTTTCTTGCCTTACACGTCTTAGAAAACATGCACAAGGAACTGTAACATTGCAGTGGTCCTGAGCATGGCTGCAAGAAAAGTAGAATGGATAAAAGGTGAATCTTAAGATTCTGCTCCCACCTGCTGGGTTCTGTTCTCTGTGGGATAGCTTTGTGGGAGGCAGTGTGAGGGGCTTATTGACCAGCAAGAGTAGGAGAAATTGGGACTTGTTCTAACGCACCACTGTGATCCACTTGTGATGGCTGACAGTCCCATTCAAAAGAGGACTGGTGCTGTTCACCTAAGCTTTGTGGAGTATTTGGAGACAAAATACTTTTCAAGTGTTGGTGTAGAATCACAAAGTTGGAACTGTATTTAAAGGAGGGGGAGGAATTTGCACCAAGTTTGCACTCTTGAACCGAAATTCAAACCCATACCCTTATATTGCAAAATTTGCATTTCTGCATATTTGCATTCTTTTAGGAGAAATTCCTTGCAAAACTGTATAAGCAAAGTTGTGTATAAAAAGTGCATGCGTTATGAGAAATGCACTCAAAGATGGGTATGAGTATCCATGCAGACTTTTTTAAAAATCCCCAAGTGTGGGGCTAATGGAATTTCAGATTAGAAAAACGAGAAACTGAAGTCAACAGGCATGTCCTCCTCCTGAGTGTGAGTGTGTGAGAGAGACTGAGACTGTTGGGAGTTCTGGTGGTTTTAAGGTATTGGGTGTAGACCCATTACCACCGGTGAATATTTTCTTTCACAGCCTCGTGTTATATCATGTTCACCAAATGCTTCCTGCCACAAAGCCATTGGCCCAGAGCTATTGCCAGGAGTTTTGCATTCAGCTGGACAACAGTTAAATAGTTTGATAAGTGACAGAAATATTTCAGTACAACTTGTAACCAGCAAACTGTAACTTACTGTTATTGGGAAAACCTGCCTGACAAAACCTTTCTCTTGGCAATCACAGGCAAGCAGCAAAAACAAGCAGTTTGGTAATCTCTTGCTGGGTTGTGTATTTGGCTTGGTGAATCATGAATTGCACAAATTAAACTGGGTAGGTAATATGGAGTAGGTGTCACTTCCCGCTCCCAGCTAAGATGGTTTCATGATGGATATGAAATACCCATGATGGTGGTTCACTGTTCTTAGGGCTCAGCATCAGGGTTTTCACTGTATACATAACCACTGCCCTAGTTACTTACAAATGGATCAACCATTCCAACAAGCTAGTTGAGGCCTTTCTTTGGTAAGGGTGCTTGTCCCCCATTCAGGGGTGCCAAGGTAAACCATTCTATAAAATGCATTCTGTAAGAGACACGGATGCTAATATCTGAAATGCTGGTGAACCCCTACTAAGAGGCTGTTGAGATTACCATTGTTCTCTTGTGGGGATCTTAGCCTGAAACCTGGAGTAGGATATGTGCAAAGATTTCTGCACCATCCAAATTCTGCAGCAAGATGAATTCTTGACTACCATAACCTATACAACTTACACAAATTAGTCCATAACATATTTTGCTATCATGGGGAAGAACACTAAAGTACTGTCTCTTGACATAAAAAGCCTGCTTCCTGGCTTCTTTGGTTTTCCCGAAAATAATTCATATGCTTTTAAATCTGCCTTGGAAGCACAGGGCTTAGCACAAGGAATGTGTGGACTGTAGCTTCCATCATCCTTCATTATTAGCTAAGCTGAGTAATGCTGATGGAAGCCACCGTCCAACATCTGGAGGGCCACACACATTGCCAAACTTGCTTTAAGGAAAGAAAAGCCAATATTCTCTGGATCCCAAGTACTGTGCCTGATGCTATCTTTCTGTGTATAAGTGCTATTACAGAATACACACAGCTTTCTCTGGGCATTAAAATGGCTTAACCTAGATTCCCCCCCCCCATAAAATTACTGAAGAATAGGAAAATGCTGTCAGAGATTGGAATGGTGGTGTTTTTTATTAAGTAATATCGCCCCCCACCCACCCACCCACTCGCAAAGTATTAGAACTCCACTTAGGCCTCAAGGGGACTTCCTGGGAGTAGGAATTTGATGAGAACCAAGCAACTACTAAGAGGACCATGGTTTGCTGTCTTGCTGAGGCAGAAATTATACCAGACTTCATTCAGCTCCTGCTTTGGTACTTGCTGATACAGATGAACAACACTGGAACAGCATTGCTGGCATTCACTCAGCTTTCTGCCCATCCCATAAGATCTTAAGTAAAAGATGTCCTAAGGGAGTTCAAAAGCAGGGCATGATGATGGTGAATCTTGCTTTTTTTTATCCCCAGCATCAGAGGGTCATCAGCTGCCCCAAATACATTTTGTGCTTTGAGCTTTTATCAGCGATTAGGTACGTCCCTCCTTCCTGAACTGACTGAATTCTTCCGAACGCCCTTCATGCCAACAGACAACTTGGTAGATTGTGACGAGGAGTGCCCAAGGTGGTCGTTGCTGCTCAAGAAAAATCCCTTCCTTTGGCTCTGTTTAAATCTGATTATTATCTACCAACTGTGCTTGGGGGAAAAACATGCCAGGATTTTGTACTTTGAGAGTGAATCATCTGTCCCCTCTGTTCTTTCCACAGCACTTGCAATTTGATAACCCTTCCCCAAATCTAAGTAAACAGAGCAAAGAGCTCCAGCTGGCATGAGAAAGTGAAATAAACCACACCTTCTAGGGATGGAATGTGGTGGTCATAGGCCTTGGACTTCCCATTGTTTTGGAGCCAACAAATCCTGCCAAGATTCAGTTCCAGCCACACAAACACTTGCTTTAACGCAAACACAGTCTCTCCCGTAAGAGGCCAGCAGAATGTGGACAACGAGTTCTGTAGGCTGTCCTGAACCACAGCTCCAGAGGAGTGAATGTCCCGCCTTTGCCGCTGGCAAGTTATGTCTCGTCCCCATAATTGTAGCACGCCGTCAGCCCCATAGTCTGGAGCAGCCTTAGAGAGCCGTTGACTGCTTGATGCTGTGGAAGCTGACCCGTGTTGGGGAAGTAGGAATGGACATAGCCCTTGCCACTCGGGCCCGGATGGAATGTTTGTCCTGCCACCGGTGCCATCTCTTCCGTACCGCAGAGCGGACCTGGGGAACACATCACAAAACAACAACAGTAACCTGAAAGAGCTGCTGGACTGAATGGAGAATAATGCTCCTGTTCCTTTAATGCAGCTTTCCACAACCTGATGCTGTCCAGATGTTTGAACTTTAACTCCTATCATCCCCAGCCAGCATGGCAATCAGGAATGCTGGGAACTGGAGTCTAAAATATCTAGAGGGCATGAGGACAGGGAAGGCTGAGAAAGTAGAAAGCCTCAGCAACCAGGTCACTTTGTTTTGCTACCCGCCCCCCCCCCCCAAGAAAAAACAAAGTTTGGATGCCTCTAACAAATCCATTGGCAGAATAGTGAGTATGCGCTCACACACCCTTCAACACCCTGCTAATTTAATCTCGGACAACCCTCCTGGATTCCATAGGATCATTACAAGCAAACGTATAAAATAATTCTTCAAAAAGAGAAATGTCAGCACTAGCCAGAAAATCATTGTAACTCATCCAGGGACACCCCTTCATGTGATTGCCCCAGATGGCAAAGGTGGGTGCAGGGGAACAGCAACATGAAATCATGCTGTTAAAAAAGCCTCAAAAAAACTTTTTTTTAATAAAAAAAAAAAGCTAGGGACTCTCCATCACATAAAGATGGAGAGTCCCTAGCATAGCCTGCCTTGTTTTTCACTTGCACAGCCATGTTGATATGGTGACAATTTGAACAGCTGATCTCTCTTACATTCTGAGTGGTATAAACCGGTGCGTACAGTTCCATGTCAAAGAATCTCCACTCGAAGGATCTCTTGGGCCGTGAATCTATGCTTGGCCCTCCCATGCTAAGAGTGATGGTGGGGCACCTGAGGACAGCCCATAGCAATGCTAGACCTCCCCATTAGACCTCTTCAGGGGCACAATCCTACACACGTTTAGACTGAAAAAGCCTGCTGGTTGGTGAATGTTGAAAGTCATCGAACTTTTCTCTGTCTAAGCATGCATGGGACTGTGCCCTAAACCTGTAGTATATATTTAACATATTCCTTGGAATCCTTAAACTATATACACATCTGATATTCCAATTTCAAAAATTCAGCCAGTTTCAAAGCATTCCTGCTCCCACGCAGAAGCACACTTTCTAGTGTTCTCTTTTGGCTTTTATCTTGAAACTGCCCCTATCTACATGCTACCCTTGGGCTCAAGATTTATCTGTTTTTTCAAAGGTGAGCATAAGGGATGCCCCACTGGCAACAGGTAAGAAAAGACCCAAGAGGTCTCTGCACCAGCTTCCCACCCAGCCTTGGCTCACCTCACTGTTCAGGAAGCAGTAGAAGACAGAGACAAAGAAGCCCTGGTTGGGGAAGAAAGAAAAATATAGTGTCAGTCAAGAGTTGCAAGGAGGGAGAGGAAGAGCCATAGCCTCTTGCCCATGGTTTCTTGCTGCAGGGCACATTGAGTTCCTAATTTCTCTTTAAAAAAAATTAGTGTTGGGGCTCAAGCCTTTGGTCTGCCTTATAAACAAGTGTTGTCCTTCGATATGCCAGAGGGCTTAGATCTCTTGGGCTTAGATTACAGGAGGGTGGGTCTCAGTCAAACATTAGGAAAAAGCAATGGAGCCAATTCCCTAGCAGAGTGTTGGGTTTTCCGTCACTGCAGGTCTTTAAGCAGAAGCTGGACGGCCATCTACCATGGTGATGTAGCTCTGACCTTCCTGATCAGGAGGGGCCTGGACAAAATGACCTACAACTCATTCCCCCAGAGCACTATAGGATGGACTTGGGATTAGTCATTCTTAGGGTAAACTCACTGCTTAATTTAGCCCCATTAATTTCAGGGAGTCTACCATAGATATTAGTAACTTTAGATCCAGTTCTGTGATTGTATGGCTGCATTCACTTACCTGAACCCAATGGGACTTATTTCTGAGTAGAAATATATAGGATTGCATGGTATGATTCTATATTTAGTAGATGGGCTATGATGAACACTCTGCATATGTTCATCAGTGCTCTTAATAATTACTTCGAATGTTACATACCTCAGTGCAGAGCCGTCTTAACAGCATTATGGGCCCAGGGCAAAGCAGTGTACTGGGGCCCCTACGACAACTACAACTACTGTTAATTTTGGAAGTTTTCCAATTTTCCAAGGGTTAACATACACAGATTAGTATGGGGCCCACGGGCAAGTGCCCATCAGGCCCATGCGTTAAGAAGGCCCTGCTCAGTGTGGTCTCTGAAAGCAGGTTCCATAGCTAAGCACAGGCAGTATAGAAATGTAATATAATTATAATAGAAGCAGTCTGCTGAAGGAAAGCCCCTTATCTGGAAGTATTAAGGTGAGCATCGCCTTTTCATGGGGAGAGATAACATGGTTAGTAGATGGTCCTTCAAGCTGTATGTGCAGGGCTTTCTGCTAGAGCCAAAACAAATGCAGAACAAATCCAAAATCATATTGATATGATCACAAAACAAATGTTAAGGGAGAGATATTAAGCATCAATCTGCCAGTTTCTATCCCTTCAGTGTTTCTACCCTTTGTGCATTTGTGTTTGTTCTTTCTAACCCTCTAAGGAATAGGGATACATAATCTGGAAATCTATTAAAGAATGTATTAAATAAGTATGTGCATTTAAATTATTGCAAGGCATTTCAAGTTTGGAAATACCTTCTGCACACCACTTCCCATTGTATTTCAGCTGTAGTTTCTGTGAGTTTTCCATACCTGGAAGGACTCCAAGAGAGAGTTGAAGTAGATGAAGACAATCCGGGAAATTTCATCTTCGCCGGGATTGACAAAAAAAAGCATGTAAGTAATTCCCAGTAAAGGAAGAAGCACAAGCGTCGCCTTCACAGCTTTTCTGGAGGAAGGGCACAGGAAGGGTGTTACTATCCAGATTGTCACATAGATGCCCACTTAGACTGGATCTTTATATGCAGCAAAGGAAATGGTAAGGAGATGGCAGAGTGTCAAGTGTGGGCTGTAGGTGGATGCCCTCACATGCTGAAACATAAAACAGTCCCTGCACACAGAAAGCCAGGACAGCAAGGGGGATAGCTAAATCCTCTTGTGTCGATGCAGATGTGCTAGTTAACTTGCAGGGAATCTTCAGTGCAGGGAAACATTACAATTTATAGACCTCACTTGAAGTCTGCAGTGGCACGCTGCATCTTTTACCACCTCATACGCTCTCCTGTCTCATTCTGCTGCAGGTGCTGCTATGACCTGCATTGGTTCCAAAAATCAAACCTAAAATCAGTTTCCCGGATGTGCAAGGGAATAATTACAATGCCTAAATACAAAATGCCTCACCACAATGCATCCCACCCATTTGGAACTATTGAGGAGAGGCCAAGCTTCCAGTGCACAAGATACTTCTGTTCAGTTTAGAAATGGAAGAAAAACTCTCTCTTGTGACCCTAGTAGCAGCTATCTCCCTAGGTACCTTCTATGCTTCTTCAACCAGCTAGCAATCAAAGCTGTCCAGCTGCCGTATTTTTAAAAGACAAGCCTTCTGCCTTGGTAGCTTAAACCTTAGCAGTGTAAGGACTTTTTATAATGGGAGGTAGGGACTCACAGCATTCCATATATCAAGGCTGGGGAAACCTGCAGCGCTCTAGATGGTGCTGTACTCTACCCATCAGCCCCAGCTAGCATAGTCAGAAATGATGGGACTTGTAGTCCAACAGTATCTGCAGTCCAACAGGTTTCCTGATATACATACTCAGAAGCACTTTTTATTGCTGTATGACAGAGTGGAGCCAGTTGTTCAGATCAGATGCTTAAATGCTGGCTCAGATCTAGCTCTGGCTCTCTCCTCCCACATCAGGGTTGCCCTGTTTAATTCCTGGCAGGGCTCCTTTGACTTTTAAAAGCAGGAGGACAGGCAGGAATCCAAGACTGAACAGGACGTTCCGAGGCACGGATGAGGGAGGCTGCGTCTTCACTGCTTGCAGAATCAGAATAAATTCTGCAAAGCGATGTGGACAGGGCACCTGCTAAAACGGCACCCTACATTTGGTTTGTGAAATTAGAACAGGGCTTCAGCACAGCTATTCTCATAAGACTCAGTCCCTCCTTCCATTTCTATACTGCCCGTTCCCCATCTTAAGTTGGTACCTGTACTGCATTGTCTCTGAGGTAGTGGAGGCCCGAAGCTTGGTCATCAGGATTCTGACAATATTGAATAAAAATATGAAATTGATCTGCAACAGACACAGAAATCAGATTAAACAAAGCCATGAAGTCTTATTTATGTCAGTTGCCATGCCAAGCTAAGAGACAAAGGGAACATTCTTCCATAGCCCTGAAAAGTAGGCCAATATTATTATTCTCATATTACATGTTATTATTCTCAACTGGGTTGAGATTTACAGCTGAGATGAGGGGCTTGCCAGAGGCCATCTATTAAAGTCAGAACTGAAGCAATAGTTGACAGCTCACTTCTCAATATTGCAAAATCCACCCCCCAGCCTTCTGCAGCAGAAACAGGTACCTTCCCTTCCCTTGACTTCGGTTAACCTGGATCAACTTCTTCCTGACCTCCACAAACACCAGAGAAGATCTAATGTACTTGAAATTAGAATGTCAGACTAGAACTGGGGAGACAATGGTTGTGATCTGCATTCGGCCATGAAGAATACTGAGTTACTTTAGACCAGTAACTCTCTCATTCTAACCTTCCTTGCAGGTTCATTGTACAGATAAAGTTGGGAGGCGGGAATGCCACTGTTTATACCACCCTGAACTCTTCAGAGGAAGAGTGGGGTTTTTAAACTTGCAGCTAATGCCATTTCAACTGCAAGCGTTCAACCCCCTTGAATGTGAATACGACAGGGATAAATAAAAGACATTAAGGGATAACCAGTTCATATTAAGTGTAGTAAATGCCCCCTTCAAAAGGAAGAGCACAGCTTTGCCATGTGAACAGGTCAGATAGGCAGAGTAGCAGCCAGGGTTGGATTAGGTGAGAAATGCTCCATTCAAGGGTACTTATTTAATAGGTCAGCTTCAGTCTTAGGGATGCCTAGAGTTGACTCAATGGGTCTTACGTCAGTCTAATTTTTGTCTCACTGCATATTCCAGCATATTGATGAATACTAATTTCTTATCCAGAAATTGAACTTCTTCTTTTGTGATGTACCCACAGAACCATTTAAGGCAGGAGCGCAGAATCTCAGGCTTGCGGATCCATTCAGTCTTCCTGGGATCCAGCCTTCCCCCCGAGCCCCAGTCACCTGACCACTGACTGTTTTGTCATTTCTCATCTTTTGCACGGTTTTCCCTCATTATGAAATACTGAAACGCCTTTCCTGGGGCTTAGTGACTGGCAGCAAGCGCTCTCACCTACAATGCACTGATGTATTTGGTCATTTGCTCTCACCCTTCTGGCCACTCATCCCTCAAACGCAGCTCTGAAAACCTCGCTTAAATGGAATTCAGCCTGCCAGCTGGGAGGGGGTCAGCAATCCTGTTTTAAAAGGGCCGGCGCATGCTTTTCTGCGCATCTGATACCCAGTGCTGCAGTGGCCTCCAGTTATGGCGTCGCCCACTCCAATCTGCATGATTCACAGTGACCAGGGCAAGCTGCAAACACATTTGACTGTGTGCAAGCGCAGGCCGTTTTGTGGATTGGGGCGGGGTTAGGTAAAAGCCAGCTTTCCATTGGACATCCTGCAACTTCCTGATGGATTGCTATGACTGAGATTCAAAAACTTCTGTGAATAAACGTTCTTAGATGTTGGTAACAGATCAGCACAACAGATTTGAACCAGGCTTCGTCATGTTTACAGGAGATCCATTAAAATCAATGAGCTCAAATTAGTCATGACTTACTTATCCCATTGATCTCAATGGTCTATACTAAACTTGATCTGTTGTCAACATCTGAACATATGATTTGCATGTTGTTTATGAGTGGTGGTAAAAAGCCATTTTTCAAGCAACAGTTTTCAAAGTCAGCCTAAAGTAGAGAGCCATCTAAACAGAGCCAGTAAAAGTAACTTTTTCGGGCAACTTTAATGTCTTTTGCCACTAGGGGGAGCCACTCTCTCAAGTATTTTAAAACAAGGAACTATTGGACTGCGCAGAGCCTTCATTTTTCCTCCTTTCTTTAGAGCTGAACTAGAGGATTCAGCACTATTGCAGAAGATAAATAAGGAGTGGAAAGAGACAGTGTCATCCACATTTGAAAATCAGCAGATGCAACAAAAGCTCTCAGATCATTTCCATCTCCCCCAAATGGGCTTCCCTGAGAGAACAAAGACACATACGCACACTAAAACTACTCATTGATCAAGGGCATGGAGTATTGTAAGAGACTGAAAATGAGCTGGATCCAGATTTAGTCAGAATAGACTGAATCACTGAATAGACAATGAAATCAGTGAGGTTTAAGTTAATTGTGACTAATGCAATCTGCTGATTTGAGTGAGTGCTCTGAGGGTGACTTAAGGCACAATCACACTGCTATAGATTGTACTGTGCTGCTTGGAAACCCTTGAGGTTTGAGGCTTCTGAGGTTCCGGCAGCTTGCTGGGCAAAGCTAATGGGGCTGGGGGAATGGCAGAGGCAATCTTTGTCTACCTGTTTTCCAGTATCCTTTATTTTCACTAGATAAAGGGCACTCTGGAGCGGGAAGGAAGTCACCTGGAAGAGACCTGTGGTGTGTTGCTCGTATATTCAACCAACAAGTACCAGTTTGTTTTTGTTTCATTAACTTTTGTGCCACAGTAAACCATATTTTGCAGCTTCCCAGTGTTGTGTATCTTGTGTACACCAAGTGGTAACAATGCCAATTAAATCTATTTCAATTCCAGGTTGTAAAGCAAAACAAATAGCTTTGAAAAAGTCAAAGGAGGATGAATATTTCTGCAAGGTACTGTATTCACAAACTATTCCCTCTCTCCCTGCACTTCCTGAATCCTTCCTAAATCAGAACTAGCAGCAACTGTGCAAAGACAGATTAAACAGAAAATCGATGCAGGTTCCTACAATTCAGTATGATCTAGTCAAAGTAGTTCTACCCTGTCATTCTCCCTCCATTTGTACCATCACTATTGTAAGACAAAACATTTTACAGAACTCTAGATGTGTAATCAAGAAAGGCATTTACTACCAACGGGTCCCAGATAGGAATGAAGGAATTTTGTTTGGTGCACATTTTAAGCCAACCAGCGTAATTCACACTTCATGATCTAATCTGGGACCAGAAGACAGCACTGAAAATGTGGTGGACATGAAGAACTATCAGTTCGACACTGAAGAGCCAGAGGATCACATTGCCAAGGGGAGATATTGGTATATTTTTTTTCTGGAGTTTTCCTTTGCTTTAATGGTGCTTTTCAACTGACAACTTGGCAATTGGTCCCTGGCAACTGTGCACAAATTAGTCTATATTCAGTCTCGCCTTCATGTTGCCTCCTCGCTTTAATAGCTGAAACATGCAAGGAAAGTTACCAGGAAAGATGACACATATCAGAAAGCTATAAGAATACACGGCGCATTTGCAAAAGACCAATATAATAATGATCATAATACAAACATAGCCCCCAGCCTGACACCAGAAAAATACCTGTGGGAAAAGAAAAAGGGGTCAGGGCAGGGATGGGGAAATAAGACTGGTTCTGCGGCAAAGGACACCATGATACTGGCTGGAAGAGCAAGCAGGAAGGAGGGGGAGAAGGAGCCACTGGAAGGCTAGTTGTTTGTCAGGCCCCCTGCATGGTCATTCCACAGACAACTCACACTGCACAGCTCCGTTGCAGGGTGGCTTAATATGTTGTGCAAATCCACACCTTGTGGATATGCTTCTTTGAGAGAGATGCTTGCAGAAACTCCCTTTCTCCTTATATTTTAGACTGTCCACTCTATGTGAAGATGAGAAATGAATGACCTCTTTAAGGACAGGCTGTTCCACTGGCCTGGTTACAGAGACGATATTGCTTCTTGTTACAACAGAATTTGTTAAAGCTGATGGAATTGATTGCTTAGATGATACATCTGATGAATGAATTTTCATTTTATTTGCAGCATCTTAGAGCATATTTCTCCAAGCCTCTTGCTACAGCCTACGGTTTGGGTAAAGATACATTCATATTTTAAGAGTTAAGGAGATAGTTTGACAGTACCATGGCTGCCATCAAAGGGAAACCCTTTCTGCCTGTTCTGACAAAATATTTTGGGTTTAAAACCAGTTTTGCGGGTTTTCAGACTGAACTGAGGAAAAGTTGGTTGTGGTGAGTAGTACCTCTTTGCTACTGCAGCCAATTTCACCAACATACACATTATTCCCTATCTTGCAGAAGTTTTGGAACTTGTCTTAAACATAAAATAAAATTCAATATCATTTTATCAGTTGAAAGATCAGTGCATAATCATGTTTTACTCTTCCTCATTTTAAATAGCTCTGTCTGCCCTAAGAGGAGAGAACCTTCTTGGTATGTGAATCAACTCATTATTCAAGTTGCTGCACTGCCATTCATAAAGCCAAGTTTGCATTATAGGGGAAAAAACCCCCATTATTATTGCTCCTGAAATGCTCTGTATGTTTTCATCTTCACAGTAAACAATTTAGAACTTGAATTTTGGAAATGAGGTTGATATCTCAAATCATGTGAAAACGAATAGTGTGTAAATATGACATGGCCAGGTACCTTCATCTCTGTTATCCTGCTAACAGGGATATACATTTTCATTCAGACAGGCCTTTTGACTTTTAAGCTGCCTTGCTTGTTGAAGTAGGTTTTAACTGGTAGGTGTTGTTATTTCTTTTGTATTGATGTGCTTTTAATTGTGCTTTCAATAGATTTAATTATAATTGTATAGTTTTGTTTTACTCATCATTTCATATTTATCTGCATTTTATTATTGTTCGTCACCTTGAGCACTCTTTTAAATGGAAATATGTGCTATAAAATTAATAAACAATAAATAAATCAATATTTCCCAGGATCTACAGTAACACCATGGGAATAATGCTGTCCGATGTGTTTGATACATTCCCTTGCTCCATATGATACTAACCCAATATTATTATACCCAGACTGAGATGGCCAATTCTAACAGAACAAAGAAATTCTAGGAGAGAATCCAAGATAATGACAATTGCATCCCAGCCTTCTTTGGATCATGGCCATGCTGGCTGTGGATGGTGGGAGTTGTACTCCAACACATCAGAAGAGCACTAAGCTGGAAAGGCAGCTGGGAAGAATGGAAGCAAGTCTGCCTGAGACTGGAAGCTCCCCCAGAGATGGGTTCCTCTGACCTCCGTGAACACCCAGAGTCCTCTGCTTTCTTTCCTCTCCTGGCCTCCACCAGTTTGGAAATGCTCATTCCAAGTACAGTGAGCTGCTGGGATTTAAAAATAAGGCTGCACAAAGGGCAGAACAGTAGCATTATCTCAAGTTCATGCAGCACGGCCTCTGACAAACCAATCACCTCCCACTTTCTCCCAGGACTCCGCATCAACCAAGGCTGCAGGGGAGACAGCGCCTGGGTAATAAGGCAGCTATTACCTCATCAAAGAACGTTATTAAAAGGCTTGCCGAGGAGGAGAATTGCACTGTGTGACTTGCGCCATATTCAGTTGCTCCACGGACTGTAGTAGCAGCACATACACGTGAGGGGGAAAGTGTACAAGCAGGACAACAGCAGAGTGGGAAGGGGAGGAGAAATGGGTGGGGTGGGTGGCTGGAAAGAAGGGAGGAAGCAAGCAAGCAAGGACACTAGCTGCATACGATGTAGGAGATCTTTTCTTTTATCGTCTTACCTTAATGCAACTGAACCTGAAACCAGCAGCGCTGTGCGGGAGGCGATGCTCAACCCTCTCTCTATGGGACAGTGCCCTCCAGAAATCCCCCCTCCAAAATAAAGCCACCCTTTTCCCTTTCAATGGAAAAGATACTCAGACCATTAATGAGGAAGCAGCGGGGCGGGGGTGGGGGGGAGGCCCTTAGCAAACAAATGGCTTGCAAGTAGAGTCAGGCAGTTCTCCACACCCCCTCCCCAGGCCCACAGTGGAAGCCTCTCTACTGCTGTGCAGAAGAAAAGGAAGGAAAGGGGGGAACGCTGTCAGGTCGGGAACCCCTCATGTGTCTCTAGTTTCATGTCACATCTGGTCATGCCAAAACAAGGCTGGTCATGCTACCATTTTGCAAAAGGGCAGAAAGAGTTACATCCAGGATGATGAGAAGGAAAGGACTCCTGTACTTAGCTCTGCAGAGGAGGGATTTCTGGCTCGTTTGATTGATTGACTGATTGATTAGACTTATATTCCATGATATTGGCCCAAAGGCTCTCATACAGGTTTTCTCTGCCTGACAATCGACTGCAAGTTATTTGAAGGAAGTTGCTTCCTGCTCTCGTTTGCTTCGGGTTCCTTTAGCCACAAATGCACCTGCCAGATAATTTGAAGGGGGCAGGGAGGTTTCCATTCTTACCAACAGCACCAGTATCATGGGACCTTGGTAGATGTAGTCTGTGTAAATTCCTGCACGCTTTCCAAACCAGCACCTGGAATTAAAAATGGAGGAGCCCACAATTAGTTAGTTGCTTCATTGATATACTGTCCAAGAATGGAAGGTTTCTGGGTGCTAAACTATTCATACAAGCAATGAACATTTTCCCTTCCCCAACACTGCTATTCTGTCTAGGAAGGAAGCTGCTCTTTGCAACAATGGCAACTCCCATTTTCATGGGGAATGCAGTGCGGGAGGGGAGAGGAAAGTTACGAGTTAAGCTGCTTTCTTCCCATGCACCACTGCCCTGATCAGCCCCCCAGCCCTCTGATCTGCTATTTAACAAGGAAAACAGACACAGAAGTAAGTCACATTGTTCCTTCATTGCCCAGTTTGGCCCTGAGCCTCTCAGTTCCTGATATTCCCCAAGACTTCAGTAGCTGTGCAGGGCTCAGCTTTCTTTTTGGTCTTTCCCAGCAAAGAAAGCCTTTTAGCCAAAATGAGGAGCCCTTTTTAAGCATTTGTAGCCCCAAGCACAAGTATGCTTTGGCTTTAGCTATAACCACAGCCAGGGCTTAGCATGGAAGCAACATCGATCCCGTTCGCCTGCATGATTAATGATTATGGGATGGAATTGTCAGGGGGCTGCTAAGTCGTCTATTAGCAAGTCCCTGGGAAAGCAGGAGCCGGGCAGGGAAGCATCTCTGGCCCCTCTCATTAACCTCCAGCCTCGTTTAGCTAGACAGGGCCTCCCATTGGCATTTTGTTATCACAGGCCAGATCTGCATATATAAAAAACTGTGCAGTTTCTTACCAGGTAGTGGAATTCTACTATATGGATAAATTGTGCACGTATGTCTAACTTTCTGAATTTCCCTATATCTATTCCACTTCCGCCAGCCACAGAGGGGAAGGAGGAGCATGCCAGCATGCTGACAACACACCTCTTCAGCTCTGCAAGCATCTGTTCCTCCGCTATTGAGGACCGAGTTAGGTAGATAGAGACTGCAGTTAAAAAGCTGAATTTCTCTTCTATTTCTTATGAAACCAGCCATGCATGCATGGGGGGAGGGGGCTGGATTTGGGCCACAAAACTGGGGAGCAGAATTAACCATTTCCCCCATGCATTTTCCTAATGTTGAATTGCCCCTGAAGCTTCTGTTTTCTCCATTAGGGAAGACATGTCTCTGCCCCTGCAGCCCTAGTCTTGTTTTGTCCACCGGGACTGGAATCCTGATTCCAGCTCATTCAATCCATCAAGAAAAGAAGGAAAATAAACTCCCTCTCTTTACCTCTCCTGGTTTTCACTGTATCCCAAGATTTTAACATCCACATTTTTTGCAGCTTGCAAAAAGCACCTGGCAGCTTGCCACCTGGCAACAGCTGGGGAGTGGGAGGCGGGCTTGTTGCAATGACCAAGGAAGCGCTTATAAGGAAGGCTGATCTCGCTTCCTGCTCTGCTCCTGGCAGCATTTGCAAAACAATTCATGTTTCTTTGAAGCCAGGAGAGCATCCCTCCTTCCACCTCCAGGTCCCTCCATTGCACCCACTCCAAAGCACAGCCCTGCTCTGGAAGTCATCGCCATAGCAGCAGAAGGGCGGGGAGAGGCTGGGACCAACTTACTTCTCGTTGTCATAGTAGAGCTTCCCAATGGCCCAAGCAATGATGATGGGAAAGGGGATGCCTGTGAATGAAAATAAATGCAGATTTCAGTGGCTCCCCTGATTGTGACTCAGCAATGGGAGAGCTGGGGAAGGCAGCGGGTAGAAGGTTTTTGGCACTCTGTTTTTGGCTGCATCCACACACCCCAGATGATGATAAAACCAGACTATTTCTGAGCTTAGAACCAGAACCTGTTCTTTGTGTGAGAGCCCAGTCTCTTTATAAAATCTATGGCAGGACTGTGCAAATGAACATGCCTATGCAGAATGCAGGAGCACATCTGCAGTCCTGAGATCACTCCACTTCAGACCAAGATCCATTTCCAGTACTATTTCAAGTGACTGTGTCTCTGAGCATACCAAATTGCTTGGGCTTACTTTCAAAATCGCTTGGGCACCAGAACCTGCTTTTAGTTTTGGATCTTGGCAATGGAAAAATGGACACGAAAGAGCCCTTCTGAACAGATGCAAAGGGCTGAGTATGGCAGGAAAGAAAACATGCTTTTGAACATGTGCAGAGGGCTGAGTTCAGTCTGATCTATCCTTACAAGGCAAAGCTGGGCTGAGAGATTTGTGATGTAGTAATAAAAATGAGCTATTCCCTGAGCAGGCACAAAGGTGCCTCACCACTTACTAGCCATGGCCGTAGTAGCTGGGACCTTGCCTGCCCGTCCCTCCTGCCCCATTTCAGTAAGAGCAGCACCTTCCTTTGAGAAGGGGAGCGATGCCCATCAGAGGAGGAAAGGGAGCCCTGCGTAGCTGCGCCGCCTCCCGCCCCCTCCGCATCACTCACACCAGCCGATGCAGAGGAACATCCACTTCCGCAGCTTGTCGGTCGAATAGGTGAGGACGATGGCGGTGTGGAGATAGCAGCCCTCGCCGAACATCCAGAAGAAATTGGTGACGTGAAAGTAGTTGTAGGCGGCTGTGACGAGACGGCACCATGCCTGCAGGGTGAAGGGCAGGCACCATGGACTGAGAAACGCCCGGCCAGCCAGTCAAACCCCACGCAGAGCCGTGCTCCTTTCCGCCTTCTAACGGCAAGGCTGCCCAGCTGCTTGCACGCTCCGTCCTGTGCCTGCCAGCCTTGAATCTCTACGAAAGTCAGCCTGAGGCTCCAGACCTTAGCTCTGCCCCCCAAACTCAAAGCACAGCAAACTGCCAGAGTTCTCATCTCTGAATGAATTCAGGCTTGCATGACCCTTAAAGATGCAATCCTAAAAGTTTAGGAGTCGTAGGGCATTTTTGCTGTCTCAACATGCACAGGATTGTGTCCTAAATTGCTAGAACTTCTTCTGACACCTCGGTTCCTATGCAGGCTAAACTGAGTTTTGCTAATCCCAAACTGCTAGTCTGGGCAGCCCAGCAGAGTTGAAAGCACCCCCTTTAGGCCAAAGGAAAGCACAATCAGGAGATGCCAAGTTTAGAATTTCCGCAGCAAAGTTTTTGACCTCTGTCCTCCTCTTGTTTTAGCTCTGAGAGCAGGCACTGTGGTACATTTATAACTTTAGACCCTTTTCCTGTGCAAAAGTTTGACAGGTTTATGGGCGTTCATATTACCTTCTAAGGCATGCCTATAATTTTAATGTGCTAAAATACAGCATTATTACAATAGGAATTGTGCAACTTTTGTGAAGGAGTCCCTGCATTACCCAGTATGATTAATCCCTAGAGTGTAGTAGGTGGGGATGGGGGAGGGATGCAGTGGCTAGGAAAGAAGTGACTTAGGGAGGCTGGGAAAACTGATTGCCAGAAATGCTGTATCTCATTGGTCATAGGCTGTCTGGGCAAAAGCTGCAGGCTCAGGTACAGAACCCCAGGGGAGGCGTTAAGCCAAAGGAGTCCTCCAGCCAATCCTAAGATTATAGGAAGCTGCCTTGTACTGCATCAGCTCAGCACTGCCAGGCACTAACTGCCTTTTACTCTCACCAGCTGCAGGGAGAGATCTCCTGCAGGTCTGCCCAGAGAATCAGGCCGGGGGAATGTGCATGTGAGATCTATGCCCTGCCACTGAGCTACACCCCTTTCCTAAGGCTTCATCCACCCCATCACCTCCAAACACCTTTGTGCTTTACTATATAGATCGATGATGATTTTCTAGGCTCAACCTTCATAACAGGCGAAGCAGCCAGGACCTCAAAGCTTTAGGGGAGGGGGCTAATTTCCCTGGTGTGCTTTTCCCTAGATCTGGCAGAGATACAATCCAAATTGCAGCCCTGCAACGATCGAGCAGTCTGCACCAGTTTCAGGGGAACCTACCACATTGCTTTCATGTACTTCTGGATTCATGGTCAGCTGCACCACAAACCACGTGGCGTTCCGCAAAATGAAGGCTGTGATCAAGTTCCAGTGGATGATATTTCGTAGGCAGCGAATACTCCTGACGGAGAAAAGAAACGACTCCTGGTGAAGAGCCGTGAAGAGCCCATGTGCTTATGACATCCAGGCATTCCCATCTCAGGGCAGGGTCTTCCCTCGTGCTCGCTCACTCTGTGAGCTCTGTCGCAGCACTTACCTCAGGCGCATGAAGAGCACGAATGCAGCCAGCAGGGCCCCCAGGGAAATGCAGTGCCCAAGGTAGTTGATGACCACGGCGACATGATAGTGCAACTTGCTCCTCTTCTGCGGGGGGGGGGAAGACATAGGAGACTCCCATGAGGCCAAGGAGGGTGCAGAAGAAGGGGGGAGGGGCCCTGCTTCCAACCCACGGGAGGGAGTTTGGCTCTTTTGCCGCAAACTTGCTGGGTCCCTGGTAGGAGCCAAAGCAAGTGGGCCAAGGTGGAACCTGTAGCCTTGGGGTGGAGACAGCGAAGAATCTGGCATCAGTGGTGGGGGCAGGACAGGAATGGACAGTCCAAGGGCAGAGCCTGGCAGAAGCAGGATTTATTGACCCTGGCTCTTCTTGGGATCGCAGTAGTCCAAAGACGGCCAAATCAACTCTCAGGGCACTAAGAGGATAGCAGAAGAGGTGACATCGACTCTGCTGTACAGTTGGAGAGGAGCCTGCTTTTTAATTTCTCACAGCACTCCAGAACACCCAGTCTGGAGATCCCAATGCAGTTATACTTAGAGTGGCCTCACTGAAATAAATGGAATTAAGTTTGGGCCTTTTTGGTTGTGGCACGCCAGTTGTGGAGTGAGCTCTTCAAAGAGGTGTGTCTGGTGCCAACTTTGTGTTCTTTTCGGGTGAAGACCTGTTAATCCTCCCAGCATTTTAACAACTTAACTTTTTCACTTCATGTTTTAATATGGCATTTTATTCTGTACTGCTGCATGCTTCTATGTTGCTCCAATGGCCATTGCTATTGTGGTTTTGTTGTTTTAAGTTAATTTAGATTGTGTGTGTTCTAATTAAAAAAAAAAAAACTTTGGTGAACCACCCAGAGTGCCTCAACAGAATAAAAATGAATAAACAAAAAACAGTCTCAACCAGCATTCCCAAATTAAGACATTTCTTTTTCCTGTAAGCAGTCCCAAGATGCTTGTTGTGGATGGCCTATAAAAGCTTTTAATAAACAAATACATATTTTGGATTTCAGCTGCTATCAGCTCTGGCACCCTAAGCAATGGTCAAGAATGCAGGGAGTTGTAGTGCAAAACATTTTGAAGGGCAACAAATTGAGGAAGACCGATCTTGACTAAGCCGTCTCATTGATTGTGATAGTCTACTCTAACTATTGGCTAACATAGCATGACTAACTTAAGTCCCGTGGATTTCAGTGAGTCTGTTTTAAACCTGGATCCAGCCCACAGCATCGCTCCAAGACATTCTGGGACATTTAAATGTGGTGGCTCACAGTACGGTCCCTTTTTGTAGGGACCAAAGTCACCTGCCCAGTGAGGCCTACTCAAGCCCCACAGCTGCCCTGGGAGGCTGGCAATGCTCTGGGCCTGAAAAGAAGGGCTGAGGATGCAGGACAAATGGGTCATGTGCATCTGTTATCTCATGCAAGGTTCAGCTTTGGCCACGCCACTGCAAACCTATGGAAATCCACATCTGCAGTTTAATTCCCTCAAGATTTCAGCCATGGCCAATGCTCCAAAGTGCCACCATGTGCCCAGACTAGTTTTTCCCCACTAATCAGTTTTCCCTGCCATGAAGGAACCTTCTCCAATACCCATTTGCGATCTTTGCTACAGCCCTGAGCTTACGGCTTTATCTTCTCTCAATGGGAAAGCTTCCCTCCCACATCTTTAGGCGAGCCATTAAGAAAATGCTGCCATGTTCCTCCTTTTATCCGCTCTTCTCTGAAGTGCCTTTACAGGCAATCTTTTATAAGGAGCAATGTGAATAATTGCCCTCCTATCATTACATACCTATTAGGCTAATAGCCATCCTCACTACATGAGATAATAGAAGGCCCACACTGTGACAAGACAAGAAGTACTTCCTCTTGCCACTTCCAAAGGCACCGATACTTTTGGAGGATTATCCCAAGCTTTGGTGAAATTTGACAGGGGGCTCATGCTTAAATACATGGCATCATACCACAGAAAGAGGTCAAAGCTTTGCTAAAAGGGCCATTTGGGGAACAACCCCAGTGCTCAGGAAGGGCAAGCTGACCGGGAGCAGTGCAGAATTGCTCGATAATTCTTGAAAAGCTATGTAAGGGAAGAGATCCTCTGAGAGAGGGGAAGTAAGGCTACATGAGAAGGAACCATGTGCAGCCCTCTGCTATTTAAGATGCTGCAATGCTCTTGGAAGGGGCAGCTATTTCTCTCCCCATTAATTGCTAAGTCACAGGGTGGATGCAAGGCAGCTGGCTAATTTAATTAGTCAGCCATCCTCTCCTGTGATTTCTACCCAAGCCCCCAGGGACATCCAAATTTAATTGCTGCTGCAGATATATCATGTTTCCAGGAACCTTTGCTAAATTCTAATTAAGTGACAGCCTTCTGGGATTTTCCAGATAATGGCTACACCATGGAAAGTGCAGCATGCCTCTTGCATGCCTGCTTGCTGCCCCTTCCCTTCCACCACGCACGCACACACCTAAGCTGCGAGGCCAGGAAATGTTTGCACCAATGACTAGCTGCTGGAACGGTGGTGATATTCAAACCACGGCAGATCTCCTGTGCCCGGCTTGAAAGGAGTGGCCCAAGTCAGACGGAGCTTGATTTAGAATGGAACCCCAAGGCAGAGATACCCCTACAGTGAGCCATCATGAGGTGGCCTTAAGAGAGGCATTTTGGCCTTGTAGGATGGGAAAAGACCACTTAGTCAGTGGTGTTAAGCAGCGTTGTGCCAAAACCCTATGTGGCCTTTCAACTCCCTGAGAAAGAAGCAGTCTGCCTTTTCCCTTGGGCTGTTCAGGGAACTTTCACAGGGTGGAGGGCTTCAGTGCTTGCCCTACTGTAAGGAGGTGGGTGGCTGAAGGGTGCATGGGTGTCCTGCTTGTACCAGCCCCCTCTGCCCTTACCTGCATTCTGTCCTTACAAGGTACAGCCTTCCCAGGTGCTCAAACTATGTGGAAAGCCCCGTAGAGCAGTGGTTTCAAGCCATTGGTCCATGGGTGATCTTCTGCCAGTCCATGGGGGGGGGGGAGTGCATCGCACTTGCCGCAGACTGGCGTGGGGGCTGGCTGTGCTCCACCACCTCTTCCCTGGTTGGCATCGCATTTGCAGGGGGTGCGCTGGTACCACCTGGGCAGGCAGGGAGGGGAGAGACGGCTCAGTGGGAGCCAGCTAGGAGCCACACTGTGCCAATTTAGAAATATAGAAACAGAGCGAGTCAGAAGCGGTCTCCGGGGCCATCTAGTCTGACCCCTGGCTCTAGCCAGCTCCACTCATGACATGCCTAACATGTGCATGTCTAGCCTAGCCTTGATTTTGGTATTTCGTTCTTTTGTTGGCATTTTTTTTGTTACTCGGTTTCTGATAGTTTTTGAGAATTTTCACTTTTTTGGAATTGTGTTTGGAAACTAACACAGAGAACACTGTATTGTGTGTGTGGTGCTTTTTGTTTCTGGCTCAGCAGTCCCCAAGGTGGTTTCCTGTTTTCGCTGGTCCCCAGCTGTGGAAAGGTTGAAAACCACTGCCTTAGAGGACTTAGCCGAAATTTCCTCCTCTCAGGGTTTCCAATACAGCTGCCTGCTGAATTCCTGAAATCAGAGAGGCAGTTTTGGTTTTGTATCTGTTGTTACTGGAAGTCTTCTAAACAACAAGAAGATGGAGAAGAACTCATTCAGTTTTCTAACACTCATCAGGCAGCGGCACAGGAAAATGCAGAGGAGGTTTTTCAAGAACCTGCCCTGCAAAAAGAGGCTGCAAGAGAGCAGGGTGATGGGGAGAATGGGAAAAGGACAGTCAAAGAAAGATCACGCTCACCCCTCAGCCACCTCCTCACAGGAAGGTAAGCACTGAAGCACCCTGATGAAATTCTCTGCAACTTTCCTCTGAAATGCCTTGCTCTTTCCCACAATTTTCAGGTGCAATTTCTTCCCCCACTCAAATGGTTGAAAGTAAGTAGACCGAAGAAGTTGGCATAGAGCTAATATTATCATCTGTACATTCACATATGCATGTGTGTGGGGGTGACTTTGCCTTTGGCCCTGCTCCTTTTGTCTTTGGATCCATCCATGATACATTCCCCTGAGAATTTCTCTGAAATTGAACTTGGATCTCAGAGCTGAAAGAGGTCACCCAGCATTGCATTAATGGCAGAAGGCTGGAAGACAAACCAATTCCCTCTTATGGGCCTTGATTCAAGGAAGGTCTCCTGTACAAGCTGCCCCCCCCCCTTAAAATTACACCTGAAGGCTAAGGTCAAAAGGCAGCTTTATGTCAGTAGGTCCATAATGGTTTAACCGTCTTTAGCTCAGTCAAGTGTAAAGCTAAAACACATTTCATGGATGAGCTCTCTAATAATAAACATATTCTCAGAAGCCATGAAAGTGGCAAAGCGGTTCCAGGTTGCTGTGTTAGGCCCTTCAGAGACAACATCACAGACTACGCTCCATATACTCAGTTTGATCTGATAAGCATGCAGTCGCCAGAAAACCCAGCCCTCGCTGCCTGAAATGGATGGCACCCCATACCTCTTCGTTGAGGATTTCCTGACACTGGGAGTAGTTGACACGGGTGGCCCAGCTTCCATTCGCAAAGCATTCTCTGTACACATTGTCTGAAAGGGGAAAAAATGCAGAGGAGACTGAGTGGGCTGGGAGCACAAAGCGGGCAACGTAAAAGACTGAAGCTCCGGCGGGCATCTCACAGAGTAAGATTCACTGACCATGCAAGGAAAATTATCCTTGGCCTTCTTAGTCGAACCAATTGCTTTGCTGGCTGGGGGAGTGAGAGGAACTGTAACCCAAGACATCTGGAAGGCGCTGGGATGGAGACTCGATCTAATAGGTTGCATAAATAAGGCAAGGAAGCTTAATGTAGAAGGGATGGGTCTTTAAGGACAAGGGAGCTGTTTTGGCTGCAGAAAGGGATGAGAAGCCAAATTGAGAGAATCGAATTGAGAGAAATTAATTATTTTGGCAATTTGCACATGTCTACTCATAAGCAATTTCCACTGAATTCAATGAGCCTTTCCTCTGCGATCCAGTGGGATATACTGTAATCTACATGGAGAAAAATGAGCCTAAAATGACATTCTTGAGATACACAATTCTACTGTTCACAACTGTTGCCAGGAAGAAAGAGGATAGAAAAGATGGCCTTTTATTTTCTTGAGCAATCCTTTGCTCTTTCTTCTCAGCATCTTCTGTTTACTTCTTTCTTCCCGCATTAGCAGATTCCTCTTCAGAATAAATTCTTGGCACATGCAATTTTCCTCAGGAATTCTGCAGATAATGCGAGCAGAAATGGGAGTGAGCTGCAACTGCCTCTCACTGGCATCACCCCTGGAGACTGAGCGGGCCGAGTCGGGTGTGGGGGGAGTACTGATGCCTCCCCTCACTGGGACGAATGAGGGGAAGGGGGAAGCGAAGCCTTTTTAAAATGGTGTGACAGGATCATTTTCACTCACATAATGGCTTCATCACTGCCGTTTACCTCCTCAGAAATGATGACACTCTTCCCTCTCCTTGCAAATCAAAGCTGTCAGGTCAGATAAGAAGGGTGATATAAGCCACAGCTGTTTCAGCAGAGAGCAGCCTATTGAAATGCTGACAGGCTTCAAAGCCGCAGGGTGGGCAGACCCAGCTGGCGCAGGGCCAGCCCAGCACTTTTTGCTGCCTGAGGCCAAGGACAAGATGCCCCTTTCCCCACCCCATTGCACATACGGAGCCCAACTGGAGTGGCAATTGCACCTTAGCTGGCCATGGGGCAGCACACTGGGGGAAGCTGCCTTAAGAGGCGTGGGGCTGATGGAAGGACACACACACAAGGTCGTCCTTCAACGACTTAGCACTTCTCCTACCTCACCAGCATCGACCACTTGAGGGGGGGCTCATTCTGCCCAGTGGCCTGGCCTGGCTCCTTCATTTAGCTCCTGCAGAACAGGCAAGATCTTGGTCTGGAGTCAACCCTTGAGGACAACCAGTCGGAGCCCCTGAAGATTATGTGCATGGGGGTGGGGAAGGACTGGGGAAGGTTGGGTCCAGTGCTTCGGCGCCCCCAGCATTTCTGGGGATCCGATTAGCTCTATGCAGGTGACCAAGCCAAGGACTCATACTTGCAAAGCACCCGTAACGTATGGTCAATTTGAAATCCAGGCATGCAGAGAGGAGTGGCACACAGAACCAGAATGCCACATGCAACCATTCCAAGGAAGACAGCTGTATCTTCTATACACCCTGATTTGAAGCTGCAGTTTATTTGGGAAAAGTTGCTCTTCTGGATGTACCGGACAGTATAGTGTCTGTTCTGGAGAGGCCTCTTGCCCTCTGATAAATGTGTATCCTTTGGGAAAACTGATGCATTTTTGGTGTGTATGATGTGGATGCATACAATGGTGGCTCCCTTCTGGACATATGTGATTAGGTGCATCAACTTCTCTTTGGACACATTGTTTTTTAAGGGTGTTCATATATTGCTTAATTATATTCCCACACTCTGGAAGCTGTCTTTGGCCATTATCAATGGACTATATGAGGTCTCATTGTGGCAAAAAGACTCACATTAAAGGGTCGGAAGGACAAAGTGTCCCCATCAATTGTGCCCTGGTCTGAAGACCTCATAACATTGGCATCTTTTAACAGAATATACTACCGATGACAATTTTAATTTAAGACACATTTTGACACTTGGTCGACCTACTTCAGTCTATATGAGTGACTTGGAACAGGAGCTTTAAATATGTTTGTGTTACTGTCGTTATCATTTTAATGTGTTTTAAATGATAATTTGTACATGTTTATGTCTTGAAAAAAAGGAGCACAGTGGGATTTGTGGTAAGGCACAATAAGTTGTGCGTATAAAGAAACACTGTTAAGCAAACCTGAAGATGACAGGAAAGTGTGTGCCACAATGAAGGGCCACAGGTAGAGATGGCAACTGGGTAGGTGGCCTTAGGGGCAGGTGGCAATGGGGACTAGTGGGCAGATGCTTGTTGTGAGCTGAGTTCTCCCTCCCAGCAGTAACGGACTCACTAGCACTTCTTGCCAAATGTCTTTATTTTACTTGTGAGTCTCTGAGCATGCACAAAGCCAAGTGTTGAACCCTCTCTGGCCCCCTTTACCCAAAGCTTTGCTTATGAATCCTTCTGCGCCTGTCTCTGGAGGGAGGACCGCTGTGGAAATGGGCACGTGTGTTCCTTCCCCTGGGACCCCAGCTGGGCCACCCTGCGACTGTGACGACAGACTTTTGGGTCCAGCTCCTCAGGAGGCTGGAGCTCTCCATCCGATAGACTCCCCATCTCTGAATCTCTCCCCCCACCCCCCGGTTGCTCTTCTTCATTCCCACGGATAAGTTGACTGGACCCCTCGGCTGCCCTGGAACTAATCTCTTACTTCCCCAGCAAGCACAGACCGGAACCCAGGGCCTTGGACGGCAGCTGCAGCTGAGTCCGTTTCAACAACCATCTCGTTATCTGAGCCTGAGCTGGCAGCTCCGCCTGGACAGGCCAACTCCCCTTCACACACCTCATTCTCTGAATCTGAGCTGTCAGCCCGGCCAAAATGGTCAGCTTCTTGTGCTTGCCTGGGAATCCTGCTGGAATGCCCACACCCGCCAGTGCTGCACCATAAGCACAGCGCATGCCACAAAGCAGCCGAATCCGTCAGGATGGAAGGACAGCTCAGCAGTGGCAGCAGAGCAATAACTGACCCCAGATCACTGCCCTTCCCACCGTTCCACCAGGGGCAGAAGGCTTTATTCCACCTCACTGAATGTGGGAGGAGAGCAGCTTTACAACAGAATAGCTTCAGCATTGGTAGGTTTTCCCTCTGGAAGGCAGTGTATGTACCTGTATGAAATGGAAATCTATCAACCTCACAGGAAGTTGTACTACCCTTGGGACATCAATTTACACAAAACAAAATCTACCCCAAAAAACTTAAGCCACAAAGCATTGTTTGATTTTTAAACTGGCACAGGAATTGGTGTTCATGGCCGTGATTTCCCATTATGCAAAGAGAGCTAGGCGATCAGTCAGATACAGAGGGGGTGCACCTGTGCACCTGTACAACACCTAGCATCCAGTCTTCAGTTGTGACATTTGCCCCAGACAAAAAAGAAAATCGCCCCAGCACCATATGCAAGAGAAGCGGGGCAAGTCCCACCTAGATCTTCCTAAGTAAATGTGCTGCCCAGTTTGCTTGCTTGTAATCATACTGTTGCTTTGGTTTGCATTACTGGATTAATATTTGTTGTAGATGTTTTAGCAATGATGATGTACTTGAATACATTTACATTTTAATGCACTTAATTTTCTTGTGAATTGCTCATAGCTGATTGAGGACCCCCCCCCCCCCCCCCTCCTCCTAGCTCTTGCTCCGGCCCAGCCCTCTTCCGGCTTACTTGTAGTGTTGTATCGCACTCCAAAGAAATACTCGGGACAGGGACGCGCCACCAGCTGCCCTGCAGCACTGTAAGGCCAACAAGTCCCTATTAGGTCCACTAAAGCGCTGCACTGGGGACCTGCAGGAAAAGAAGCAGAGAAAAATTAGCAGAAATTCTAATTCTGGTATCACCTACCTGCAGGGTCAGTACCATCTAGAGAGCAGGAAGGCTGGTTTGACAGGAGCTTGGTTATCTAATCCTGCAAAAGGAGCATGCACAAAACAATTCCATGAATGTGGAATGTCCCTAATGAGCAGAGAATAAAGGCAATTATGGTTTAGCAGACCATGTGTGACTGTTCCTCAAAACCATCTATATCTTCAGCCAGCCTACTGGTTCTACATGCTGAGTGAGTATTGACATGAAAACAATAAATGGAAAGACATGCCACAGGCTTGCAGGTATTCTTAGGCAGAAAAAGGTTGCATAAGGAAGACTTTTAAAAGGAGTGTATGTGCACAACTAAGCTGGGTGCCTAGTTTCTGAGCTCTTCTGCCTGCCCTCCCTTCAACATACAAACTCTAATTTAATCTTTAGCTTTTTACACTAAAACCTCCAAGCCAGAAAACGAGACTGATCTGATCCTTGGCTCTCTGCACCACTCCTGCTGTAAGAGACATGGTGCCAAGCTCCTCCAAACTGCCAAAAGCAAAGATGAAAACCCTGCAGAAGATAATCAGAAAGCTCTTTTTCAGGAGCTGAGATCAGGACGGCAAGAGGCTGTTCAGATGTACTGCAGCCACTGGACACTATCAAAGAAATTGGACAACCTAGTATCTACCACAAATGAAACTGCAGAACACATGGTAGGCATGTCATAAGCGGAGCTGGTTAGAGCCAGGGGTCAGACTAGATGACCCGGGAGATCCCCCCTGACTCTCTATTTCTGTTTCTATATCTAACTCAGAACAGGAACTATCTTAACTTCACTGTACATACTCAGAATCTACAAGCCAAGGTGTAGGACTTGGAGAATAGATGTCACAGGTCAACCTATGTATCAGAGGGCTAGAAGAAAGAGAAGGACCTTTGTGGAAGGCAAAAAAACCTGTAAATGTAAAGAACTCCAGTCCAATTAAGAGAAAGTTACAATCCAGACAGACTTCATTCATACGACAGTGTTGTAGGGAAGGGTCCCAAACCAGCTCATCAGCATTGCAGAGTGCTCACAGGAGTTAGGAAAGAGCAACTTCCACTTCTATTACAAACACAGCTTTTTAGAGGTCACATTAGTTACATCTGTTCTCTTCTTGAAACACAAACAAACAGGAAAGAAGGAACTTGGTATCACAAATAGGTGTCAAGTGGCGACTTGTACTGTGCCTTATGTCTGGGGATTTCAAAGCATTAACTTGTAACTGCAAAAAATGTCCCGCAACCCAACCTGGAACTTAATTTATAGAGATCATTGCAAGATCCTAGGCCTTGGTTATACTTTGCTTCTTGATAACCGTTAAGATTATTTACTTCCACAGCATTTTGCAGTAAGTAGTTTGGAGAAATACCTAGAGCTCTACTTAATAAACCAGGATATTAAAAGAGCTCACCAAGCCCTGTTTTCTAGGCCTCAACCTTCAGGCTACCCCAGGAACATAATAATTCATTTTGCAAAATATCCCTGAAAGCTCCAAATTCTGCAAGCTCTAAACCATGTTCGTTCTCTGTAGTACAAAGGCAATAAGGTGCAGCTATTCTGTCATCTAACACCCAAAACAATTCACAAATGAAAGGCTCTGAAGCATTATATAGACAATGTGAGAAAGGTACTACAAACGAGATTTCTTTCCAAACCACTATTCTCTTACTACAGCATCAAACCTGGAACAAGCAGAAAACATGTGTGACAGATTAGATACTGCAATACTGAACTCCGCTGAAACCCCAGAAGTAAGCCAAGACATTCACTTGAATAATCAACATCAAGCCAATCCCACCTAATGCTAGAGAAAAATTTACTAATTCCAGTGAAGTGAAATCATCACCTATAAACGTAAAGATGGCAACTATTTTGCATACAACATCCTAGGTCTTCATGTAATACAGCAGATAAATCATCTTGCAAAGAGCACATGCACACACACAGGGACCCACTGCTGCTGCTAATTCATACTACTAAAAAGCACAAGTTCAGGGTCAGGTTCATTTTTACATTTCTCAAATATGAGCAGCCAGGGCAGGCAAGAGAAACATATTTTCTCCTCTTTGACTCCACCGCTTCCATCAAGACTACTGGGAATGCTAAGTCTTGGTACAAGGAGTTGAGATTGTTTGCTCTTCTCCCAGTAATGGTCAGTTGTTTGATTGATGCTATGGTTTATTTAGTTGTCCTCGTTAAGGTAAAATGAACTTTAGTGCTGATAATTAAGTAAAGTTGTATGGCTGCTCAGATGCAAAAAGCAATCTCTAGAAAAAGAAAAATCATGGATAAAAGCAGGGAAAGCCACAATGATCAGAAAAGTACTTGCAATCATGGCAGACAAGTTCGGTCCAAGTTCGGATTCCCTGGGATATCTGTAGGCAGACTGAATGTGAAGAAGGGATGCACCGGGGTTATTTCACAAAGAACCCACCCTGTGTGGTTTATTTGCATGGTGGGATGTTGTGACATGGAAATCTACTCAGTGTCTAGTCTACTACTCTTCCACTGACTCTAACAGATATGGGTATAAGTTTGATCCAAGTTTCTGATCTTGTTTCTACTCTACTACTTTTAAAATCAATCCAAGTTTGTTCACAAGGCAGCCTTAAAAGAGAATTATTAAAAGGTGAGCAAATTTCTATATAAGTAATCTGCTATTTTGAGGGATTAAGTAATCTGCTATTTTGAGTAATCCCCCATTTTGAGGGATAAATGAGAAATGTTTTCCAAACATTGTTCATCTAGGAGGGCTCCCTTTCAAGTTTCCCTTTTTCAAAAAGGGAGGAGAAAATAGAAACAAAGAATTAACAAGGGACATTCCTCATGAGGGATCACAAATAATCAGAACATTTTAAAAACAAACTTATGCCAAATAATAACTAAATGGGCAAAACTTCAAGTCTTCAAAATCGAAGACTTGAATGAATGGATGGATGGTGACAGATATTATTAAACACAAGAAACTGGGCAAATCTTCAAGTATTGATGGGTTTACTGAGATAGTTAATTAGACTTTTGCTCCTTCAGTGGCACTGCATCTCATGTTCCTCATTAATGTAATTATAGGGAGCTCCAAGTAAAGATTCTAAATTATCCGAGTCCTACAACCCAGTCACACTGTGTAATCAAGATGTCAAAGTGTTCACATCCATCCTGCCCAATTGTCTGAACCAATTCTAAATAAATTCAATGCACAACACACACACACAGACCAAAGTAGCTTTGATCCTGGTCATTAAATGGCCAATGCAATATACTGAGTTTTAAATATTGTTTACCAGAAGAATTCTACTAAATCTCCAGACTTTGTCATATCCCTGGATACTTTAAAGGCCTTTGACTGAATGGAGTGGCTCTATTTAGGAAAAGTAGCACAAAATATGAATATGGGTGAGCGGCTCCAGGCAGCAGTAACTGAGTTCTATGATGTCTTGGAAGAGTGTATGCAACACAAATAAAACAGATTCCTTCCTATACAATTGGGCAGGGAGACAAAGCAGGAGACAAACTCTCCCCTCTGCTATTGGCCATTGCTATAGACCCTTTGGTACAAACAGTTTGCATCTTCCCAAGCGTTAAAGGTGTTAATCCAGACCCCGTTACCCACTTGACCATCTCTTTACACTGGATTTCTTCCTTTCTCTTTATCCTTAAAATGATTATACCAGTGCTTGAAGAAGCCTACATTCTAATATCGTACCGCTCTTAAAATAAATTGTGAAAAATCTGATTTGTTTGCCAAAGTCACCCATTCAAAAGAAATGTCAAAATCTGTCCCATCGAACTTTGAAGCATTATTGTTTCAAATATTACAATAGTGAAAGACTTGCAGTCACTGGTTCAGAGAATTAAATATTAATAACAGTACTGATGAAATATAAACTAAAAATCATGGGCCAATATGGAGATATCCATTCTGAGCAATACTGCCCCATTTTTTAAACATGCCCAAGCTTTTCTTTCATGTTCTATTTCTCCAGCAGGCCATAAACTTTAAAAAAATGGCAATGACTTTTAGAGAGATTTATCAAAAAGGGGAAAAGTCTAGATTGATTGAAACTGTACAATATCACAGTCAACTGAGTGGGGAATTTGCGGTACCCAGTCAACATTATACTTTGCTCCCTTCCAGATTGAACAATTAACAAACATCGTAAGATATAAGTATACCCTGGGTTTCTATGGAAACTACAAGTAGCTTCCTACTTCCTTTAAAAAAAAAGCCCATCAAGACTGAAATAAGGAATATCAAAGCCCCCTTTTTTCCAAAGGAAAACTTAAGACTCAATGTAGGGGACAGCTACCCAGGAGTGTAATCCTTACCCAGACCAGACTCTGGATTCAGCACACAACAGCCTGGGGGAAAGGGGATTCATTAAAAAGTTAAAAGATAGGGGTGGAGGGTACTAAATGAGTTAAACACACAAGTCACCGGATATACTCAAATGGGTGGGGGAGGAAAAGGGGAGTTGAGTGATCAACCCTGACTGCTGTTTAGAAGGCCAGATACTGAAGATGAAACTTAAATACTTTGGCCACCTAATGAGAAGGAAGGACTCCCTGGAGAAGAGCCTAATGCTGGGAACAATAGATGGCTGAAGAGGAAGGGGACGGCAGAGGATGAGGTGGCTAGATGGAGTCACTGAAGCAGTTGGTGTGAGCTTAAGTGGACTCTGGGGGATGGAGGACAGGAAGGCCTGGAGGAGTGTTGCCCATGGGGTCAGGATGGGTTGGACAACTTTGCAACTAGCAACAACAAAAGAGCACTGATACGCTTCACAATCAATCAGAGCCCCCAAGGCCCTCCAGGCCTGGTTGGCCTCCTTGGACACAAAATAACAAAGCTTCAGCTAGCCATACACTATACGCATGGCTACTATACCAATTATAGCAGTCAGTGGCACAGGGTAGCACAGCAAAATTTGGCAAAGCCTCTGGCAGCAAGATCGGAACCTCTCCTCAAAGGGGAACCCCAAGCCCCTCTAATTAACAGTATCTCTCCCCATCTTGGACCAAAGAATGAGGTAAACCAACATATAGTGCCTTGACAGGATGGAAAAAGGGATCTCTTTATATGAGAGACTTCTTCACAAAGGAGCAGCTTATTGCCCCTTCCTGCTTTGGAAATGCAGGTACGAGGTATTAGATCTTCTTTGCTCCAAAATAATTAACTAATTAGAGGAAAAGTTTCTATCTGATCACCAACAAGTTTTGAAAATATTTTATGAAAGATCTAGTATCCAGACTATATAAATGAGCTCACAGGGCCTAAAATTAAAATGAGAATCAGATTAAAATATGACTGTGACAGAATACCAATGGTCTAGGATTTGGTCAACTCCCGCTTTTCACACCATCTTGCTTTAATTAAGGGAAGCCAGTATGACGGTGGTTCATTGTTGACAATTCACCCCAATTAAACACACACTTTAAATCCCCTCTCTCACCTTTGTGCTGGAGGGAGTTATGGTCAAACAGACTCCTTCATATATCACACTTGTACCTATCAATTAATGGCTTTCAGAAAAGGTTCTCTTCACAGTATGTGAGATAACTGGGCAACTAATCAAAGCTTGCAGAGCCCAATTTCTATACTTTACAGATGAGAATTTTACACAAGGATTTGATTGTGTTAATGTTTGCAGTTGCCAGACACAAAATTCCATCAAACTGGAAATCTTGAACTGAATTCTCATTAGAAAAGTGGCTGAATGGAATATGAAAAATTGCTCTTTAAAAAACTAGCAAACAGATTGAGATGTACCAAAGAATTGGGATACCAAGACTTGTTTATAGATGCATGGTATCTCTTTATTGCATATGCAGATCCTCAACATTCACACCTTCACCCCTCTGTACAATCCAACTTTTGGACGGCTGCACTATGAAACTGATCACTTCCTTTCTAACAGTGTTTGAGTTTCATAATCTGTTGTTCCAGTGGCTTATTTAAAATAAGCCAAAAATAAAACAAAGCACTTAAAATACACTGATCTTTCCACATATATAGGTACATAGCTAGATAAGCACACACACACGCTTTTCTCACCCCACTGAAATGGGCCACCACCTGGAGAACAAGATAAAAGATGACCATACCTTTGTGACTTCATCTCCTTGCCAGCATCATCTACCTACCATGGGTAATTAGACACTGATGTGGAAATGCCAACACCTGTAGTAAGCGGCTCCAAAACATCTTGCTTTTTGATGGCGCACAGTCACAAGAACTGTTCCACTGTCCCATATTTTAGTCATTTCTCCTCATCTCTAGCCCACAGTGGCTGCAATTATGTTCTATGACATTGGGATAGTGGTGCTGTGCTATGTTATAAATGTTCTTAGGAACATTTCAACCACCAGACAAGTCCTATATGGAAAGTCTACATGTGTCTTTCATTGTATCTAAATGTTGTCTCCCAGTGCACGTAGCAATATATGCATGTTTGAGGATGACAAACACTATGAATCACATGAGCAAGGCATATTCTAATTTCAAGGAAAATTTGCAGTATATGAAGCAGCCTTCCCTGAAGCACAAAAAGGGCCTGCAGGTTAATCTGAGTTTTGCTTTTTTGCCTTCCTCTGTGATGTGTGGTTTGACTGTGTGCTGGGCACTTCCTGTATCTCCACAAGGCAATTGCTCTGTCCTTGTGGACCACTATGGCCTGGATGATGATGCTATATGCAAGAGAGGGGAGACAAGAGGGGAGAGGTGGTGGATCTGGACTGGACTGCCTTTGGTCTGTTCCAGAACTCTGTGAATTCTGGTGGCTTTCCTACACAACTTCTGTGCCTCATATATTTTTCCCTAGTTCAGTTTGACATTAGGGTCATACAGCTTGCCACATTTGCGGAAAGCAAGCAGGCCCCACAGTTTAATAATGTCACAACATGGTTCTTTTCCTCCCTCTGGAACATTGAACCTAATTAGCCTGTGGTATCTGTTATTAAGTGAGTCATTTCTGAAGGCTTCTGGAATTAGCTTCTGCAAATTACTTAGGACCATGCTGAAAACAGCAGACTCTCCTCCTGCATGCCATAGAACAGGCAGTTCTCAATAAAAAAAAAAATCCATCGCCAAGAAAAGTGCATTTCTGAACTTCACCCCACATGGAGCCATTCACCCATTTGGGAGGTGGCGAAATTAAAAACTCTATGATTTTCTTCATTTGGATGTGCTTTGCCATTCCTGTGTCTTTCAGTCTCATTAAAATGTAAGAACAAAAATAAGGAATCAGACCAATTGCTCCCTAAGGCCAATCTCTGATAGTGGCTAGTACAGAAAGCAAAGGATTATTGAGCTGAATTTAAATTCTGAAACTAGATTCTATTTATTATTTATTTTATTTATTAAAACATTTTTATGCCGCCCCATTCGCCGAAGACTCGGGGCGGCTTACAACAATAAGCATAATTCTACTGCATAATTTGTTTGCAATCATTCAAGGTACAAATGTCTCTAATTCAAATTGAAGAGCAGATGGAAACATGCTGTTGAATTTGGACAACAAGAAAGTACTCAGGCAACTTAACAACTTGCCCACGTGTTCTACATTGTGAAATACAGTCCTTTATTTGTAGGCATCATCTGTCTGAAGCACTGTCCGATTTAAAGATAACAAATCATCAGAAGAAACCTGAGCCTGAAAGTCTCCCATGAACAATGAGCACCTGAACAGCAGACTAGACAGTTCACAATTTCCCCCATTCTGGTGATATATGCTGTATTTGTATTTAAGCAACAGTAATTACAACTGTACTAGATTTGCAATCATTACAGATTAGTGCACAGACATATTTTATGCAAATCTACCCTCTTTTGTGCCAATGCAGTATTTCCTGGCCACTCTAAACAAAACTTGCATACTGAAAACAATTTGACATGGGTTGACTGGGTCTGGACCTTCAGTAGGATCACCTGGATCTTGGTGAGACCAGAAAAAAACTTAAGAAGATCTAAACTTAGAAGCCTCTGCACTGGAGAAGTAGTAAGGCACCAGACTTTCTCAAGACATCTCCACCTACCATTGCAGAGGGAAACTGCTGGAAGATCTTCTCTTGCTAAAAGCTCCCCAGATGATACGGAAGACACACCTCCAGAGAGCATGCTTTCTCCTTTATCTACCCCTGTCACTATCTCTCTGTTGGTATCTCTGATATCAGTGGCACTTTCCTCAGAAATCGCCTTGTGAGTCTGAAAGACACCACTGAATTTGTTTGCATGCTTATCAGGGTGCCCCTGCCTCAAAATCAGAATGATACCAATTTGAGATGATCTCCAGAGAGGCTGGAGTGTCGAACCATACAATAGGTTAATTGCACAACATGTAGCTGAGGATTCTTTTTTATTTTTTCCTGGTTTTTACTCTAAAATAGGTAAATGCAATCCCAATTTGGATGAGGACCACCATACACTGGAAGGAGAGAATTAAACCTCCAAGCAACCCGCATTTGTTTTCCAAGATGCCTACCAACCATGTACCCAGAGACGGAGAGAAATTAAAAAGAAGGAAAAAAATCACTTGGCATCCGTGAAGGCTTTTTTCCTTTTTCCTTAAAAAAACCCATCTCCCTCTGTGTGGGCGTGTGTACGTGCATGGACACATATTTCAGGAACCTAGTGGTGATGGTAGGGAAGATTTAACTCACTCCTGCTGGTGTCTGCTGGACCCAACCCAAATTGGGTCCATGGACAATTACCCTAGAAAAAGAAAACTTTATCCTTAGCTGTAATTAATGGAAGGGATTCATCCTCTTTTTGAGTTCTCAGGGCATTTGTGACCAAGATTAGAGAAACAGCATAAGTTAACTGCATGCAGGGCATTGGTCTTAACAGCATTATGGGCCCCGGGCGAAGCAGTGTACTGGGGCCCCTAGGACAACTACAACCACTGTTAATGTTGGAAGTTTCCCAATTTCCCAAGGGTTAACATGCACAGATTAGTACGGGGCCCACGGGCAAGTGCCCATCAGGCCTGCCTGATCTCCTGATCTCCTGCTGCCCCTTCCCCAAACTTAAGTTCCTCTCCACAGCGCTACAGTGCTGCGACCACTGGGCAACAGCTCCTTCACACATGTGCTCTTCAGCCTGGGACTACCTTGATCATGTATTTACTTTTGCAAGCATTCACATGTGTTCCTTCATTTCGGTGAGCCTAACTATAACGAGCTCAGAGCCCATATGCTTGTCTCTTGCATTCTACTTTTTTAAAAGCCTCACACACTTTACAAAGCTGTTAGATACTAAGTGTATTCCTATATACAGTTATCCAGGAGTAAGTCCCATTGAAGTTAATAGGATTTCATTCTAGTTTATAGGACATTTATAGGATAACAATGTTCATGCACCTGTGGAAGTTTAGACTCCTCTGAAATTTCTTTCCGCTACAGATTTATTAGACAAAGGCACTGTAGGTCTGCCATGTAACTCAAGGGTCACATCCCAATCCCGCAAAAATAGGAAGGGTAGATTATTCTGCCTGGGAATTCATGGACAGTCCAGCTATTCACTTTATCACTGGGATTGTATAATGTGTGGACACACAGGGAAGAAAATCACTTTCTTGCATTCATGCCTAGAGTCAGCCAAGGTTGTTTCTTCTCTGTCCTGACTGTTATTTTGTGGTAGGTTTGTGGAGAGGATTAGTTGCTGTACTGAGCAGGCCTGTCTCTCACTCCTTACAGGCTGCCTGTAACGAGATTTGTCTGATTCTGAAGGGGAGGTGGAGGACCGAAGGAGAGATGCCAACTTTGACGTTCAAGATGACTTAGTAAAGTTTCTCAGGCAGGGTTGCTACTTAGAGTTCCGACTGTAATCCGTTCAGTGACAGAACTGGACTTCAAAGGATTCTCTTGAGAATTAAAGAGGGAAGAGACCAGCTCAAGGCTGGGTTCACACAACACATTAAGTCATGGTGGTTTACAAGCCACGGTAGTTTAGCATGTTTTCTGAATACAGCACTCTTTCTGCTGGGGGATGTACAAGCCACCCCAACTCGTTGTGCCTTGTTCTAAGGTTTAACAATCTCACCAGGCTTTTGCATTGTTTGGGCCCAAACGGCAGGATGCGATGTTGTCAGGTCAAAAAACTAAGTGCCTCTTGGCAAGGGTGGCAGAAAACTTGCTGTTGCAGCCAAAGGAGCACTTGGAGACAGCTGGGAAAGCTTTGCCCTCCTCCCTGTGGGGTGGGTGCACTTCAAAGATGGGGAAAGCCACCACGCAGGGAGGAAGGCTTGTCTCTTTAAATCATAACCCTGCACCCTTGCAACTTGGATTTCCCTCTGGCTCTGCCACTTCCCAAGGTGCTCTCCACTTGATGGAAACCGAGAAACCAACAGGACAGTTGGGACTTCCTGGCAGTCCACAAAACAAGAGAACCTGCTCAGAAAGGGAAGTTCCTGCTTAGAAGAGGGGGAGAATTGAGGGGGTGTCCCCAGAACATTCATTTACAGGATCAGGGAGGGGTTAAGTGGGAGCTTCATGGATGGGGACAGGATACTCCCAAATACTGAGCCTAAGTAACTCATTAATTCCTTACGTGTTTAGCCCAGGAATTGACAGGGCCCCACAAGAGTTAGCAAGCAACCTCCCATTTGCTGCATGTGCCTTCTATAACAACAAAGCAACAACCCCTTTCCTAGGTCTTTGCTTTGATAGCCAAACCCAGGAGTTCTGGGTTGTTTAGAGGTTACTCCAGAGTTAATTTAACAAACAAATGATGTTATCCATGTCCCTAGGATCTAAGAAGTTCCGTGCAGAGCACTGCTGGTTTAACTTCCTCTGGGATTAAAGAGAGCACTTGAAACTTATTGGGGGTTTGTGAGGGAGTGTGTGCATATATGCACACATGCATGTGTACATGCAAAAACCCATAAAGGAATAGAGAGATAGCTCTAGGCTATGAAACATTACCCGTTCCTCCACAGCAAAAAGCACATTTCTGTAGCCCCAGAGAAATAGCTTTTTATTCAAGCTAGCCTCAGAGAATCAGACTTGTCTCTCCTGCTGGATAAATTCCAACTACAAACTGCTTTTTTCTCCTGATACACACACACACACACACAGAGCACCATAATATCCTCCTGCAGGCAGCAGGTAGATGTAGCCAGGCTAGAAGTAGCTTCCAAAATATCCTGGACCATTTAGAAATGTTACGCATTCAAGCACAAATTTTGGTCAATTGATGACTAATACATTATATTAATAAGAAAGGCTCTGGGCAGTGTGAAAAGACCACATCTCATAATGTTATGCACTATTTCAGAGAGGTTCCCAACTGATCACTTATTACGGATAGGCACTCCTGAGTCGGCTAAAGTATCATCAAGATGTGGATGACACATCTCTTTTCCTCCGGCAACTAGTCCTAGGCAGGCAACAGAGCTTTTGAGAAAGTGCTTGGAGGCAGCTTAGAGCTGAATGTGGGCAAAGACGCCAAAGTGTAATTAAAACAAGATGGTGGTACTGTTGGTGGGCAACCTACTGATACGGATGAAGGTGTTGGATGGGGTCGCACTCCCCTCAAGGACCAGGGGCACAGTTTGGAACTCTCCTAGTTGTCATGCTCTGCAAGGAGGTACAGGTGGCGGCGGTTACCATGAAAGTCTTTTATCTGCTTCAACTGATCTCCCAGCTGCATCACTGTCTGGAGAGAGCAGACCTTGCTACACTCATATACAGGCTAGGCAGAATGCTGTACACGAGGCAGTCTTTAAAAATCATTTGGAAGCCAACGGGCACAGAAGTCACTTGCCTGGTTGGTTGCAGGAGCCAGGCATATAATGCCAACTCTTGCATGTTCAGAGTATATAGCTCTGGTTCTATACCAGCTGCACTGGTTGTCCATGTGTTTCTGGGACACATTTAGGGTGCTGATGGTTTGAAGCCCTAAGGGTGTAATCTAATGCATGTGTAGACAGAAAAAAGTCCTGCAACTCCAACATGCCCAGTTATAGGATTTGCAGTCCTAGTGGCCTGAGACCAGTGCATTTGAAATACAACACATACCTGAGTAAACCCACAGGGTGTTAATGTTGGCTCATGTGCCCAGTATAAGATCTATGAGATTGGTGGGTACAAGAGAGATGGCCTTTTCTGTGGTGGCTTTCTTCCATGAACACTATTCCTAACACCAGTGCTTTTTTTGTAAGAAAAATGTGCCAGAACTCATGAAATTATTTACCTTTCGCATGTAGTCAATCACTGTACACACACTCACACATGTCAGTTGTGTAATGAAACATAATGGTCGCTGCCCGCAGTAAGCACTCAGTGCGCAAGCACACAACCAATCACAAGCCGAGCAGTGCCATCACATCCAGCGCGGACGAAGTACGCATGCATCGGACTCGACACACAAGCAGTCCGCATGCACCTTTTTAATGATTTTGCCGCCAACCTGCTACGCTCGACAGGGCGATTCAAATCCACGTGGACCCAACATCAAATTTTCAAAAGTAACTTTTAAAACTTTGAAAATCTGTCGAAAAAAGGTGCCGGAACTCTGTTCTGGTGTGTGCTATGACAAAAAAAGCACAGCCTAACACTTCCCTGACTGCTTTGAACTGGGCCTTAAAGGCTTGGATGCTTCTGCTTTTAGTTGAAGCTGGCCATATTACATAGTTTACAGTTCATGCTTCTAACCTATCACTATCATTTTACTGTTTATTGGCATTAAAATAATATTAATATATTGAACAGGTAAAATAATATTTTAATGCTGATGGTTTAGTTAATTTTATTTATATGTCGATATTTTACCTGTTCTTATTTTGATTTTGTAAACAACCTGGAGAAAATGTTTCTCTTTAAAAATGTTATAAAATATTTTAAATAAATAAACAAATATCTACAGACATATTTGTGCTTCCTTCTGCTGCTTCACAGCCTTCTGGATAGTAATTAGCAGCCCATCTAACTGAAGTATGCATATGTGATATCTAATCAGAGTACTAAATGATGCTGCCTGTGATATCTTCATACTACTGGCCTTTGCAAAGTCCCCAGCACATTTCTTTGGAAGACCTGCAGGGTCATGCCAATAAGAGCAAAAATAGGACACAGCCTAATTAAAGAAGAAGAAGAACTGTGCGGATCCATTGTGGGGGGGGGGGAGCTAACACCCATCACTGGGAAAGATTGGCTCCAAAGCGTTTCATCAGGTGTAATCTGAGTCCTCCTACACCTACCAGTGACCCACTCTGCAGATCTGCAACATTCGCATAATAATCTGATGGATCACCTGAGAGCCAGTGTGGTGCAGTGGTTAAGACCACGGGACTGGGACTCAGGTGATCTGGGTTCTAGTCCCCACTCCCCCATGGAGCCAAGTGGGTGACTCTGGGCCAGCCACAGACCCTCAGCCCAACCTACCTCACAGGGTTGTTGTTGTGGGGATAAGATGGAGGAGGAGAATGATGTAAGCTGCCTTGAGCCCTTTGTAGGAAAAAGGCAGGATATAAATCGAGAAAAAAAAATACATGTGCGAATGCATCTTATTCAAGGACAGGCTGTTATGTGGGCAGGATCAATTCCAGAAGCATTTTTCCCAGTTGTCATTCAGGCTCCTGACTGAATATCTATACTAGCAATTGCTAACATAAGGATGGAAAACTATTACTGAATCTCCATTTTCTAATGGTTGGAATGGTCCGTGCATGAGAATACAACTATCAGAAGGTGATAATTTCTTTTGGCATGAGTTCTACCACTCCTTTCATCCATCCATCCAAACCAAAAATGCACAAAACCCTCCCATTTCTGAGAGGAAATCACTGGATGCACGTTCAAGTGGAGCAGATGCTACAGGGCCATATAAACAAGTACAGTACAGTAAACATTTGAAATGGTCTCATACTAAATTAGAACATGTGGACCGTCTGTCCTAGGACTAGCTACTTGGAAGGGCAAGGACTTCAGGATATGGCTTGCCAAAGCCCCATCTTATTCCTGGGGATCCATTTTTTAAAACTTTGGGATATATGCGCAGCTTTGAAACTTTCTGTGTGCAAATCATGTGCTCTGCTTCTGAGCTGTGGATTCCAAAGCAGCATGTCCCCTATTCCACTGGCAATCCATTAAGTTTTCCACTAGCCAAAATAACTCATGATATTCAGATTTCTTTGTGTACAGGTTCAGACCCTAAACCTAAAACTGGCTGCAATTCTCACCATGACAGGTAGTTGTGATGCACATCCCACATGTGGGTGTAACAGCCTACACAGCCATATCCTAAAGGGAAATCATTTTGCAGTAATACTGTAAAAATCAGTCATATATATATATAGAGAGAGAGAGAGACAGAGAGAGAGAGAGAGCGAGCGAGCGCATAAGTGCCAAGCCAATGTGATATGCATCAAATCTACCTGTCATGGTGAGAGTTATAGTCATTTTTAAAAACTAAATTTAGAAGATAAGCTTGGAAAATAAACAAACAGAACGATATATTCAGGTATGGTTTTGGAAGCTGAAAATCAAAACGTTTTATGTTAGCATTCATTGCAGATCCTGGACACATTTCATTCAAGCTGCTTCTAGGTTGTTTGTCCTATAGAAACCAGTTAACTTTGAAAAGGCATGTATGAGATGGAGAAGTGCAATTTTCCTGCTAGAATCTTCTTCCCCATCTCAGAGAGGTGGGAATTTCTAGCCAGCTTCTGCAGTTTTGCATGCATAAGGTCCCAGCTTCCATCCCTGGCAACTCGTAGAAAGATCAGGTAGACGGCAGATGATGCTGAGCAGACGCCCTCAGACTGGGGCCTCAGACTGCCACTGCGAGTTGGAAGATAAATAGTCTGACCTGCTGCAAGGCAACTTTTTATGGACACCAGACGGCCGTGTCTGTGTAAGAAGAAACATTCTAACAGTAGTGACAATGCGGACTAGACAGATGCATGGAGAAGGCTATCAGTGCCTACTGGTCCTGATGGCCATATGCTACCTCTGGATCGGAGACTGCCCACCTATGTGCACCAGTTTCTGTGGAACATGGGCGGGAGGGTGCTGTTCCACTCCTGTCCTGCTTGTGGCCTCCTGTGGGCTGCTGGTTGGCCATTGTTTGTGCAGAGTACTGGACTAGATGGACCCTTGGCCTCACCCTGCACAACTCTTCTTATGTTCCTGTGCAGTTTCCAATACAAAACACTTTGGGTTAGAGCAGTGGGAATTTTGTTACCTCCCCACGGGCACCTAATAACAGTGCATATGTTGCGCTAACTGCTGGGTCTTTGGGAAAGCCCCTACAAGCTTGTCTCATTTCAAGGGCTTCCGGCTGTTTCAACACTTCTAGCTCATCATTTGCAGACACCCAGCAAGCTTTAGATTTTGTTTACAGCTCACCAGCCCACATGAATGACAGAAGCAAGTGAAGACAGTGAGTTCCATGTGGATGGATGACTTTCTGCAGTGATGGAACGTGTTCCTAAGCCTCGAGGGAAGTGGCATCTGGATGCGAGTCGCCTGCTTCCGTGCCAGCCTGAGATGCTCAGACCTGCTGTTGGCTGCTTTGACTGAGTCAGCGTCAGACAAACTGCTCTCTCACACTCTCCTGCCCTTACTTAGAGTGCATGTTGCAGTCATTATGCATTCCTGGGAGCTGGGGACAGAAAGATTAAAGGGCTTCCTTCTGTAGTTAATTGCCCACTTAATCAACTTCGATTGTCTATCAGCTGACAGGTTTCACTGGGCCAAAAAACACAAGACATTCCTTCACACAGCATATGAAATAGAACTGTAATCAGTTCTGGTGGCCATTCATACATCACTAAAATATAAGAATCAACCCCCTGCAAACAGTAGAGAACAAAAGAACACAGATTTGCACAACTTTAGCAAAGATATGCAACTTTAGCTATAACTGCAGTTTAAATTCACCACAGTGGGGCAGGATGAGTGGGGGACCTTTGCTTAGTCTGCTGTGCAGGTGCTCACTGCTGATTGGAGACTTTTTCCTTGTGGTTCTTTACGTTGAACATTTACGTGGCTTGGACAGCCCTTCAAACAGAAGACTGCCCTCGGAAAGCCCATCAAATAAAGAACCGTTCTGTATGAAGAAAGATACAAAGATACACCTGTTAACTAGATCCAGAGGACACACTGTGGCTCTGCATGGAATATGCAATCCTCTTTTAGGGGTTGCTGTCTTGTGAGAATCCGGTAAGTTTGGGTAATGCAAGCAGACCATGGTTCACATGGCATGGGAACGTCACACACACCCTGTAATGTGCCACAGCCTCATCATGGGTTAAATAACCCACAGCTGGCTGTATGTCATGCAGAAAAAGCCCTGACGAGTCCATACAGTAAATAAATGGGAACAGGGAAATCTTTTAGCCAGGTATTGTAGGATCATGTCCTTTCTTACTTCCTCTGCAAGGCTGAATTCTTTCAACTATTTGTTCTGTATCATATTTGTATCTCATCCTTCCTGGAACAATCTTAGAACAGCATATATGGAGCTATTCCATTCTGATGACTCCCACACTACACTCTTGGGTAGCTACTCTGACGGAGGAGGCAGGGCAGAATCTGAGGACTTAGAGGCCTCGTTGGTCCCTTCTAACACTTAGTAGAATCAGTGATAGACTCAACAATGATAGAATTCTGTCAGTGATAGAATTTAGCTGAATCAGCAAGATGCCTTACTTCCTTTGGGCACTGAGGAGTACCTGTGTGGCACCAAGCCAGCAAGCCCTTGCAAAACCGCTATTGTTGGTTTATCATTGTGCCAGGAGAACCCAGCCTTTGCTACCCATGATGTTGTGTGTGTGCTTTGTAAAAAATATCCCATGAAGGGAACACAGGGGCTGTTCTTGGGGCTCTTTCACCCACAGTGGGTTGTCATGCCATCCAAATCTGGACAACACGATCCATTGTGGGTGAGGCCCATCTACAAGCGATTCACTTGCCCAGAGCAGCTAAACCTCCTTGCAGCTTGTTGCCCTGGCCCAGGTCAGAAGATTTTTTGGGATTCCCAGAAAGTGATAAGCCAGCTCCAGGTTTACTAAGGAGATTATTTATTATTGCAATGGTATCAAACAAGCTAACTAGACTTCCATAACATTTAGCAACAAGCCTCTTGCACTGTGCATTGGGGACCCCTGCAAGGTAGGATTTGAATTAGCTAGGAACACACAGAAGCAGAATCTCCCCTGAGAACAGTCTGAACCAGAGCACAAAGAAAATGACTAGCTTATGTAGATTACAAATTTAAGGTATTCAGTGCATGTGCACAGCATTCTATACAATTAAAATATATGGCTGCAAGAGTAGTTTTGATAATATTGTTCATATAGGTGATAGTAATGAAGTAGTAAGGAATATTCCCATCTGGATAGCCAAGGTTCCATTGCTGCCTGACATCAAAGCACAGGCTCATCACTGCCTCTTGCCTGCAGAAATAGTGGCTGAGCAGGGACGTTCAAGGCTGCCGATTTGCAGTGTGCATGTTCTCTGTGCCATCTGAATGTCCGAAAGGGAAACTCCTTAGTTCTGTGAAAGCAGGCTCTGGGGTCAGGGGAACACTGACTGAAGCTGAACAGTGCTTCCGTAAGCCACTAGACTTGAATGTCAAGTGAAGAACTGGAGACCCAGGACTGACTTTTTGGGATTCAGGCCTGTTACACAGTTCTTGCCAAGCAGCTCCCTTTGCCATTGCCAGTTTCCCCCGAAGTCCCCAAGAGACAGCTTGGGGGCAGCTGGCATAGACTTCCCTGCTCCAAAGCTGAGCTGCTTTCAGCTCTCCGTGGCTATTTCTACACCTCTTGTCCTTCTTTTTCCGGAGATTGTGAAAGCAGCGTTGGCAATTCCCATTTGGTCAGCTGTGTCAAGACCACAACTGCCCTCCATCTTCCAAGCAGACTGAGACAATGACCTTCGGTCTAAAAGCTTTATTAAACTAACACCTTACAAGCCAACCAGACTGATTTAAAAGCACTAATGAAATGTATCACAGAAATCAGTAACAAAAGAAATAATGAGTTAGAACATTAGCTACTCAGGAAGAATGACCTCATGGTAAGGAGCTGATTCTAAACTGAATATACCTCCTTCCTTCCAAACTCAAAGTACCCACACAAGGTGGATCTTCTTGTTATCAGGCCAACCACTGGGAAAGTGCCACGCTTCTTGGCTGTCCACCTTCTTCAGGTGAGGAGGACCCTGAGATTAGCAGTGGTTGATCTGCCTCCTCCCCATTAGCAGCTTCACTTTGCCTTATCACAGTGTCTGAAACTGAGTGACACTAAACTACCACCCGGCTTATTTCTGGGTCTACTGACCTTGGCATCCCAGCTGCAGATTCTATATCCTCTTCTTCCTCTAAGTCGGAACATGTTTCTACATCCCTGGAAGGCTCTTTTGTGGGAGAAATGGGCCAGATCCCTACAAACTGCCCTCTAAAGGTGCCCAAGAGGGCACCCTTATTCCTCATTTGGGGAGGAGAAGTGTATGCACAAATAATTGTGCTCATGATTTTCCCTTTTGACCTGGAGTGCCTGATTTGCAAGAATTGCACAGGAAAGGTTAGCAAAGGAGGAGCAACTAACAGGCTAATTACTAACAGGCAGGGAAGTGCCTGCTGGTCAAATCCAGCAGGTATCTCCCCTATATACCTGCTTTGCATTCTTACCCGCACACTCACCTCACTTGCAAGACTCTCACAAATAATCTCACACTGCAATCACTCTGAGGTTTGCAAAGCCCCAAGAAATCCTTATTTACAAATGGGCTGGTTGCTCCCTGCACAGCTGTGTCTTCCACTTTTCTGGAAGGAAATCAGGCGACCCTGGGAACCCCTCACTTTTGCCACTATCCCCCAGATCCTAGCATCTGAACATTCCCAATTCAAAGATGGGCCACTCAGCTCGGCAGGAGACAGCTCCAGGGCTCCATTTTTGGAAGGGGTGAAATTGAGGGGGTGGCCTCCAAATGCCCCTTTCAGCAGTATCCTTAGATTTTTTTGGTATGCTCATGTGCCCCTGGGCTATCCACATTTGAAAAAGTGAGGGTATCCCTTGGACACACGAGCCTCCCCCAAAGACCTGGTTTCAACCGCAAAGGACCTTCTGGGGAGCCCACCTCCTTTCCACACACCTCCAAATCGGCTTTCCGATGTGCTGTTAACTTACTTTTTCATATGTACACCTGGTGCATGATACGCTCTGTACATACCAAAAAAGTATTAGTTCCCAGGCATGAAAATTAAATTTTTCCTCTGTTCCAGAGGCGGTTGTACATCTTTGAAAGGAAAAGTTCTGTGGAAAAGTTCTTCTGAATTCACACTTGTTACTGAAGGCTCAGATATGAACTTTGGATTGATATCAACTTTGGATATTTGATTGCAACAGCTAAATACATTCCTGGATAGGGGTACTCTAACCTCTGTGATCCATGAACCAGGAAGCCCACAGTTAGATTGCCACAATGCAACCTGAATCCTACGTGGGATTGCCTTTGAGTCGAGTTCAAAAGCATCAGTTAATGCAGAAAGCAGCAGCATGGATTAGTGAATTAAGGCATCAGCCTCAGAGGATTCCCAACCCTCATCCACAGAAGAGTTAGAGAACAATATCACCCATGGGTCCTCAGGCCCCATTTCTTCAAAGCAACCCCAGGAAGTAGCTCCCCTGTGTACAGTGGAGATTATAGCCCCATCCTCAGACTCCGAAGACTTGGACCTTGAAGTCACTAGCATACTGCACGCAATCCCTCATTGCTGCTGAAACAGACTAGCCCCTTTAAGTGTCAGCACCCCAGTAGAGGTAAAAGCAGAGCTACAGTAACCGGCTTACAGGCCAGTAACATCCCATTTAAGCTCAGTCATGCTCCAATCTTCGTCGGAGCGACACCCAGACAGCTCTGAGGAGCCTCTGTCCTTGGCTGTGGTGCTGATTGCTGTTCTCTCGTTTCCTGAGAGACAGGATGCCCTGCTCCAGAGCTCATCCATAGCAGAATCCTGCCACCCAAGCCCCATCGTACAGCATTATCAGCTTCTGTGGCCCGAAATGGTACAAGCACCCAGCAAGGTATACTTCACACTCGTGTGAAAAGACCTGCATTGGCTGCCTCTCAGCTACCGAACAAGGTTTTCTTGTTTCCATATAAGCCATAAATAACTCCAGACCAGGATACCTGGCAGGCTGCCTTCTCCTACACACATCAAATCAGCTCCTAAAATCTTCAGAGGAGGCCTTGTTCACCATGCTGCAGCCAATGGGATATTGCTCTGTAGCATCTGAAATGCAGGCTTTCTCAGGAGGGGCTCCGGCTGTGGCACATCCTCCTCAAAATGGTTCAGGAAGCAGAAATGAGGCATGTTTTAAGTACCTCCTGAAAAGAGACGTCTTTATGCTAGTTTTCCCTGGCTTATAATTATCATGCCACTGAGGCTTATTTTGGAAAGCTGCGATGGTTTATCATTGTATAACATATGCATTTTACCCTGATGTTAATTGTTGTATGTAAACTACTTAGAGATTTTACTATATTAATCATCATATAAATAGTTCTAATAAAATTAATGACTGAATGAATAAGTAAGTTATCTCCTTCTTCAGGGAGGCAGTAGGGATGCTTGAGGAATTCAAATTTTCCAAATGGCAATACCTTCTTTTCTGCCTTCTGGTGCAAATTATCCTGATTTGCATCTTGTGGACTAGTTAGTGAATTGGAATATAATTACCTACTGCTTTCCGCACTTCCTGAGTGTTCCAATATAAATTGTGAGCTTCAAAATATATTGAAAGGGTAATCCTAAATAGGACCGGCGAGGAATGAAGCTCATCAGGGCAAAGTGTGTGTGTATGTGTGTGTACGTGTGTGCATGCTTGTGGTTTTACCAGGCTCTTCAGCCAATGGTTCCATATATTTTGGGGTACTCCAACCTACCCCCCCCCCAGCAAAATTTGGGGAGGGATTTGCTGGCTTACCAGACAGATCCAGACCAGGCCCAAATGAAGTAGCTTTGCATCCAGCAGATCCCACGCTAGTTCCTGACTTTTTCTATCCTACCCAAAGAATCCTTCACTTCGGAGTGTCTGCCAACTACTTTCAGGAAGAGAAGTGCCACTGGCAAGTGTCCATCCATCCAGGCACTGCAGGGGCCTCTGCCATGGTGGCCCCCCTTCCCCACTGGAGCAGGCGGAAGCCAGCGGAGGGACACCAAAGTGCCATCCTAGCTCCTTCCAGCCACCGACACTTGCAGGTTGGGATGGCACTCTTAGAAATATGCATCTGAGATAACACACACTTACAAATACATATTAAAATGTGTACACCCAGTCCCCCAGTTATGAATGTCTGAGTTAAGAACAACCCCTACTTACAAACAAGCAAACCTGGAAGTCCCACCTCATCCTTGAAGGGCAAGCAGATGCCCATGGGCAGTGGGTGATGAGGGGAGGGAGGAAGGAAGGATGGAAGGAGGGTGGATGGAAAAAGTGGCATGTGGCAAAGTCAGAACTGGTTCCGCTATGGCTGTGGCAGAACTATAATAGTTTTTCATGCTCATGCTCATGAAAAATGAGCATATTCAAGCCAGTGTGTTTCGGAACATGTGGAGTTAGTGTTGGTTTCTGTAACTTTGTACCGTATTTGGTTGTAATCATGCCTCTAAAGCATAAATCCAACGCAAGTGCCGGTGATGCACTGAAGGAAAGAAAAACAATCACAATCAAAACTAAAGTGGAAATATTAAAGCAATCAGAGAAAAGCCATCAGTCATTAGGAAAGCATTAGGCTTTAGTCATTGAATAATCCAATTCTCTCTCTTTCTTCTCAGTACCTGTAGTTAGTTTATTATTACCATATTATCATCATCATTATAATGTTGTATTATGTTTAAGATGTTTTAGTGTATATGGAAGTACTTTTTAAGTGTTTGATATGCTTTTTATATATGTGATCTAACTTACACACAAATTTAACTTAAGGATGACTCAGAAACAGAACTCATTATTAACCTGGGGACTGGGTGTACTTAATGCCAATTTTCATGCTGATTGGAAATAATTAAGTAAATCACAGATACATATAGAGTAATTTGGAATCCGTATGTGACACAGACTGCAAACAGACTTGAGTCCCCCTCCAGATCTCTAAAAGTTCCCACATAATTGTGCACAAATGATACGCATCCACCTCCCACAACCTGGTGGCCCTCCAGGTGTGTTGCACTGCAACACTGACCTTGCTGGCTAGTAATCTTGGGAATTGTGGTCAAACTTATCTGGAAGGCACCTGGTCAGGGAAGACTGATATGGAGTATTGTGAGAGAGTTTCGAGCATTTAAAGGGCAATCCTGTGCAAGTTTAGAAAGAAAAACAGCCCACAACTTCTAGCATATCTGTGCTAGCTACACTCGCACCACGCTCCGTCCGTGTTTAATGTTCAGTCCTATGCTTGCATAGGATTGCACGTTAAAGTTTCTACAGCTGGTGACTATACCATAGGAGCTGCAGGCCTTTTCCTCGGTCCAAACTGGCATAGGACTGCACCCTTGATGCAGGACTAGCAACAAACACTAGGCATGTTTGCATAGACTTAAGTCGCACTGTGTTAAATAGGACTTCCATTCTGGTTGGAATGGGGGGGAAAGGCTGCCACGATCATGTGTAGAGTGTGCTGTGCTTCCACGCAAGGATTGTCCACTTACCATCTGGGAGGGTGGCAGAGAGATAAATGGCATTCGATTTTGGAGACACTCTATACCACGAGAAGTGCTACAGAAATGGCTCCTAATAGCTTTCAAAATCCATCCAAGCACTGTGGTTAACAGATATTTTTATTCCTCATCCTGCGTACCTATCATCTTTCTATCTTTCAGGGGGATCAGAATTCAACTTTAACACGAACAGGCACTCAGCAACTTCCAAAGGGACACATTTTCTCACCACAGCCAGTAATGAAATGAACGCAATCTGGGGGACTTGCCTTGAAAGCCACAACACACTGGTTCCAAGTCAGAAGATACACACATAAAATCACCTTAAAGGAAACCAAACTAGCTAAAACGATTCTGTGCAAGGATCTCTGCATTCAGAGCCAGCTCTGCTGTTAGGCAGAGTGAGGGGACCGCTGCCGGCCGCTGATTCTGAGTGTCACGAAAGACCAGCAAATCCCTACCTATTTCCTGCATTGCCACGTTTCTTTCTACTGCCAGGGAGGGGCCGAGGTGCTCATTGGATCTTCAGGTTCAAGTTCCAGAATAACCTGGCTGGACTTCATTGCTGCCCACCTTGACTGGGATGGGAGTGGGGAGCACCAATCGCTGTACTAACAGCAGCAAAATTCTTCGGGCCACCCTGATGAACCTTCCATTGCAATGAGAGGCTAGAACTGTTGCTCTCAAAACTATACCCCTCCTCTTCCTCTCCCCACCCCGAGAGGCTGGAGAGAATTGGAGTACCTATTTTTACTATCTGGGTCTCCAGAAGTCTCTGAATCTGAATTACTAACCAAGCTTCAGAAAGGTTCAAAGGTTTGAATATGGTCAACTTCAGAGAAATGCCAGTGCAATTTGGACATCTCCCAAATCTTTTCAAATTGGCCTAATTTGCTTTGGACTTTGGCCCACATTGGAGTGGGCTACCTTGCCCTCGAAGATGCTAATAGCAGGCAGATGATTTTATTTTATTGGAAAACTGCCACATGACCTCCAATCAGGGGCAGAAGCACATCCTAGATCAAGCCCAGCACAGCTGCTTTTCCTTTAAAATAAAATTAGGCATACAAAGCATGTTTTACAGAAGAAGAAGAAGAAGAAGAAGAAGAAGAAGAAGAAGAAGAAGAAGAAGAGGAGGAAAATGTAAGTATGAGATGGTGTACCTTGATTTTTAGGATGAAGCTGCCATGTCCAGGGTCTATTATTTTTGCTGTCATGTGAAGCTGAGAGATTGCTGACCGAATTATTCAAACCGATTAATTCTAAATTAAACGCAGTAGCCTTCTTGGCTGGGCAGGAATTTGAAGCCCAGTCTCCCCAGTGTCAGTGGCTGGGTTTGGATGATACACTACATCACCATGGCTGCAGAGCTGTCAAGTGGGGATCGAACGAGTTGCATTGTGCTGCCCTCGCACTGAGCACAGCATGGCTCATCCTGCCCTGGCTTGGCACGGTGGCCGCTTGGCAGTGGCCGTTGCTCTGCGGGGGTCTGCCACATGCCAGCCACTCAACCCCAGGACCGAGGGGCCAGCGCATGGCAGACGCCAGTGGCTCAGTGGGGCAGGGAGGAGAGGCATTATGTCCAGCTTCCTTGAGAGGAGGCCAAGCATAACGTAGTTCGTCAGTGCTTCTGCTGGTTCGAGCAAAGGGAGATTTGCTAAGCAGCTGCCCTCCGCTCGGATCAACAGGGGGTAGCCAGCTGCTCCTAAGTGCTGCTTGGCCTCTTTTGGGCAGCTATCACCCCCCTCCCTCATGCACAGGGTCCCCGCTGTGAATGATCATTTGTCAGGCTAACTTTAAGCCCAGAGTGGTTTTGAAGCCACCCCAGACTCAATCGGTTGTGCGAACCTGCCCATCAGCCGATTCACTATTCCACAATACTGGCGGCCTTTGAACTTGCTTATTCCCCCCCCCCCCCCCCCCCAAAAAGGCTATTTTGGTTCAGGCATGTCATTGTCACCGAGCAGTTTTTCCTAATCTTTTCTTTGTAATCAAAGAAGTTGTGTACATAGTTACGGCCCCCTTTGCTGGACCCTGCCCAATGGCATATTGATTACTGTCGGTCACAGTACGGACATTGGATCAATGAATGGTTAGATCCATCAAATAAAAGTCAGAGAGTTGATCGGTTAAAAGAAGTCTTCAGTTCTCAGTTTCAATAAATAAATAAACAGTTCACTACCTAAAACCACAACACATATTTTTGACTGACCTCAGGTAAGGCATAATCTATGAGGAAATTCTTATAGGTGAATGCCATCAAAAATGGGCTAATATGGGCCAAAGATATGGGTGCCAAGATTAGTTAAACTTGGGACCTGCGGTGCCATCAGGACAGGACTTTGGGGCAAATATCCAGGACCCCACTCAGCTGAATGAGCAGGAAAGCTCACATAAGCACCAGGGTTGGTTAACTACATTTATTTATTTAAAACATTTGTTTGCTGCCTATTGTGCCACAGCACCTCTGGGTGGCTCACAATCGTAAGCTGAAAACCACAGTAAGAAACCAATTACAACAATTAAAAATACAATACTAATACAATACAGATAAAAATTCAAAACAAAAGTTGAGTGGCATCAACGATTAAAATATTTTTTTAAAAGGAAGGTCTTTGCCTGGTGCCAAAAAGACTATAAGGAAAGGAAGTATATATAAAATATATGCATTTGGAAATAAGTGAAATAGTACACATTATCAATTAAAGGCCCCTTCCTTTAAGACCATTTATATCAAGTGATATACATTATTATCCATCAAGAGCATTAAACCCAGAGCTTAAAATCACCTAACTGCACCACTGACAGGGACACCCAGGACTGAATGGCTTTCTAGTAGCTCCCACCACCGCCCTGCCATGTGATAGACGGCCTGATTATGGTTTGTTTTGTCTGTGCATCCTTCTATTTGCTTGTCATTCTTTTGCTGTATCAATCAGCAGGCATGTAGCAAACGACAGGCAAACAGCACATCTCCCAGACAGTCTTTGGGATATAATGGATGAGAAGCCCAAAAAGCCGCTGGCACTAAGGTTTGGGGAAAGATAAATAATAGGAAAACGGTAGTCATCCATCATGGTTGGCACCCAAGGGCATACAGCTGCTATCAAAGCAAAGGTACAAGGTCCTTGAGGGCAGACAACAAATGATCAGCAAGGCTGGTTTCCTGCCACAGCTAAAGGAGGAGCAAAGAATTTCATTACACTAGTGCTGGCAGGCGATTCTAGCTGAGAGGTGGCAGAACTTCCCGGGAAGCCTCTGGCTTGGAACACCCTCCTTCTAGATGTTAGGGAAGGGGGATGACTTGGGGTCCTTATACCAGTGGAAAGACATTCTGCATTCACCAGGGGACTGTCCTCATCAGTTTGCCTGCCTGCAAGTGTGGACAAATATTAATACATCGATTCACAGCTCAGAGGGCTTCCACTGTGGTAGGTCAAGGAGGAAAGCCATGACCTTCTTGGAGGAAAGGCAGGATAAAAATGTAATGGAATAGATTGGCCTTTCCCAACCCAGTGTCCTCCAGGTGCATTGGAATAAAAGGCCCATAATTCCCAGTCAAATGGGAATGATGGGGGTTGTAGTGCACCACATCTCAAGAGCACTGTTTGGGAAAGGCCAACATAGATACATGGGAGATGGGCAGAGAGTATTTGCATCCTCTGCCACAGAAGCACCTGCAGTTTACCAAATCTGCAGTTTTACTAAGCCTTGTACTTCCGTGGCACGTTTCCGCCAAGCAGGCACTTACAGGGTGCAGCAGTGCCGTTAGGTAAGTTCAGACTCTGGACCTAACGGTCTTCTGGGGCATCCCTTTCTAGAAGGTAAAAATGTTTTAATAAATAAATAAAATAAATAATGCAGTCTACTTCCTGCAAGCTGTGGCAAGGCAGCTCCCTTGCATGTAAGAGCCCCGCTGCTCATTCTGCAACGTGGGCTCTGGGGACCCATGATAGTACCACCGATCAAGGGGAGGTGTTGGGAACATGCTTGTAGGAGATCACTCTTCTGTTAAAGGATTTTAGGAAACGAGCCTGGAAAATGCTTCTTCCTGACACATTGGAGGTGAGAGTAGACAATCTTGAGGTAAAATCTCAGCCGACCCCGACCTGATCTCCTCCATATGTTTTGGCCTACAGCTCTTATCAGACCCGGCATTGGCCATGCTGGTCTGGGGCTGATGGGAGTTGCAGCCCAAAACGGCTGGAGCAACCCATGTTGGGGAAGGCTGGGCTAGAGACTTGCAAGAGCCTGAAGCAGTGACTGGGGTGGGAGACACACATCAGGCAGCTGCTTTCTAGACCCTCTCACAGGAAGGCAATCTCTGCGCAAGGTTCTGATGCATCAGGGGTATTCAGTGGTACTCAAGGTGGGTGCTTTTCTTCCTTCCTGCCATAGGTTTGGCACAATATATGGGCAGGCATCTGGATGAAAGCTGAGTCTTCAGTTTAGACTGGGGCAGGAAACCTCCAGAACATGGGCCTAGTCCTAACCATGGAGGTTCCTCACATGGCCCACATAGGCTCCCTCTCCAGCTTCTCTATCTTTTCCGAGTGCTACTTGCTCCCCGAGCCCCACACTTGGAGGCCAGCAGAAGAGAAATCCCCACTAGCATCCCCAAGCAGAGCTGTTTCCTTCCTGGTGAGGGGAGGCCTGGGGTGAGCAAAGCCGTATATTCCTACCCTCCCCCTCAGATCAGCTCAAGAAGCCCTTGTATGAGAGCCACACCTCAGGGTGAGGAGAGGGGTGGCAACCAGGTGAAGGGCCTTTTCTGCTGCTGCTCCCCATCTTTGGAACTCCCTCCCTAAGGAAATTCACCTGGCGCCATCTTTATTTTCTTTTTGGCACCAGACAAAGACATACCTTTTCCAATTTTGTTTAATGCTTTGCCCCTGAATGCTGTGGCCTTTTTAATATTGTTATGATAGGTGTTTTAATTTGTTAGTGTTTTAATAGGTTTTAATGTGTTTTATTTTGTTTTAATACATTTAATGTATTGTAAGCTGCCTAGGAAGGTAGTTATAGATGGCCTATAAACACATCAATCAATCAATCAACAATAAACTGAAGTGCTAAGTCTGGGCTAAGGAACCAAGAGCTGCTTCTCCACCCATGGGCTTATTTGTGATAACTTTGCTGTGTATGGCCTTTTTTGCGAGCTAGGAGTGTTGCTGCATGTAACACTTTGGCAGGGGATCAAGGCACAGGGAAGATGGCCTTGTACCCTGACATCATCTGGGGCCAGCATCCTCTCCATCTGAATGAAGTTTCCCATCCTTGCTTTGCAGATTTATAGTTGAACACAAGCATTAACTAGTATGACTAATGACAGTGTGTGCTCCTTTGAAGCTCAGCCAAAAGGGTTTCTATTCCTCTAGCTTCATTCTCACAAACTGTTGTTGCAACAATTAAAACATACTGGAGTACAAATAACAGAATCCTGATACAATCAGAAATGCTTTTGGATAGAGGGCTACTAGCATTAACAATCCAAAGGTATGATGCAGCTGTTTTGTTTTGTTTTGTTTTGTTTTGTTTAATGGCTTTTTTTTTCTGGCAAGTAATGGGAAAACAAAAAACATTCCAGGAACCATAATCTGAATTTCTACTGATTCAGCACACATGCTGTTTATATTACATAGTTTAGAACTGCATAGAGACAAGGGAAGTATTCCAAAAGTAAAGATTTCTGTTAGGCTCCATACATGCAACAAGGACACTAAGTAAGTTCACTTACTTGAAGACATGACGTGCAGTCTTGTGTGTATCTTTTCAGAAGTTGGATCTAATGAATCCAGCGGGATTTATTTCCAAGTATGCACAAGATTGCAGCCAAAGTAATGTCCAGATGTTGCCATCTGGTAAATGATGGGAACACAGTGGGTTGGATGCACGCTCACTGCCTCACTGCAACCTATCTACCCTGTGAAAATGTCACACAGAGGGTTGGTGAACCCTACTGAAGAATGAGTTGGGCTGTGGTGCAGAGGAAAAAGGGGTATCCTTAAAAATTGGGTAAAGATTCCTTTGAGAATTCCTTTGGGGGATTCCCAGTCCCCACACCATTTATGGTAGATACTTCTTTCCCCTCTCCCCATAGCCCACCCTATTTATCAGGATCCCCCAACCTTTTTCGTAGCAACTTCAGGAGGCTGGTGGATCTGACATGGAGGGAAGTCCACTTCCACCAGTCCAGTTGCATGTACCTAAATCTGGATTTGGCCCCAAGTTTCTTCATGAGATGAAAAGTCAGTGTCCATGCCTTTGTTGAGATTCTAAGTATTAAGAATGAATGTAATGTACAGGAGCCAGTACAATGTTGTCGTACAAATAAGAGCTAAAGCCGGTAATAAGGCATGAAATACAGATTACTCTCAGAACCCCAACCTTTAGATACGTTGTTTCAGATTCCCAAGAGCGGTATTCACTGGTGCCCACTTTTACTGGTTCCACCACACTCATGGGACCCATTTCTTGGGTTCTAAAGGTGACCCAAGAAATGACCAGAATTGCTCATTTGTGGATAGGGGCAGGACAGTGATGCTTCCTTTTCCAAGCTCTGCTAACCTGTCCCTTTTTGGAAATATGCATTTTTATTCATGTCAGATTATTTTTAGAAGTACCCAAGCCCTATTGAATGACCACTGGGTCCTTCAAGTGCACGGGCGCTGGACAAACACCCTCAAGGAACCCTGTCACAATGAATATAACCCAGGCTGCAAGGACAAGGGGGAGAGGCAGACTGCAAAGTATGAACCCAACACGCTTTATCCTCCCATGACTAATCATCACAAGACATGCAGAGCACCGGGACCAGTCCAGGACAATTTGCTGCCTGAAGTAAAGACCAATATTTCACTGGCTAGGTTGGTGGTTGATTCTTCATTTCAGCACTAGAGCTGGAACAGCTCCCCTCTCCATCAAAATGGAAGGCAGCAAGTCAGCTTAGAGGATACAAGGCAGGCCAGATCTCTCTCTCTCTCTCTCTCTCTCTCTCTCTCTCTCTCTCTCTCTCTCTCTCTCTCTCTCTCTCTCTCTCACACACACACACACACACACACACACAGCTCTGTTATCTAATACTGTGCCACCCAGTATTTCTTGCCTTGCCACCCAGTATTTCTCACCTGAGGAACTGCCTCACCTTGCCTGCTCTGTTAATGCACCAAGTATCCATGACCATCAAGAAAGGGGAAAGAAGCTGGGCATTGGAATAACAACCCTCCTTTCTTCACTACAAGTTAAGTCAGTGTGAGCAGAGTGGGTTTGCACAATAAGCTCCCCCCTCTCCCGCTGATCCAGTTTGCGCAACTGCAGGGAATCCAATGAGCCATGGTGGCTTGTTGCCGTCCTGCGTAAGCTGGTCACCTGCCTCCAGTGTCCTTGCCTCCAGGCATCGCTTGCCATCTCATGCAAACTGAGCAGGGATGGCTTCTTGCTGAGCGCACAAGCCACTCAGAACCCTACTGCAGAACATGGCTCCTGGATGGCTTGTCACCCGTAGCAACAAACCACCCTGGCTGGGTTTGCATGATGGAACGAGGTGCTCTGCCAAGGTTAATCATGCTAATCTCCCTGGCACATGATCAGCATCTGTGGCTTATTATCACCAACTACGATCCTGCAAACCAGACTACTTGGTACTAGGACTAGTTGTGGGATATAAAGCTACTTTTGTGGGTGATCCACCTGTGTTCTACTTATTGTTACCAATGGCTAAAGAGTTCTGACTTGTTCTGATTGAATTCCTCTAGCATCCCTAATAATGGAAGCTAGTTTATTCACTATGGTGGGGCACCAGGAATGAACACGTGTCTTGCTCTGCTGTGAATGTTGGACCACGCATGTCATCACTGAAATGCCTCAGCTGAGCAGATCTGATATCCCCTTCTTTCTTATATCACCAGTGCCAGCGTCAGTAGCAAATCTACACTCTATGAGTGGGGAAGAGGGAGGGGATGCAGAGTCTGGTGTGAAAAGATATGAAAAGAATTATTAAAATAGATATTATTACCCTTGAACTACCCAACCATGCAAAAGCAGTTTGTAAACTGGATTTACTTCAGCATCGAGAAAATAAGGCATATAGCTCAAACACCACTTGAAAATTCAGAAATACTGGGAAAATATTTCAGTGCAACCCCTGCATTTTCCAGCCCAAGAAAATTATAATATTAAAATCAGTTTGCTTTGTGGGGGACTGCAAAGGCAGTCACAAGAGTCCATTTTGTGAGCACTGGCTCTATGAGAACAAACAGATGAGAAAAATTACAGTTACTAAAGCAATATATAGCCTGGAACAGGATGATGAAATATTAAAAAAGGATAGTCTTTTGACAGATTACAGATGGTTAAGCAAAAGTTCAGTTGCAGGCATGGAACCTGGAACAATTGTTATTACACTTGGCACAAATATTTGCTGGAAGAAAACTAATAAAGCAGGAAAAAATAGCCGCATTCTTAGCTTAAAAAAAATCAAAACAAAGTCTACTTCCATCCTTGGAGAGGTAAGGTACACATGTTGAGCCTGTCCTTTCTTGCCAGTCAAGAACTGGGGTGCAGAGGATTTCGATCAGGGTGGAGAGAAGGAAGGTAGAAAGGATTACCTGTCCCCTCCTTGGCTGCTTTCATCCTAAACCAATTTCCCCCCCATCTGAAATATTTTAAAGACATTGTTTGGCACTGAGGCATTGCAATTGTGCTTACGTACCTTTTATCCCTACCTTATGCCAATTTATTGCCATCTATTCTGACACATGGCAGCTCTCCTGGGTCTAAAAGAGACCCAGGTGCTTCCTAGCCTTCTTATCTGGAAATGATGGGAGTGAATCTGAGACTTCTGTATGTGAAACATGCACTCTCGCCTTAGCTATAGCCCTTCCCCTGCTGAACCTGAAAAAATGTTAGCACATGTATATTATTTTGTTAATTGGAGCCTCTGATCATAAATCTTTATTATTTATTATTTATGCTGCAAGTCAACCAGTAAGATGAGAAGGAAGCAAGGCTACTAACAGCCTTATGAAAAATATCCCTCTGCAGGCACTGGAATATTTCTAAATTTTATTTTCTCCAAGATGCTGAGATTTTCTTCTTCTCTCTCCCTCTTTTGTTGTTGTTGTTGTGGTTTCACTAAAGGGCAAACAATCCATGTTATTTCTGGTAATGATACAAATCAATCTTTTCCTGTTTGAAGGTTGAAGGGAGTGGCGGTATTTTCATGTGTGTGGGATGATAAAATACTTCCAGCCAGCCCTGTCCATCACTGAGGAGGTAATTCCTGAAGATTTTGAAAACGGGGAATAATTTCATATCTGACTTAGGACAGGCACACACCAACCTTATGTTCTGTTTAAGATTCTTAATTCCTTGCATGAATCCATATATCCTCCATTTGTTCATGAATGAAAACAGAACGCACAGAGAATTCTTAACACCCCTGATTTCATCCCAGGGATAACCGTCAGAGTAACTGCACCGCTACAACCAATTGCCAAAGGTTCTTTTCTGCCTACGGAAAGCTGCACTCTTTTCCAGTGTGCCTTGCATGGATTTAAGAGTGAAGGTTTTTTATCCATCTTTTAGCTAAAGATACTCTGAAAAGTTGCCATGCAATAACTTAGCAAGAGTCCGGAACAAATCTTATCCAATACAGCATGTCAGAGGGAAGGCTTTGCTCTTAGCGTCTTAGTTTAGGGGCAGAAAGCAGCTTTTAGGAGTTCAGAAGGGAAAGCAACTTTTCCACATTTGTGTCCAGGGAAGCCCACCCTTGAGCTGTTCCAACATGCTCCAGTGGGCCCCTTCTATCCTATAGCTGCCAGAAACCAGCAGCGAAGGAGGTTTCTGTTGAAGTGAAGAGGGCCCTGACAGTTTAGCTCCTTCTCCACTTGCAGTGAAGGAGGTCTATGGCATCCTAAGATGGGCACCTTCCTAGGATCCAAAGGATTGCAGCCGGTGTGCAATCTTAGCCTAGGATGGGGGCATCTGGGGTTCAAGTCCCCACCTGGCCATGAAGCTCAATGGAAGACTTTGGGCTATCCACTGACTCTCGGCCTAATCTACCTCACAGGTTTCTTGTGAGGAGAAGATGGAGAAGGAGAGGGCCAAGGAAGCTGTCCTGCATTTCTTGAAAGAGGAAAATGGGAAAGATATAAAGAAGAAGAAAACAGTGACTTAAAGGAAGGGAGTGGCAATTCCACCAACATGCTCACAATGTGTTTTTAATGGTATCTCCAAGCGCTTCCTTCAAAGGCAAAATAAGACAAAACAGGGATAGTGTTTAACTCAAGAAAGGTACTGTCTTCAGTACATATGGCTGCACTGGACACCTAATGCCTTGCCTTTCCAGTCATAACAGAGTGGGCCGAATCCAGATACCATCATACTCAGAGTAATTCATTGAACTGAATGAACTGAATGAAACATAAGTTAGTCATGACTAACAAGTCCAATGGATTTCAGTGGGTCTAGCCTAGTATGACTAAACCTGAACCCAATTCACAGTGCATCTGCTTCAGGGTATGAAATCCGAGGCACATCCCAAAACAGGTTCAAACCATGCTGCAATGTCATTGAGCACGAGCAAAGGTTATCTTGCTCCTTTTCCTGTCTCAGCCATTTCTTGGCTCTCTTCCTGCTTTATCTTCACGTTTTAAAACATCCTGTTCATTTATTTTCCTTCAGATGGAGCATGCATGTACCCACAGTCAGTAATCTTTATCTTTTCCTTCATTCTGACCTAGTAATACGCCTCAGTTAATATGCAGCTCCTTAGCAGCAGCATCTTTTTGGCCCTTCCATGTTCCCAGTTTTGTAAACTGCCGCACGGTTATCGGTAAAATAAGGTAAGCTGGGGTTAGGAAATCCCATGCAGCACAGATATTTTGGACTCCAATTCCCATAGACCTTGGTCCTTGGCCATGCTGCCTTGGGCTGACAGTTGTCACCTGGAGGGAAGCAGAATGCTTGCCCCTGAAATAAGTCAAGCAGAACCCTAAAATAAGCCCATGAGAAAATATCCAACGTTATATTTTCAGCAATGGGAGGAGAATCAGCATGTGTGTGTTTGTCCCAACTGCCTTATGTCACTTATTCTGCTTCCATTTGTAGTGCTGCCTCCTCCATTCCATCTTAAGACTCTGTCCATGAATGTTTTTCTCCCCTCCTACCACTTTTAGGAACATGACCACAGTTTTGTACACCTGTGATCAATCCTAATAAAACTACTGCCTGAGAATGGCTCTTGAAATATTTATTTAAAATGCTGCTTCTCAGGAAAAAATTGAAGTAAACATTCTGAAAACCATATACTGTCATCTCAGAGATGACAAACATGTGCAAGCTTTTGAAATCTCCAGATAACTTCATAAAATGTTACAAAACCCAAGTTGGTGGAGGTGGGGAAGAAAGGAAGGCAGGATCTTATAGTCAGGATGTCTGTATATTCAGTCTAAAGGTGATATAGAGGTGATAAGAAAGAAGAGGGGTTCCAGATGTTCAACTTTGACTCTGCCAGGTGATGTTATGACTTTAGGTCTGAATGCCCCTTCCCATTGGGAAGGAGGAGGAAGCAGAGAGTTGAAGACCCTCCATATCTAAAATATAAAATCCGGTTGTTAGCTCATAATTCTCTCCATCTGGGGTGAACTAGACAGGTTTCTTGGTTGATGTAAATAACAGTATGCCTTTAAATTAAGGAATGAATCTACTAGTCAATAGCTTTTATCAGCCTACCTGCTGATGCTTTTTTGTACATGGGTGGCCTGCTGACCTCTGGCAGGCTAGCCCCAAAAGCTGGAAAGGTGGGAGCAGAGAGGAGAGGGTTGTTGTTCCCCAGGCGGTCCCTTCCAAAGGCACCGACTCACGTGTCACACATGCCAATGCTTAATCCCAGCCAGCTGTTTTGCAAGGGCCTGTAAACAAGCAGCTTGGCAGAGACATCTATCATCCAGCATACAGAAAGCCCATTCATCAACACAAAAAGGTGTCCAGGGTTCCTCAGCCAGTGGCAGCCTTCTGTCTGCAAGTATATCCTGTGTTTTCTCTAAAGCACTATGCTTTGAAACGGCCTGGCCTAAGTAGATGGCACAGCTGCGGTGACTCTGACCTTTCCGTTTTCTGTTAAAAAGCTTTCTTTTAGAATGAAATCACCAATTCGGGGAGAAGAAGAGAGAAAGCAAGTCGGGTGTATATACGTGTGACTTGCCGCAGGTTGAGGAACCTTGAGTGCCTGGCCGTGAACCACGTCTGCAGGGTCAGCTCCGAAACTTGGGCAAGGCATTTTGAGTAGACCAGCTCCGCCTAGAATAGGTGGGGTTTGAAAACTTTGAATCTTCAAATGCATCTGAGTGAAGAATATTTGCATTTTTACTCCACCTCCTCAATTTCTTTTCTGTCCAACTGCCTTTGCCACTCTGGATGTTACCATATGGGAGAACTGGGACCAATAGGTTTACATTTATTCCGGTCATCAGTGTTTCTACGTGAGCCTGGTTCCTGTATTTTCCCACTTGCTTCCTTTCTGCCCCAGGCAGAACAGCATTCCTGGCCTCTAGTTCAGGTGTCTTCTCAAATAAGGGGCTCCTCCCACTTTCTCTGCCTCGCAGTGACAAATTGTCAGTGCAGCTCACCAAGGGCTAGTAAGACCAGGAATCCTACTTTGCAGAGGACAACCTTTTATTTTAAGGTCTGGCAGTGGACAATCTTCTCTTTGAAGGGCTGTTCATTGAAAGAGAAAGAATCAGAAGAAGGGAGAGCAAGGCAGCCATCATCAGCAGTTAGCACTTGGACTACGGATGGTACAAGTCCATCTGTCCCCCAGCCACAGTCTTTGCCCCCATGGTTTTACGTATTATATTTCTATTTAAGTCAGGGATGCAAAAAGTGCAGCCTCCAAGCCAGCTCCACCCACCAAGCTGCCCAGATTCCAGCACATCCATTCCCCTTGCTGAATCCGAATTTCTTCATGCCACCGTGCTTGTAAAATTGCTTGGTATGATTTAATAGCTTAACAGATGTAATCCCTGCCAAGGAGTAGCAGTGGTGAAGAATGCCTGTTCATTAAGCAGGAAATCATTCTACAGTTAATTAATATTAATTACTCAATGTCATTTTACACTCCACACTTATGTTCGTGGTGGAAGAGATTTTAACAGGCATCGCTCTGTGAGATGACGCTCCAAGGGGATTCCTCCCCAGAGGAAGAGTCTCATCTCTCCGGAAGCACACTGCTTCTGGGGACCCGGGTCCTTCAGGGCTGATGCCTTTAGATATGCTTCCTCAAGAGGCCAGAAGCTCAGCTTTACAGGGACACTGAGTGGCCACCTATTATTATTAAATCACACTTATATTCCACCTTTTTCCTCTTGCAAGGAGCACAAGGGACCTTGCCAAAAGTGCTTGCCTTCCAAAGAGGGCCCCTCAGGAGGAAGGGGCTCCTTGGGAGCAAGGCCTGCCATGTGATGCAGCTGAGCCCAGCATGGGGCTAGGGTACCTCTAGCTACAGCAGCTCTCCCTCGTAACTCGAGCACTCTTGGAAACCACACCTGCTCTTCAGCTTTAGTCTCTTTGTCTTGCTTTTGCCCTGACCTTTATGTATGTCTGGACCTCTGTGGTACCAACTGCCTCCTGATTCTGGCTGGGTTCACATGACACAGGAAACAGCACGGTGCTGTTTCCACAGAGCATGGATTTCTCCTGAACTTCTCAGTCAGACGATCCCATGGCCACCCAGACAGTGCAGTTGCTCTGTCTCCATCTGCCTGTCCTCAGCCCAGCCCCTCCAGGTGAAATCCCCGTCCTTTCCATTTTCTTGTTCATGGCCTGCAGCCCCCTCCTCTCCCTCCCAAGGGTACCTCCTTGCCTGTGGCCCTTCCCAGCCTCTCCAACCCCCACAGAGGTCGTTTTTTTAATGAAAATAAACAGTTTTGCTGTGATTCTCCACATCTCGCTCCAAACGTAAAGAGGGAGATGGACACATTGCCTGGCCAATGGGAATAAAGTGAGCAAGAATGCGTCTGATGCTAGGGGTCTGAGGGATGTTGAGACCAAAGACTAAAAGCTCTCGCCAGGAGTTTTGGTAGTGTTTCTATACCAACAAAGGTAAATTGATGATTCCAGGTCCAGACAACTTGAGAAGCTATGGTGATGTGTGGGAAGTTTAGGACAGCCTGTGGATTCTCTCTGTAGTTTCAGAAAACTCCTCCTACCATACAGGAACTTCAGAACTGGGTCCGTACAGCACAACAGACCCACAATAGTAAGATTTCATTCTCATGAAACTGCCCCTCTGTCTTCAGAATGTTTTTACTTGATTGTCCTCCTGGGTGTTTGATCTTGGTTGTACCTGACTCCTTGCTTTGAAAAACACCCTGTGCACCTGATAAAACTCTGCCTGACTAATTACCCACTAAATTGGCCACTCAATTGAATATGCCCCTGAATTTGCTTAGTGAAAAGTTTGTGATTAAATTAGAGCAAGACACTCCAGTCCACTGCTCTCACATAAAAAGGGGTGTGTGTAGGCTTATCGAGGATCCCCATGTGTCCTGCAGTTCTTCCACTACTTTGCACACCAACTGCTGAGCCATCTTCAGAATGTGGAGAAAACCATGCCCTTCCTATGGTCAAACTAGCAATAGCTGCTGCCTTATCGGCTTTCCCCTCATCCTATTCGGATTATACATGCACACATATGTTAAGTAGTGAAGAGGGTGAAATTGGCTCCTTATGTTAGTATTTGCAGCCAAGATGGAAGCCTGTGCCATGAGTCCCACGAGTGGCAGCTTGCCAGTTGAGAAGGAGACTTGGACAGTGAAAACATCTTGGCTAATGCGATATGGGAAAGGGGTGTCGATGTTTTGAGAGGATTTTAAAGGCAGGTAGCAGCAGTTAGAAAAGGGTCTCTCGGTCGCTAGGAAGGAGACAGGCTGTGTGTGGATGCACTCAAGCCTGAAGAGCAGTAATGATGCCAGGGTGGATTCTCATGCATCACCCCCAAAGAGAAAACACATCACCAAAGAAGTGAACAAAAGATGACTTGCATAAAATTTACACTTGCTAATGTATAAGTATAGATGTACTTTTAAGCATAATTCTATGATTTAAATAGAAATACAACACATTTCACAATGGTGGGAAGACTGTGACCAGGTGACTTGTATGGCAGCTGCCCAGGCGCAATGATGGGCCATTTTGGATGTCCTGCTTCTCATTCATCTTAGGCTTCTCTGACCTTTAAACTGCACCAGACTGCATATAGAGGACACTTTCAAATAGAGGACTGTCATCTGTGAAGCTGGATGCTGGGCTGCTCTAAATGGTGCTGCTGAAAACATTTTGGCAGATGAGATGAAGAAGAATAGCACATTGGACTAGAAAGTGGGTGCGATATACACTGACACTGTGGATTAATTAGCACCGTCCATTTAAGGTTAGTGCAGCCTTCAGATTCTCCTCTCCTGTTTCACCCATTTAGACGAGAAGAAATCATGCTGCAGTTTTGCATTAGGAGCCCTGCCAGGAAACTGCACAGAAGAGGAGCAGGGAACCTCTTACATCGGGGCCAAATTCTAGGTCCACCCATTTTCTCCCAACCACTGATCCTTTGGTGGTTTCCTGGATTTTGCTCATTTCTCTCCCATTCTAAAAGGCTGAAATGCTTCTCCTGAGGCTTACTTACTGGCAGTAACAAGTTTATGCCATGATGTACTGGTTTGGTTTTGTTTTTTACATGTTTGATCGTTTCATTTCTGGTCCCACCCTTTGCATTAGATCCTTCCACCACTGGAATGTGGCTTCTGACGGCATCTTCAAGCTTTCTTTTGCCCCTGTGACTGGAAGTTTCCCCGCCCGTGGTAAAGAAACTTTAATACACATACACACACACACACACACTCCACACACTGAAGAAGCTCCACTGAAAACAGTGAGACTTAATTCAGAGGAGACAAGTACAGGATTGCAGTGCATGTTATCAGCCCTGGTGTAGAGCCTGCACTGAGTCGAGAAAGCAGCTCTCTTGAAACTGCTCATCAACAGTGAAACTCCAAAGAGCAGAATTAAAAGGCACACCTGAACCCTGGTTACAGTCTTCCATGCCATAGAGGGATGTTTTGCATCTGTGTTGAAATTACAGTCATTTAAGATATGGATTTATACATATAAATCGGTATGCTCTTTTCTGGAGTATTTCTCAGAGGCCACCTTAGTGCCTTCTCACCTCTGGCTACATTCTACAGAACAGTTGCTGGAAAGCAACATGATTCTGCTGCTTGCTTTCTCATCACTCCTGGACTTTTACAGAAGCAGAAAGAACCCCCAGGTTAGCACATGACAACCTAAATCAAACATTCATTGAAACCAGGTGACTGGACGCAAGCCATATTCTCAAAACCCAGGGGTCTCCAGCAGTTCTCATCTCTTGTATTTCCTCAAGGGGATAGATAACCTTAAAGGAGATTGGTGTGATGGTCTGTCAGGAATGGCATCAAGCAACTCACTTACCAGTAATGTTGGTGGTGGAAGAAGAAAGATTCTCACAATGTTCATCTTGGATAGAGGCTGTAGCCAGGTCAATCCAGAAGAAAGCAACCTATTTGGGAGAGATGAGCAGCTGCTGTGAGGCTGCAGGGGAGGAGATGAACCATAGACACCTTCTTTCTAGGTGTTCAGACAACATAACCCACACTCAAGGATTACGCAGGAGTTGAAACGTTGATTACTATTGAAACAGGGGCTATCATGCTGTCTGAATCCAGCTATGCTAACAAATTATGGCTTGTTACCCATGAATAATCCGCAGTTTCCAACCCAATGACAAACCACAGAGTTTTTTAATTGTTTGCCATTAACAAATCATGGTTTGTTAGTGCAGCTGGGTTCAGACAACTGGACAACTGACAGTTCAATAACAATACACATTCAGCCTTTGGCACACCGTAAACCCAGTCTCTCCCTCCCTCCCTCCCTCCCTCCCTCTCTCTCTCTCTCTCTCTCTCTCTCTCTCTCTCTCTCTCTCAACAGCTTAGGTGCAAAACCAGGAAAAAGTAGAACCAAAGCAACTATTCAAAAATACTCAGAATCTGTTGAAATTAGGTTCTGGTTATTCAAAACATTTAAAGATTGTAAATTAAAAAGTAAGTGATATACTTGAAGGTGAAACTTTATCTAAAAATAAGAGTGCTTTAGATTTGTTGGCATGACTTGATTGCTTTGGCAAGCATCAGATAGGATGCCTTGTAAACTGTCATTTCTCATTTGTTCAGTGCTAAAAATATCACTGCCTATCATCTATCAAGTGTGTGACAAACATCTTATCAAGAACTGAAATTAAATATCATAGGATAGCAATCCAGATAGGGCTGACCCAGAGAGAGAGGAGGGAGTGACCATGGGATCACTGCCCCATTGAGAGTATGGATTCACTGTGCTTAAATAGTTCTTCAAAATAGGCTACAATAGCTACCATTTTAAAGAATTAAAAGAGATACATACAATGGGAGCATTTCTGATTTGGAAAATAATCCATCAGTAGTAGTTTAATATCACATAAGAACATAAAAAGAGCCCTGCTGGGTCAGATTAAGGGTCTATTAATCCAGTATCCTGTTTCCTGCAGTGACCAATCAATGCCTGTGGGAGAACAAGCAAGAACAAGACACCCTGAGAAGTGGCGGTATTCAGAATTTCAGCTACCTGTCCAGCCTCAGTCAACCCCAGACTCCCTCCATGCCCTTCTGGGCTGGCTGAGGGCACATTATCCAGTACTACTATGCCTTCCTCCTACTTAAAGCATCCTGAACAATGCCCTTTCAGTACTGTGACTATGGCCATGGTACCTAAAAAGGAGCACGCAACCACAGCTCAGCAGTAAAACACATGCGTTGCGTGCAGAAGGTCTGAAATTCAGCCCCTGGCATTAAGTTGAAAAGGGCTAGGAGAGCTCCTGTTGGCAGAGCAGGGCTGGGGAATATCTGGCCATCCAGGTATTGCTGAACTCCAACACTTTCCCTCTTTAATTACTGGCCATGCTGGATGGAACTCCTAGGAGTTGGAACACAACATAAAAGCAGGCGGGCTGGATCAGACCAAATCTCGTGATGCTTATATACTGGCTTTCCACAAAAGTCATGAAGTGATATACAGCAAATTAAATAAAGCAAAACCATAAATAAACTTAGCATCAAGTTAGCCTGTCCCAAACAGTATAGCAGAAGCATGTTTGACAGACCTAGATTAGATTAGATTTATTCCATTTGTATCCCACTCATTTCAAAGGGGTGCAAAGTCACAGGCATGAGTATTATTCCATTTTATCTCCATGATATTCCTGTGAGATACATTATGACAAAAGAGAAGGACCTTGTTAACAAGCAGTAAGAAGCCACAGTGGGTGAATGGGGCTTCTTAACATCATGGCCACTGCCATTTTTAATATTTGGGGCAGCGTCCCCCATAGTTTCTAATTAAATGTGAGGTGTTAGGGGTTTGCAAGCTACCTAGAATTCTAAAACATGGGTTTGCTCATAATGAGAAGCCACATCATGCCCCTCCAGCATCTGAATATTTGCAATGGCTAAAGTCACTACTGCAAAAGACCTCATTGAGAATTTACTCACAGTGGCCTCTTATTACATGCAAACCAAGTCAGCTGGTTTGCATCATGGGTCAGCAGAGATGTGAACTAAGCTCTCTCCAGGGCCAAGTGTAGCAATCTACCCACTGCACCACACTGTCTCATAATAATGAACACCTGTCTCTGTTGGTGATTGCTAGGTATGATAAAGGGACCGGGTGTTCAGACTATCATGATGACCATTGGATGCTGGAGATGCACTCTGAACTTGGATCTCATTGGATCTCCTCCTTAGAGAAAAGGATCTCTTAGAACAGTGTTTTAAAATGTGTTTCACTCATCAATTGCTAAAATAAATTATGGCATAAAATATGTTCTCAATTTTCCCAGTAATTGTTTCCTGTCTCCCCACCCTATTTTTCTAGTCTTGACTTCACACTGCTGAGCTCCACCCATTTACTGCTTGGCCTTGTGAAAGAGGGTCAGCAAGCATCTGATACCATCAGGCCCCAACTCCGAATCCTGGGGAATCAGAAATGGTGGATCCTTGAATCTCAGGAAGTGCGAAGCTGCAGACCTAACTATCAGCAGCCCAGTGCCATCGTCTTGCCTCACTGTGGCATCTGACCAGTCGGGATGTTGAGCAAAGCATCTTTCATTGTTTCTGATCTTGCTTGCAGGACATTTTATGTATTGAGAATATGAATGTCCTGATCGTAGCTGTTTGTGGCGTAAATACACATATATTGCTCCAAGTAAGCTTTAAGGATCTGTGACAACAGAACGCCAAATTTCAAGAAAAACCTCCTTGTTCTGTCTAAGGTACGCACCTGCATGCACACACACACACATTGGGTGTGTGTGGGAGGGAGGGAGGGAGGGAGGGAGGGAGGGAGGGAGAGAGAGAGAGAGAGAGAGAGAGAGAGAGAGAGAGAGAGAGAGAGAGAGAGAGAGAGGTGACAGGGCCCAGACATTTCAGCAGCTGCACCAGACGTTATCGCTATCTCAGGAAGCGCCCTGACAGCTCTGGAGAAGGAAGATGGATAGGACTGCAGCTTCAGCGGACTGCAGCAGTGCTTGGGTACTCTTGTTACAAGATAATTGCTGCACTTTATTGGGCAAATAATTCTACCTGCTGTTTATAGCAAAGCTGTGTGTGTGTGTGTGTGTGTGTGTGTGTGTGTGCGCACGCGCATGAGAGAGAGAGAGAGAACAAATTTAACTTCTAAAAGGAAAGATGTTGGGGTTCAAGGCCCTCTAGCAGTCATGTTCCCTGGAGTAGTGCCAGCAAGGCAAGCCGTTAGGGCAGAAGTCCAGGGCTGCACTTAGTAGAATATGCAGGAGAGCCCGAAATATAGCAATGTATTTTAAAGATAATATACATTACCATCGAAAAACTACTTCCGCTGTCCAATGTCTGCCAAGAATTAGTTAACAACACCACTTGCTTTCTGACCAGGAAACCATTTCCTTTAACTTCTCACACTGATGACCACGCTCCCTATGTGCCCAGAGTCCCCTTTGTTCTCATTTCCCATGCCCGAAGGCAGACTTGGCACTCAAAACAGGTTCTGGGACTGAGCCCTAGCTCAAATAAACCTACAACAGCTTTCCTCAATCTGGTGCCCCCCAGAAATGTTGAACTACAACTTTCATCACCCCCAGTTTAGGGAAGGCTGCCCTGGATGACATTTTACTTTCAGAGTTCCAGCGAAAAAGAAAAGGCGACAACAGATTAAATTATCTCTCAGTGGATTCCACTTATATTCATGGTATATCTTTTACCTGATAGAAACAAATCATACATGTTTGACTAAGCAAATGTGAACATATGATTAATAGCCAACTAATTTCTTTGGACTACCATCCCTATTCCATGTGAACTGCATGGGAAATTCAGAAAGTTATTAACTCATTGAAGCAATTTGGAGATTTAAAAAAAAAAAGATCAGGCCCTCTTCCTGAGCACAGAACTTCTCCACTTATCTATTGCTTAGTGAAATCTTCTTCCTAACACACTTCCTTTAAATTGCATTTTCAAAAATCGCAGTGTCCTTTGCATTGTGTTTTCTGCTTTTATGAACAGAGGTTTAAAAATGTGGCACATTTAGAAGAAGAAAAACTGAGAGATTTTTGAAGTACTTCAACTAATACTTAGAGAAATAAGGTAAATCACATATAAGGGCAAAAGAGAAGAAATGCATCATCGAAAGAGAAGTCAAAAGAGGACAGCTTTGCTTATGCTGATTCATATGTATATAGGCAAATGTAGACAGAATGCCTATAATTTAAATGGAAATAGAATCCAACTTAAGGGAAGGTGTGACCAGGCTCACTCTGCTGTCCCAACAGGGGATGGGCAGCTTCAAGGCCATGGCTTACCTCCCATCTTAGCATTCCTGCTCTTTAAACTGGATTTGAAATCAAGGATGTGTACAAATAGAGGTCTGTCTCTGTATAGTAAGGATAAATCTTCATCTTATGCAATTGCCCATTTATAGGAAAGCTTTATCTAAGGAAATACATAAATACTTCAAATACATTGAGGAGTATTTGACGGCGAAAAATGCCTAAAATTAAATGACCTTAGCTGGAAATTAGTGGCTAAAATTTAACTTCTTTTTTTTCTTTTTAACGTTCCCAGTCCTGACTGCTTTTGGTTTGAGAGTTCCAAGAAAACACACACACTTAATAAGTTGATGCGCCATTGCTATAGTCTGCAAATATGCTGCCTTAACACAGAGCATGCGAAATGAAGGCGGATTGCCCATCCCAAACCACAGAATAGCCTCAGACCTTGCTCACCTACCTAAGCTTTGGAAGAAGAGTCTTTTCTCTCTCTGAAAAGTCTTCCAAATGTTTTGGAGTAGAGCTCCCATCATTCCCAATCAGGACAGTCACACTTATGGTAGCATTTATTTATTCTTACAAGAATGTAGCACAAATGCTTATTTGGCTAATTACCTGCTTAAAAATCAATGTATCTCATTACAGGTGATATTTCCAGGCTATTTAGAAAAAGCAAGAGTTTTTCTTGACTAAATGGCACAGACAAATCATTCATTGTGAGGAAACGATCTTCTGTGCATTGCCTGAGCCACGCAATACATATAACATGTTTAACAATAATGCCAGTAGCTCCCCCCCTCACCCCGCCACAGGGCACAACTGTGATTAACAACCCACACTTTTAATCTGCAATTAATCACACCAATTAAGGCTTGTAGTCCTAATTCAAAAAAAGCTTCTAGGGTCTGAAATGTACAGAGAGCTCAAAAATGTGGAAATTGCCTCACTCACTGGTTAATATTTGCATACCTGGTTTCTATGCAGTAATATATATATATATATATATATATATATATATATATATATATATATATGAATATATATAAAACCCTAACCCATCACACCATTTGCAACTGATCAACTCAAAGTGGGATTTTTCTAGGGAGCATGAAAGGATGAATGTTAGTGTGAGTGGATGAGAGTGATATCCCTTATAGTCAATATACAATCTGTGTGTTGTATATTGCCTGTGTGTCTACTTCTATCTCCACTCTCCGCGCTCTCAGGGTAATAAACACTACTCAGGACTGAAAAGAAGAAAAAGGTCCCAGCATTCTGCAGCCAGTGTTCTACTCAGGGCTGCCTTCAAAAAGAGCCCAGAAACTTCAGCTAGTTCAGCATAAATATGTAACAAAATAAATTCTTTCTGACCATTCCCCCATGGCTGGCTGCAGAATGCTGGTTGTTGTAGGCCTTTTTCTGTCTATACATACACAACTCTGTGTTTTCAGCTAGGGTGAGTGCACTGCTATCAAATAGATACCAATAGATGATGCCTATTGGTGTAAACAGGTAATTTAAATGTGATGAGCAAATGATTGCAGTTTCTTCAGTGATTCAATCTCAAGAAGAAAACATTTTGTGTCTTTGATATAGCTTTTCTAGCAGATTTTGTAAATGCATGCCAAAATATAAACAAACTATTATTTCCTCTAATAATGAACTGAGGCGATTCAGAATCTACCAATTTCTGGAAGTGAAATGAAGTCACCCAAAAATATGTTGGCTTTTACAAACTTGAGGAACACCCTAGCTTTGCAAAAATGCATAAACTTGAGGTTTTTTTAAATGTTGTTTAGAAATCAGCCAAACTGAATGACATTCTAGATCCTTATAGATTATTGTTGATGGTTGAGCCTATGGAGAGAGAAAGGGCGCTTCAATAACAAAGCTTCAGTGGTTGGCTTTCCCCAAGACTGACGATTGCGTGGAAGGGGAGCTTATCGTCGAGATGTGTTTATGCTTGTGTGTGGGAGAAGATGGGGCTTGTGTCTGAACCTATGTGTTATCACAGAATCATAGAATAGCAGAGTTGGAAGGGGCCATGAAGGCCATCGAGTCCAACCCCCTGCTGTTGCAGGACACCATGTTACACCATCCCACTCAGATGGCTGTCCAGTTGCATCTTGAATGTCTCTAGTGTCGGGGAGCCCACCACCTCTCTGGGCAGCTGATTCCACTCTCCTATTGCTCTGGCAGTCAGGAAGCTTTTCCTGATGTCCAGCCGGAATCTGTGTTGTCGCAACTTGAATTGACTATTCTGTGTCCTGCACTCTGGCATCAGCAAGGAGAGATCCTGACCTTCCTCTATGTGACAGCCTTTGAGGTATTTACAGAGGGATATCATGTCCCCTCTCAGTCTTCTCTTCTCAAGGCTGAACATGCGCAGTTCTCTCAGTCTCTCCTCATAGGGAAGTGTTTCCAAACCCTGGATCATTTTTGTTGCCTTCTGCTGGACCCTTTCTAATTTACCTGCATCTTCCTTAAATCTTGGTGCCCAGAACTGGACACAGTATTCCAGCTGAGATTTGAGGGTCCAGAGCCTCAGAACTGTATACCAAGAAGCAATATGTGTGGTCAAGGTCCAGCAAGTACACTAAGTTTAACCACACACATACAAATGATAGATGTCCATTATCTATCATGTCCCTCTATAAGTAAGTATCATGTCCCTCGTGATATAAGTATCATGTTATGTGTGAGAATGCATATGAGGGTGATGAATGGGAGTAAGAACCTGTGTGTTTTGCAGCTGTAACTTGCAGTTATATGTGTACATATGTGTGTGATGAGTGTGGGGGGTGTCCCCACCTCCATTTTACAGGGGTACTCGCCTCTGGCATGCAATCCCAGGAGGTTTCCCCAGTGAGGAGGGCAGTCCTCGGACCATCCCTGTGCTAGGGCTACATTTGGCCAAGAACAGAAGCACTTCTTGTTGGGTGTGGCAATAAACTGCAACATTTTGCTCCAGATCCCCCTAGTTATCTATGCATGGGCAAATGTGGATGCGAAAACATTTAAGATTAGGTCAGCTATGAACAGTTATTTTTGTGTACATACACGTTTGTGTGTGTGATTCACTATATGCTGCTACAATCCAGAACCTACTTAAATCAGTTTGATGAACTATGGTTTAACAATATTTTAAGTACACAGAAGTATTGGCAGGTGTCAGTTTTTACTTGTTTTGTTTACACAAACACAGACATTCATATAGGCACCAGATGTAGCTTATAGGGTTCACAACCAAGCTACCTTGCGTATCCAAATTTGCTTTAATCATTGGTATTTTAGGGTGAATATTAATATCACGGGGGGAGAAAGACTCACCAAATGCCCCATGATTTCTCTTACTACTAAGAGTTGTTGGGATAAATATTTTTAAAAAGAGACTTGAAAGCTAAGGAAGCCCTGGGATCTGTTCCAGCCTTTCCACCTTACCCTTCCACCCTTTTTTCAGAATTTACGAAGCAAACATCTTTTCCATTAAAAAAGAGCTAATTTTGAACTAGGCTGGCTCCCTCTATCCCCCTTGCTGAGACCATTGGATCCAACTGCCTCATGAGGAAGAAAAGGTTGGACACAAAGCTGCAAAAGGTTGCCAAGCCTGCTTTTGAACTGCAAACTGTGGCCTCCACCTGCTCAGGGGTAGCTGCTGCTGTTATCAGTTTGTGGCTAAGAACTAGTTGCCCACAGCCACTTTCTTATTCCTTTCTCCTGATCCTTTTTTCCCTTTTGTGTCACGCCTTTTAGACTGAAACTCTGAGGTCAAGTCTTTGTGAGCTGCTCCAGGGGTCTTTTTCAGCTGAAGAGCAGAATGGGGGAAATGTGTTTCATAAATGATAATTAATAAACATTTGCACTCTGTGATAGAAATCTCTTTTGACAATTTACCTGACAATTTACCCAGTATGCTAATAGCGAGCGGTAAGAATTGTAGAGTAATACATCTGGAGGTTCTGGGCTGGGGAAAGCTGCAATGGCTTTTATCAACCTCATTTCGCCTGCTGTACTATTTCCTATAGACTGCAATCCTGCATGTATTTACCCAACATTTACTCAATGGCAAGTCTGCCAAAACACAGGGAAACTTACTTCTCAGTAGCTCTGCAAAGAATTGGACTGAAAATATCCTTTCCTACACTACCCCTGTTCTTCTGTGTTTGCCCTACAAAATTGGTGCTAGTTAAAACTTTATACTTGCTGCAGCTTGCCCTCACCGTGTGCCTGCAATTTATGTATTTAGATACATGCACTGTAATTGTATTCACACATCACATCCACTCTGGGGGTAAGCCTGGCTCCAAAATGAGAAAGAAACCCCATCATCTTTGTGGAAGGATGTGCAAGTACCTTTTAAGCAGATAACCACGCCAAAGCTCCCACGGCATGCTGCATGAGGGCAAGAAAAAGGGTTGTATTAAGAAGCAAAATGTCAAATCTTTACCTGGCAGCATGGACACCATTTAAGCATCCCACTTGCCTTATTAAGACAGCTACAAGTTTCAGCTATCTCTAGGAAGAATGAGGGGGAGGCAAATAACATATTTTGCCCTGTTAATCATTCCCTCCTCCAGCAACCAGTTCTTCTCTGTTCTACTGCTGGAGGATAATGTATTTTTCATCGCAGGTGTGGTCACTGTTGCTAAATTGCATGTGAACATCAAAGAGAGAGACCGTCTCTGCTGTTCCTTTCTCCCACAAGAGCCCCATTTGGAGTTGGTTCTGATTGGGCAGTGGGATTTGAGCAAGGTTACCTGAAGGAGCGCTTACGTCCCTATATGCCCGCCTGCCCCTTGAGATCAGCGGGAGAAGCCCTTCTCCGGGAACCCTCCGTGAAGGATATTAGGAGGGTAAGTACCCGGAGGAGGGCTTTCTCTGCGGTGGCGCCCAATCTATGGAATGTGCTCCCCAGAGAGGTCTACCTGGCGCCGTCGTTATTTGTTTTTTGGCGCCAGGCAAGACCTTTTTATTTAAACATCATTTTAATTGCTAATATTATTTATTCATTTTACATTTTTGGCCAGGTCGTCTCAAATTATATTGTTTTTATATTGTTATTTATTTATTGTTGTGAGCTGCCCCGAGGCTTCGGCGAATGGGGTGGCATAGAAGCTTCCTAAATAAATAAATAAAGATGCCCTCCTCTTCTTTGTCACAGGCACAGCTACTCATTTGCCCTCTCCCTCTGGGTTCAAGCCACACAACTTTGCAGAAGGAGAACTCAAGGAGAATGATAGCGCTTGTATATGCCGAGAGAACAAGTTAGAGGGTATAATCAGGAAGAGGAGAAGCTGTGCCAGCAGCTCCAGGGGCTGACCTGGGCTTGGGCCCAGTTCAGGAATGTTGGTGTAGCAAATGTATTGCCTAGTGGTTAGAGCACTGGACACACTCAGCCATGAAGCTCACTGGGTAACTTTGAGCCATGCAGAGATTCTCAGACTAAGCTATCTCAAATGGTTGTTGTGAGGATAAACTTGAGGAGGAGTATATAATGTAAGAAGTTAGGTTTCCCTCTACTCCCTTTCAAAGCAACTCCACTTTGGCAAAAGCTCTTTAACCCAAATGTATGTCCAGAAAACTATAGCCAGCGAAGAAAGAGACTCTGAGCATGCGCAGAGCAGTTTGCTGAACCCAAACTCAAAACTACCTACAAGAAGCCTTCTTTTGAGTAAGCCTGATCCCCACCCCTTTTGTGCAGATTGCACTGGGACTAGTCTGTCCCAGACTGTTCAGGACCGAGTTAGCTGAGTGCCAACTGGTGATCTCTCTGCCTGGACATTGGCAAAAATTACCTCAGAAAAAGTTCACGGTGCATTTTCCATCTGGATTAGTGAGTGGCGTACAAATAAATAAAAATTTCCAGCCTACCTTTCTGATAATAATTCTCTCTGGGTTTATACTGCCAGAATCATGTTGAAAGTGTGAGGGGAGAGGAGTGAAATAACACATCTCTTCTTGGTGTCTAAACTTTCAGCTTAACAGAAGCCCATGCGTCCGACTAAAAAACAGCACTCTTCATTTGCAAAATTGGTTTACATATGTACAATTGTAACTCTCCACACAATCATAATTCCTTATTTTCAGCTTATGCATGTAAGTTTTGTGCATGTGTTTATTTGCTTACCTATGTAAGAGTAGCTTTAGATATTTTTAGGAGCATTCCCAAAAACACATGCAGAAGGAGTGAAAATAAGGTTCAATATATTTTAAAAAGTATACTATAATTGAAAAAGCTTCTCTGAATGTGCAAGGTATTTCATGTTAAAGGCAGCATTGAAAAGGAAGATTTTCAAGGCCCTGAATGTCAATGCTGAAAATGCTAAGCATGAGTTCCTCAGAAGGAAACAATCCTATGGCGATTAAGCAGCATCCAAAGGACCGTGACATCGGCATCTGTGACATGTGTGACTAATTTTCCTCACATGGAAGGATATCCTGTTTGCTGGGCATGAATTGTCACAATTAATTCAGCAAGCTGAATTCTAGTGTGATCGCTGGTAAACTGCTGTCCCTTCAGGAATTGGAATGCTTGCTCAAGCAACATGATGTAAATAGCTGGCAATGGGATTATGGAAATTGTAGTCCAACACCTCAGAGGGCACCAGGCTGGAGAAGACTGAGCTTGCAGTCACAGCCTATGAGAGTCCTCTTGCAGCTACAGCTGCATCTTGTGAAGGTACAGGACCCCTTGAAGGTACAGGAAGGTCTGGATGGAAAACTGGTTTTGTTTGTTGTATATGTCATGCACCTAGCAGGTGCTTTTGGAGCGGTTTATGACCACTACAAACAAAAACAATCCCCCCAACAATAAAATAGCCAAAACAAAACATGCAACACTGAAACTATTAAAATGTTAGAGGAGCAATCCTATGGTTCCTAAACAGCATCTGAGAGGTCCTTCATGGTGCATTGACCTTGGAATTGGGAATTGGAGCTCTGAGAAGCTCCCTGCATCCCCACCCAGGCTGCTCTTTGAGACTGGGAAGCAACCTTGAAGCAGTGGGGAAAGGACATGCTCCAGTGGGAAAGGAGGGGGAAAGACTACTGAGGCCAGACTACAAACTGTTCCGAAACCCCTCCGACATCCTTCCCTCCCTCTCCAAAACAGCTAGATGGTCAAGCAATAAGGTCATCTAGCAACATATGCAGGGCTGGGGGACAAGGAGGGGGAAATTGCCTCTTTCAGCCCTCCTGGTTTGCACAGAATGCTCATAAGCCTTTGAATATGGGGGTTTGCAGGGGTGGCAATAAGACAGCACCCTAAAATATTAAAGCACTGGAAACATGAAAAGTAGGAAAGAGCCAGCTTAATCATCAGAGCACCAGATTAAACTTTAAATGCCTGTAGAAAGGGAAAAGTCTTCATCTGGCAGTGATATGTAAGCTGTGAAAATGCCAGGCAGATTTCCCTGGGAAGTGTATTCCAGAGAAATATTCCACTACCGGGGGCCATTACAGTCACCTGTCAAACCATTGTGGGTGGTGACCTTTTACTATCAATAAGGTTTCTAAAGGAGGTTGGAATGGCAAATTTTGTCATTACTTTTCTTTTAAGAAAGAACAGCCCACTAAAGCACATTCCTGTGGAGTAGTCCACTGTATCAGAAGCTCTTAGCACCCTGTCGTGCGGGGGGGGGGGGGGGCAGTTTTTATATGTTACGTTTTCCTGGAACATATTAATGGTAGGGTGTATTTGGTGAGCTCATTCAGTAGAACAGTTTCCAATAAAATATTTTCATGTAGCAACTGATCCCAAGTCACATCAGGGGTGGAGACATGGTTGTGTGGACTTGGATTTGGCCAGTATTCACAACTGGGTCTGTATATTTATTTATTTATGTATTTAGAGCATTTTTATGCCGCCCCCTTCGCAAAAAGCCTCGGGGCGGCTTACAGTTGGATATATTGGATATCCTGTGATCTCTTGACATGCAGGTGTTAACAGTGATAGTTCTTCCAGGTGGAAAATTTCATTTACTTTGCATGTGGTGGGCATGTCGTGAGCGGAGCCGGCTAGAGCCGGGGGTCAGACTAGATGGCCTGAGAGACCCCTTCTGACTCGCTCTATGTTTCTATATTTACTCAAGAGTAAGACCCAGTAAAATTATAGGAGCTTACTTTTGAGTAGATACACCTAGGATTGCGTTGTTAAGGTGCAATCCTAGGCAAGTTTAGACAGAAAACACCTTCCAGCATGCACCAGCCATCATAACTCATTGAGGCATGTTCAGAGTTGAAGACCTTTTTCAGTCAAAATTTACATAGGATGGCACTCTCAGACACAAAATTACTCCTGTACAAAGAAGGGGTGGACTACCTATTTGAACTGCATTGCCTTCAGCACTTATTTCAATTAAAATGTCCCTACAGATCTACCCTTCCAGTTTTTAAGGATTTTTCAGTACCTTTATATAGCCAAATCCACTGAAGTTTTTTGAATATTGGAAAACACAGATACAGTTCTGATCTGGTTTTCTGTGCAGAGCTGGATTTTGTAGGAATCACATGTACTAGACTGGGCTGAGGCACCTTTTTGGATCTACCTTGTTTTCTACTAGGTGCTCTGGTTCCATCAACCAGGTCTGGGTGCAGCTAGATCATTTTAGACCCTGGACATGGTGGTCTTAATGCCAGTCCACTGCTTCAGATGGCTGTATGTATTACTTGAACGGTGAAGCACGCAACTAACATTTCCCTTACCTCCTCTACACTACCATTCCGTGTTTTACAGCTGCGTCTACATTCCTGAAATAACAGAAAGAGCAAAACTAAACTAAACCAGTGGGCAAACGTGGGCAAAGGGAAGAAGGAAATACTCTGAGCATGTGCAAGTTCGCATTTTAAGCTCACTTGAATCATGGCACCATCATAGCTATATGAATAAAAGGAGGTTTGCTTCTGCTGCTAAGCACATTTAATAGAGAATAAGCTCTGTTTTGCCAAGAAAAGGGTAGTATATATTTAAAATGAATAATGATACAATCCGTATCTGATACTATGTATATACCAGGTCAGCCAGCTCCTACCTAAAAAAGGCTATTTTAAAACCATAAGGAAGGAAGGAAGGATGGTGTGGTGACCATTTGGGGCTACTGTTGCTGCTTCTGCCATTTATTCATCTTTGGATGGCCAGTTTGGGGAAGGGCTGGGCTGCGGGTCCAAGATCCAGTCCTCACTGTACTAAAGAATGAGACCCAAGTGCATGAAGCAAATAAAAACCCCACCTTAAAATTAGAGAGCAGAGCACATTCTGTGCATAAAAATTCGAGTTTTTGTGCCAAAAATGAACTGAGTGCATTGTCTTTTCACAAAAAGGTCCAATTCTGGTTACACCAAACTCTCTGTGTTTTAGCGGAGCACATTTGGTGGAAAAAGGCATTTTGTTCTGCTGCCTTGAAGCAATTGGTAGCCGGAAACCCTTGCCAATCTGCTCTGAATAACCTGTAGCTCTGCCCGCAGCACAGTTTTGCGCTTGCAAGATCCTTGCCATGAGGAGGACCACTTATTGGCGTCTTTGGATCCCCCTTCCCCGAGCAAAGGAGACTCCCGTGCATTTTATACAGGGCCGGCTTTCTTTGGAGGAGAGATCACAAGAGGTTTTCTGGTCTTGCAAAAGGAGAAACGACTTACAAGTTACAGCTCAGGACAAATGACAGGGAAACAGACTCCACCTGCAGTTGGCCTCTCATGGTAAGACTGGCTGTCACTAAAGTGAGGAGAGTAGAAAGACAGGCATATCTGACCCCTGGGCAGAATCTACTTCCACGTTGTTAAACAGCTCCTGCTCATTTCATCTCGTTCTGTGGAGAACCTCCTAATGGCCATTGCTGATTATTATGCAGGAGAAAGGCCGCCCCTTGGAATTTCAGTCACCAAATTATCGTTGCTTGGCCCAAACGCTAATCCTGCAAGCAACAAGGCAAACTACAGCTGAAGAATCTTTCAGAATTCTTAGCACTAGCTTCAGTTTGCAGAATTTGTCAAAGAAAATATTGCAAATACTGCATACCTATATCTCATCTTGTTTCCTGTCTCTGTAGCACACTATTTGTATGTGTATGAGAAACAGCATCACTTTGGAAAGATACTTCAGCAGTGAACCCACTTTGAATATTTGAAAGTCCTATGTGTTATTATTATTATGCCCTTGAAAATATCTGTGCCCTTATTCCCAATCACAGTTGGCCCCTCCTTCACAATCCCATTCCCACCATCCCATCTTGTTTCTAAACTTGGTTTTGAGCCACAATACCTACCCATGTCTTAGGCAGGAGGGAGACTGAAATGTATCAGTGGAACATTCATTAATTCCTGGTGGACCAACCAGAACCTGATGCTTGGTGGGATTCTTGCAAAGAATGCTTGGCTAAATACACCTTTGCTCTAATTCGACAAAGGACTGGGTACATTATCAAGCAAAAATGTGTTGCAAATTTGTTTTGGCTTGATTCTGCCTTCCTAAACCTGCTGGCTTCCAAATATTTTGGACTGCTATTCCCACCTGCCTTAGCCTTCATGGCCAATGATCAGCGATGACGGGGGTTGTAGTCAAAAATTCTGTAGGGCAGAATTTTTGGTGAAGGCAGATTTGGCTAGGGCAGATAGGAGAAGACTGCCTTAACTCTTAGGAGCAGTTGAGTATGTATTCTTTTACGCATGTAAAAGTGCATTGGTGGCCCACAAGCAAGCCTTTTCTTTCATTTTAAAGGTGACCACACAAGACCTGCCATCATCCCTTCAGGGCCATGATTTACCACTCCCTTTGCCGGTGGGGCTTGCAAGATCTGTAATTCCCTGCATTCACACTTCCGATGATCTTGCATGGGCACAGAATTCTCCTAAGAAAAAGATCTATTTCCCTGAGTATAAAAATAGCTTCCATTGTTGATTTGCATACATTAATTCCTGTCTCAATTCAAAATGAATTCATGTAGGGAAATTCTGCAGACTATATTTGCACAAAGGATAATTGATGAATATGAATTATGAAGATCAAAAATGCAGTAATTCAAGTGGGCAAATTGAAAGCTGGCTGCCACCTTAATACCACAGAATGAGAGGGATGCTGAGTTTCAATCTCTCTGAAACCCACATAACCTCTGACCAGGATGTCCTTCCCCCTGAAACCCAGGAGTTCTAGTTACTCTAGTTACTCAGTAAAGAGGGACACTCTACCCATGTTCATGGGTGCCCTTGTTAATGTGTATCTTCCAGAAGTGGATTTTGATATTAAACATGTGTTGAGAGGCTAGCCACTGACACAAATCAAACCTGGGAACCCATCTATAACACCAAAAAATGTGGAGCTACTCCAGTGGCTTCTTCATATGCCATTTCAGAAAGCTCCATCTCAATGCTTTGGGCCAATTATATGGGTTTTTCCCAGACTTAAGGGACCCCATTTACACATACCTATAGCAGTATGAAAATCACCTAAGAACAGCTTCCCAATCTGCTGCCTTCAAGGTGTTTTCAACCATTTGCCATGCTGGCATGGACTAATGAGAGCAGAAGCCTAAAACATCAGGAGGACACTAAATTAGGAAAGGCTGTCCTACAGTATGCAGATGAGAGCTGAATTTGCATAATCAGCGAAACATGCATGCGTCCTTCCTGACCGATCGTCTCCCAGTCAAGAAGGTGGACCAAGAATCAAGCGAAGGAACCATGAGATGGGTCATGCCTGTCGTTCCAGGTCCTGAACTGGAAAACCTGCTGCCCTCTAGTTGTTTTGCACTACAGTTCATATACTTATACCCTGACCAATGGTAAAGGACGATGGGAGTTATAGTCCAAAGCATCTGGAAGAGACCAGTTTGCCATTCTCTGTATCTAAATGCTCCTGCAACAACATGGGAAGAAGGCGTAGAGGATGCAGCTCCTGCTTGTCGAATGAAGGACATATCATTTTCTGGAAAGACGTGACTCCTGCACACAGGGAAGCGCATTACCGGGAGAGCAACGAGCCTGCCTAACCTGCAACTTGTAGTCCATATTTATGGATCACTTCCCTGCAATGATTTTTGCCCTCCACCAACATAAGATGAATGTTGCGGGGGAGGCTGTTAGCATTTTTAATGCAGCTACCTGGTACATAGTCTACAGGAGTGATCAAATTCCTACTCTCATCTTTCTCAGCAATTGTGTTGATAGGCATGTCTATTTTCTTCTCTTATGGAAACTATTGGCTTGGCCTGACTTTAGACTTAGCCTTTTAACCATAAGGTGCCACACATCAATGTGTGTAAGGCCCAAAGTGTGTTATTTTAATTGCATGTCTGAAGGCAGACAATTAGGGTGACCATCCATTTCGTTCCCGACCTCTTTCCACAGTGCCTAGGACAACTCACCTGCATCCTGACTTCCCAGTATTCTGTATTTTCTACTGCTATTGATTATGTGAAGTGGTGAATCCAAAGCACCACGATGTCAGGACACAGAAGGGAAATAAAAGGTGTGATTACTGTTTTCAGCAATGGCCATGTGTTTAATGCAATCTGCAATGGTTCTGAAGTAGTGGGGCTTCGGCAATGTCGTTTTCCATCCATGTGCCCGGACCAACCTACACAGTCCTCCAGTCCTCACTATGTCACAAGCAGGTTGCAGATCCACCTCCCACAGCTGCCTGCAGAGTAAAGAATTTCCAGAGACTGGGCTGAATCAAGCTACAAGCTACAAGCTACAGAGGAAGGCTTTTAAAAATAGGCTCACCAGCCAATCTACTAAAGGGGAGTGTTTTTAATCAAAACAGGACAGGACAGGATGTTCTAATCATGACATAAGGAAAAGCCAGCTCTGAGGGCTTCATAAGGGAGTTTTTAAAAATGGGTGCAAAATATCTGATCCTTTGGAAGCATAGTTTCCACGTCAGGCTCAGCATACTCTTGTATGCCATTATTTCTGCACCACCCTTATTGCACAGATCAAGGTTGCTCATGAAGAAGTGGCATTTAAAAGCCCCATTCAGGCATTCTAGCTTGTCCATGGGGACATGCACTCTGGGCCCTCCCCCTCTGACATCACCTCCTTGCAGAGCCTGTTCTACATGTGTCGGGAATGCATGTGACTTAGGACCCTGTTTCTGTAGGGCTCCAAAGCACAAGGAGGGAAAACTACATGGGCAAAGCTGTCCTGCTGCTGCTGGCCTTCACCCTCCAACGCTTGGAGGTGGTAGGGGCCAGCCAACGGGGATTCAGTGAACGGGATGGGGCCCATGAACCTGTCTCTGCTCCCACTTCTGCACTTCTAACCACATGCAGCTAGAATGCCTGCAAGGGGGCCACTACAATGTTACATGAAAGCTTTCAGGATTGTCTCAGTGAGAAGATCAGCAGTGTGCTGTAAAGCTGGCCAGTGCCCCGCTTGAACTGAACAGCCATCCTAGGCCATGCCTAAGAATCTTTTGCCAAGTGTGGTTGTTCCTCTCCAGGTAGCATCTGGTACTTGGGGACTAGCCCTCTAGCGGAATCAACCACTGGCACCCACTCATGGACCACTCTTTCAAAAAAAGAGGGGAAGACCTAGTTGCTATTTTAATTCCCGCAATTCTTTGGAGCAGCATTCTACACGGAGCACTGTGAGAAATCGAAGTGGCCACTAGATACAGCTGTCCAGTCCTGCTTGGAGTTGCCCTGCTGTTGCCCACTGTTATTTGTTGCCTTCCTATGGTACAGCTGGTGGAAGGGGCGCAGCAGAAGGCACTTTTGTCCTTGGTCCCTCAAACATGGAGCCTGCCCTGCCCTTACGGCTCCCTTTGCAGATAGCAAGTATTCGGTGAAGGTCAAACGTCTTGAAAGCAACCTGGCTAGAGTACTATTTCTGGTCCTTCCAAGAGGAGAGCCCTGGGTGTCTTGACCATAGTGCAGTGCAAACCAGCTCGGTGTCGACCCCTCACCCAAACCCAATCTTCCTGTACAAGCTTCTTGGCTTGGGGTGGAACAAAGCTTACCATCAACACCACTTTTACCAGCAAGACCCTTTCCTGCAGATCAGTTACTCTGCAATGGCTTTGATTACACTTTCATAACCACAGTCTGAGTGATTACATGGTTATTATACGCTCAGGTGAAGATTCGGATCTGTGTTAGGGATTATTAAGTATGGAGCGAGGGTAGCTATTGCAGAATAATTAAATCTGATCAAAATATCCTGTAAGGAACACTACTCCTCAACCTCCTTATTTCACGGGAAGTACTCCCGGATTAACTCTTTCGGTCGGAGGCAGGGGGTGAGTCAGGGAGACTGGGATTCAAAGACTGCGCTGACATTTCTGAGGAGCTCCACCAGACTGAAGCTAGCGGTGGAGGAAGACGGCGGAGTCCATCCTACTTTAGTCCCTCTTCCCCACGCAGCGGGGATGCTGTTTAGCGAGGGGAAATAAAAAGTCAGAGAAGAGCTTGTTTTCTGCCCACTGCAGATCAGAGCCCCGTAACTCATCCCCCCACCCCGACTGAATGGAGGGGAGGGAGGGGTGGCGAGGAGAGCCACTTCTGGGCATCCAGTTTCTATTCCTACCCACCCCGGCCACTTCCCTCTCCTCCGCCTGCCCTCCCATCCGCGCAGTCCCCGGGGGCTGGAAAGTTGAACCGAGGGGGCTGAATGGAGGAATCGGAGGAGGCGATCCAGCATCCCTCCTCGGTCCGCTCTCAGCGAAACCGCGTACCCCGCTCCCCCCCGGCCACGGCCCGCCTCTTACCTGCAACAGCCTCCGGGCTTCCATCGCTCCACAGCGCATTCTTTCTTCTCTCTCCCTCTTTCTTTCCTCCCTCCCTCCCTCCCTCCCTCCCCGACCGGGGACCAGGAATCTCTCCTGCAGCAGCCAAGCTCAACTAAGCTAAGACGGGTCGCTGCCGCGGGAGCCTCCTCCTCCCCGCGGCCCGCCCCCAATCAACCTGCTTCCCCTCTCTGTTCCTGAAGGGGGGAGGAGACAGCCGCCCGGTTCCCTGCGCCCACCCAAGCCCGCTTTCCCCGTGATGGACGGCCCCTGCAGGCTGAATGGCACACAATGACACACACCCCTCCCCGCCCCCCGCCCCCCACCGCGCACACCTGAGCAGGAGATGGTGCTGAGGACGCAGGGATCGCCAGCGTCTCTCCACAGCCGCCACTTGCCTTCGGACCCCCCCCCCCCACCTTTGGGTCCGCATACAGCCCTCCTTGGCCTTTCCCTGGGCAAGCGCTCAGGGTCTTCCTCATACCTGAGTCACCTGGAGCCCTTCCTTCTACAGACACCTTCATACACTCTGGCTCCTGTACGCTGTAGTAGACGAAGTGGATCCTTTAGCAGGCAGCTAGAGCAGCTGGTCCTAGGGGCTGGCCTAACCCTGCCTTAGGGAAGAAGGAATGGCCATTTGACTCCCTTTCCGCTCCGAGTCTGGGTTTTTAAGTGGTGCACATACAGAGTACTGTCACGGAGCACCACTGAGGGTAATAGAAATTAAGAACTGGATGTATCGCCTTGGCCAGTGTTTCTCTACAGATGGAGCTGGTCTCTAACTGGTCCCTGCGCCCAAACTGTTCCTCTGGGGCAGGATCTTGAATGTCCACCTATCCTACATAAAGACTCTACCTGAGCCAAAAGCAACATAGTACCGATATCGCATTACTTCTACAAGCCTGCTGCCCAAGGCTACCTCCAATCACAGGCCCAGCATTTTTGTTCAACTTTATCCTGCAGGATATTCAAGGAAGAGAAGGTTCCAGCAGCCGAACTGATCCATCCGTTGGGAAGCTTCTCCTACTTTCTGACTTCATTCTGCATCCCTGAAATTTATTTTTGCTGCTCTTTGTCATAGTCCCTATACACTCATTCCCCAGAAGGCAAACAAATACAGTTAAAAAGAATAGTAGCACATCCAAGTACCTAAGCTCCAAACCAAACAGCAGTAGCAGCAACACTACCAACAGCCTCTTTTGAACCCAAATACAGAGGTACCTCGGGTCACGAACGCCTTGGTTCACAACCAGATCAGGTCACGAACACAAATTTGATGAAAATTTTGACTTGGGTCGCAAACTCCGCATTGGGTGGCGACCAAGATCGTGGCCATCTCACCCCCCTCACCCCAAGTGGGGAGATGGCCACGATCGCAGTTGCGTTCATGCAGTAAAGATGGACGCAATCTCGGCCATCTCCCCACCCCCCAACCAGCATGATCACAGCCATCTCCTCCCCCATGAGTGACTATACAAAAAAAAGTGACTATAGACTGATTTTTCACCAAAAGTGACCCTGCAGCTAAGAGAAAAAGAAGAGAGGAAACCCCTGAAAGAGATCTCCCCAATGTCCTTATGGAGGGGGACTCTCCCTCAAAACAATAACCTCCCCCCCACCTAGGTTAGTGTTCTCCACCGTACTGTACAGTACTTTGTTACTTTGCTGTTCTTTGTCACTTTGTTTCAATTTTTTCTGATTAAAGCAAATAGTTACAGAACGTATTAACCTTATTTACATTGAATCTTATGGGGAAATTTGACTTGGGTCACAACCAATTTGGGTCACAACCAGAGTCCTGGAACAGATTAAGTTCGTGAGCCAAGGTACCACTGTAATGATGCTGCTAGAAGGCAAAACTTGGCAACATACCCAGCCTCACATTGCAAAAGCACAACATTTTTTTTTAAAGGAATCTGAATAAAAGTGAGAAAGGGCAGAGAACCTGGCAGGCACCAAAGGAGGAATCCGTGGGCACTGCACTGGACACCTCAGATAACAAATAGGCAGTCTCTTCTCTGAGTGGATACTGTGGGCCCCACAGATTATTTTATTAGTTATTTCTCAAGGTATGTGAACATTTTACTTATAGCATCCTACTGTACCCTGGCACACATTTTAAGCATTATTGCCCCAAGAAATTCCTCAAAAGACTGTCTTTGTGTCTCTTGATCCACCTTGCAAGACTCCAAGCTTAACTGAAGACTCTTGTGTGGTTGTAGCCTATTTGCACTTATGAAGCTTGAAGTGGGTTTGCTTTTTTCCCTTTCCAATTCATAAGCAGCCAAAATGCCTATTTTCTCTGCAGTGCAAATGCCTCTCTTCTGTTTTCTTTTCAGTATTAACACAATCAAGTATTCCCATAAATTGCACAAAAGCCAAAACGCCATATTAGGCCTGATGTACTGTGTACAGAGCTGCAATCATCTCTTGAGTGTTAGATGTATGTATGTATGTATGTATGTATTTATTTTGCATGTGCCAATGTGACCCCAAATGGCCCCTTTTCGGCATGGCTATATTATACCATTTTCAAGTCTCCTAAAAAACCCCCCACAAACCCTTGAGGTTTCAATGTCTCAATTTTCAATGAAGTTGTAATATAGAACTAAACAAAAGGCCTTTCTGTGCATATATTGGAGGTGTGCATGTACAGCATTTATGCCCTTCCCTTTAATCAAAAATGTTCACAAAGCAGCTTAGAAAGATAAGGAACATGACAGCATAGCAACATGGTAAGTAACCTGCCCTCTGACTTGCAGTCTAAGAACATATGAAAAGTGGTGATGTACCAAACCAAGATCTAGCCCAGCATTCTGCTCCTGCAATTGCCAATCAGTTACGTGCAAGCAGGACCTAACAGCGCTTGCTCTCTCCCACTCACGTTCCGCAGCCAGCTGATTCCGGACGTGATATATCACCATCATGGCTAGTAGCCATAGATAGCTTTGTCCTCCAGGAACCTACATTTAAGACATGCCACACAAGGAATAAAGGATGAGGAGGGAGGGCAGGAAAAACAAGTTCAAGTTTAATTCTTGGCATGTGACCAGCTGGGATGGAAACAGTTCAGGTATCTGCTCCAACGGTGGCTGCTATATAACAATTGAAAGAGGGTATTGGAATTAATTCACATACCCCAAACACCTTGTACCTTCCCAGTTCTGTTCCTTATTCCTGGTCTGTATCACTAGTCATCTTATCATTGCTCCTATTTTGTGTTTGTGTACCAGTCTTCTTTACCACATCGATGGCAAAATATGCAACTGTGATGAGCAAAGTAAGTATGGAGGAAAGGACCAGGTGTTGTGAGTACTCCTGGGTGATGCAACATGTACAATATCCCCTCCAAGGGATCTTTTGGGTGGAGGCCAAGCCACCCAATCTGGTGGATTATTCCCAAGTGCTGTGCATTTCTCTTCCCACCCCTATAGAAGTGAATTATGCCATGTTGCTTATACAGGAACAGCAAGTTCATGGACAACATTGGGGTGAAGGCGGAATCTGCCCCCCGCCCGTCTCTGGCCAAAGGATAGCTTTTCCTCCTCTCCACTGTGTTTCAAGTCATAGCTAATTTAAAACTAGTCCATATCCTGGTAGTTATATTCCAGATTCTGGTTCTTAATACACAGCTCTCCTCAAGCTGGAGCCCTCCAGATGTGTTAAAATACAACTCCCTTCATCTCCAGTTAACATGGTCAATGGACATGCTAGAATGTGATGGAATATATGAAACTGGCTTCTATGTATATTCAAGTGGGTAGAAGGGTCTCATCCCCTTCTCCCAGTAGCCACACAGTATTCTACAGCCACAGTGTATGGCCATTTTATTGGGCTGTTGTCCTAACCAGAACCTTTAATTTTTTAAAAACTTTGAACAACAGCAACTACAACTTTTCCAAACCTGGAGCTTTTCTTCAGCCAGTTGAAGTTCCCCTCTTCTGCATGGATGGTACAGTTTTGACTACATGGCCATTCTCAGAAATAGAGAGAAGGGTGCAGTCATTGTCTCCCCTTCTAAGCTGAGCTACAGCCCCAGAGGATTTACCATTTATCTTTTGCTATTATCATTTATGTCCATAACATCTTGGCAACTGCTAGTAAACACCTTCCAAATGAGATAATATCCATGCAGAACACCTAAATGGGAAAGTGTTTTCCATTTGTGCTTTTGCTGCATGTTTAAACTGGGCTAGCGTCTTGAGCGAAAGCCTCTCATTTGATACACCCAGAAAAACACAAACTAAAAAGTTCTTCTGTGGTGCAGAATAGCCAGCTGACATTCATACAGCCAGGAATGCCCACACTTACATATAAGTGAGCTGAATGTAGCCTCCGAGGCTAAAGAGAATCGGTTATGCAGCTGGAAGGTTGCCAGCAAGGATGTAAAAGTCTGAATCTGCGGGGATTGTCTTAGGACAGAAGGAGGGGGCGCCATGGGCATGCTGTATGCCTTTGCGGAGACGGACACTGCTTTTGGGGAGACTGAAACTGTCCAGCTCAGCACTTGCCTTCCCCACATGTGGTAAAGCAACAGAGCTTACAAGACCATGTACCTTCTCCGTTCTTCCTTTTCACATTTTGTCAAATGCTGCCCCTGAACCCTGGGCAGGGTTCACCATAAATGGCGAAGGCACATGAAACTGGACTGTCTAGCTTTCTTATTCTCACCATGAGTCTATAAAGGAGCAGGATATTATCTGTGCTTAGGCATCTGCTGTTTCCTTCCTAAATTTGTGGCTAGAGACGTTTGGATGAGGATGACCTCCATCCTATCTTTGCTGCACCTTCAGTCTGATACCTCTGGCCAAGTAGCAAGTACCTTCACTGTTCTTCCCAGTTACTCACTGGAAGGAGGAGGTCCTCCATGACACTCTTCGTATGAAATGCCAAGGGGAGAGCAGGAAGCACAGGGGAAATCGGGGGGAGGCACTCAAGAACTATTTTTAGGCAAGGAATTGGTTGCCAGGGACATTAAGCTAATTCCATCGCCATACATCAGGGAAATGACTGCAGAGCTGTTTTGGAGGCCTAATTGAGGGGATTTATAGCAAAACGCAATTTGTCAGAGATGGCAGAGGCAAAGTAAAACACTCCCAAAGATGAGGAAAATCGGTCTATTTGTCATGCTTAATGCTGGATTCCTTGGCAGAACATGCTGCAGGCTCAGTCAAGAGTGGGGTGAAGACCTTGATCATCCAACTAAGCCTGAGTCTTACGAGAGAGGGGCTGCATATTACACAGGTGTACTAGCCAGTATTGGATGCAGGATTCAGCATTCTCAAGAATTCAGTAAGTATTTGTTTTCTTTTGTATTCTTTCTAAAGGCAGATATGTAGTCCTAGAGCCTGTGAAGGTAGTGTGATGGTTGTCATCATTTCCCTATAAATGAGACAATGCAACATTGACCATCTGCAAAACTCAGAGTTTATCTTCTTCACTGATTATACTTCAACAGCTATATTTCAGTAATTTCTCTCCAATTCATACTTAATTATGTGAAGCTTTGGGTAGCTAGTAGCACCAGCAATTAAAAAAAACCATTGAGAGATGTATAGCAGTAGTGGCATTTGGGGTCATTTTGTTACCCCAGACAAAAGCATCACAGGAGAGAATTTTTTTTTCATATGAAAAGCTTTTGATCTGGATGACTGTTTCATCTAAGAGGTTTTAATTCACATAAGAATGACTTTAAGTTTTCAGCAGGTACAAGTAATGTAAGGTTTAATCTTTCCTGGGCATATCAATAAAATCTGTAGGACAATTTTGAACCTACTAATATTTTCTCTACATAGAAATAGTTTAACCCACACACTTCAGATTAGCATTAAAAAGCTGGATTTCAATGGTGTTTAATTCTGTTGGCAGGAGGTTTAAGCTCAGAATCTTAACTTTCTGAGACTAAATGTCCCAAAAACACAAACAAACAAACAATCTACAAAGTTTAAGTGACCTGTACTTTTGTTCCTTTGTTCGGGACCTCTTGCGTAAAAATACCCCATAAAATTATTCATATGTAGATTTGGGGAGAAGTGGTTCTGGGCATGTTTTGGTCTATAAAAGTAAGCTTAAAAGACAGGATGCTGAAATTTTGAGACTTATTTGATTAGGCAGATTGTGACATTGTCCTAGAAGGATTAGATTGTAGGTCTACTTTTATTTAAAGCTCCTATGATACAAGATGATTAAATAATCAAAGGAAATGTCATTTCCACCTTTGATGATTATAACACTAAACCTGAAAATATCGAGTGAAGCAATGCAGGCAGGCAATGAATATCTAGTGAGATTTATGAAGCCAAAAGGTCAGGTGAAGAGACGGCTTCACATAGCCAGAAGACAGGGCTTCACTTCCCCTCTAGTGTTTTGCCTTTCCTAACAACTAGCAGAAGAATACTATATTACTCAAAATGTGAACAGTGAATTTGCATAATTGTGCCATATTGCAAAACTCATTTTTTCTTGGTACAAAATATTTAGGTTACATTGGTGCACAATGTTTATTTTTAAGTAGTGGGTATATAGCTCTACTTATGGGGTCAGGAATGCCATAGCAATGGGCTTGGGTCATTTTGTTTCTTGTCTGGAAACACAGATGGCTTGGCATGATGCGTAAAGCAATCTTCAGGTGACTATTGTGACGGGTGGGCACAGGCTGGCATGTGTGGGCTTATATACCTCAGGAAATGCAGATTTAATTACCTGATCTGGAGGGGCACATTGCAGCCTGATGAATCGCAATCCTTTTTGAGGCACAAACCTGTCACCAACAAGGACATTCTAAAGCCAAGTGTAAGATCTCTAGGGCTCTATCACATTCTGAATGGTGCCTAGTGTACAGACGCATCATTAAACTGAGATCTATCCTCATCCACTCAATGGCACAATCCATCACAAATGTTTCATAGCAGTATTAGAGGTAAAGAGGAGAAGTTCAAAGCAATTCCGTACTTTGTAATTACAATGGCAACTTTACAATGGCAATTTTTTCAGTTAACACACAATTAGAACCAATTGCAAGTACTACATTCCCACATTTTATTTGGCGTTTGTCAGGATCCTTACCCCTCCTGATTTTATATGCATATATAGAGATGATAGATAGATGGGGAGGAAGAGGGGGGGAGGGGGGAGAGAAAGAGTGAGCAAGACAGGTTTTTTTTAAACAAAATTTAATTGAGAGAGCGGCATCCCTCAAAGCGAGGTGCCAGCGTCCAGCAGCTTTCTCCCCCACCCCCCTGAATGTACTTGAGAATAAAGTGTGCTATCTTGGTTCCTTTCATGGTCCTCCTGGGGTGGCCTTCTGGACCATTTATCAGCCTTGTAATGAATGGCATCCCATCCTCCCAAGGCACAGCCCAACTCTAGTGCACTAGCGGTTCAGTAGGAAACTCTACTAATCATTGCGGCCCGTGCTACAATTTTCGTTTGGGAAATTGTATTATGTGGCAGAAACAGAGGCAAGATAACAAAAAGGTCACCCAAATTTCTACATTTGCCCTCAGGAATACTTTCTTGATGACTTTTGTTTTTACACTCAGAGGAGTAAAAAAATCACCCTATTTCATACTGGCAATGAAAATTCCCTGCAATCAGATTTGGTAATGGTGGGCTGTGAAATTGAACTCTCCGGTCCATGTATCATTCATTTATGTGATGCAGTTTGCTCCTAAGATTTTCTTTTACCAAAAGCAAAGCAAAGCAACATCCCCCATACTTAAATGGCTCAAGCCTGCCCAGAACCTTCACCCTCTGATCTCTGGGTTCATGCTGTTGTTATTTAGTGGTGCTTGTAAGGGACTTTGCACACACCCAGAAACATGAACTTTACTATTACTTCACATATTCCACATCTAAGCCATGGGTTTTCTGAGGCTCAGCCCTAGATCAGATTAAGACTTGCAGGCTACATATTCAAATGTCCTTACATGTTCCAGGGTCAAAATCTGACAATCAAAACATGTTATGGTAGTGATAATTTAATTTGCCAGTTCTTTGGTTGAGACATGTCCATTCAGAATGCTCACCCTCACAGTGAGCCTAGATTGACATATGACAAAATTGCCATTAATTCTGGAATTGACTGTGTGCTTTGGAGCATGGGAGCAAAGTAGTATATATATATCCCCCACTTTTTCCATTCTTCCTCTCACCCAGGCCCCTTAAAATGAGGCACAGTCTTGAAGCAGCCTCCTCAGCTACTTCCCTAGCTACCACTTTTACTCCATGAGGAGGAGGACTTGGTAGGGTCCATCCTGGTGAGTATCACATGTCACATCACATAGGCATGCCACATGAAAACATCCACCTCATCATACATGATGATGATGTATGATGTTATGCAACCCGACACAATTCCAGACTACAGTTCCCAACATGCACGTAATGCAAAAACTTGTATGCACAGACTGAGAGTTTAGATTAAAGGAGAACACTCATTCTGAGCTCACATGGATAAATACTTACCCTACATGTAACAAATCCACTTGGGTAAGATGACACTCATCCCTTGTTTAGGGACTGAGATGTGACTCAGATTAAATCCCAGATTCATGGTTCTTGACGTCCTGTTTACAGACATTTTTCTTAGTGGTGTTTTCAGATTGCTGCATAGCTACTGCTTGCATGTGTCCAACAGTGTCATGTTTGCATCTGGATGATAGAGCGTGATTGTCATCTCAAAACTGAAGTTGCCCAAGGAGGCTGCATAGCTGGATGCCTAGCTGTAGCCTGTGAACCTGGGAAGTGGAAAGCAATCCCTTGCTGCCAGAAAGCTGGCAGCAGAGGCTCTCTGACATGGCACTTCTTATTTGTTTTGAAGAATGACGATGATGTTCTATTTATTATTAATGTATTATTTATCGCACTTATACCCAGTCTTGCTCCAGAGAGCTCAGAGCAGCTTACACATGACTCCCACACAGTCTCCAATCCAGGCAGGCAGCTAGGCCAGATAAGCTTAGTTTCAACGTTATCTTGAGCCCTCAAACCATTCTGCTTGTCTTCCTGGTGCCTAATAGTGATTTTATTGAATTGAACCATTGTTAAATGCTGCAAAGATTGAAATTCACTGGCCTGGTTTCGAAACCAAAAGTCAGTCACTGATATCCACCTCCCGCTTTTCATTTGTATGTACAGGTTGAAAATTATGCCTCTCTTTAAAAAATCTACCATAGTTTGAACTGAACAAACATCTTGAGGGAGATGGACTGTGCAAGGCAATTTTTCTCTCGCCCTTTCTCCAAAGCACAACCTGACTTGATGCTCTTATGTCCGTCCGTCTTTTAGGCAACCAGCTGTATTACTTCAGCTGGGAAGCACGTCTTCCCGCCCCCACCATTGCTATTCCATGTTTTACAACTGCTACATCCCTACCTATTTTAAGCTGCCTTCCCCATCTTCTTCTCCAAACACTCTTAACTGGTTTGAGTCTGCACCACGGCCGCCACCACCCACAACAATCCCTTCCCTCCACCAGCAGCCTAAGAAAGGCTATTCTTGTCCTTGAATGGACCCGGCTAACACTATCAACATGTCAAGTGGAAAAGGCATTTAGCTGAAGAAGCGTGAAAGTGCTAGAGGAAAGTTGCTGTCCAGGGTACTGAAATGGATGAACTGCTGAGGATCCTTCCGTAGAAAGCTGTAAAGATCTATACAATTGTGTGTGTGTGTGTGGGGGGGGGGGGCGGCCCATATTAATTGGGTGTACCATTCCTTAGTGTGTGTGTGGTGTGTGGTGTGTTGGTGCTTTGCATGCACATTTGCACAAACTGGGAGGCTGGAAGCTCCTTGCTATTTATTTATTTAAAATTCTTCTATGCCGTCCATTACTAAAAAGTCTCTGGATGGCTTACAAGGAGCAGAAAAACAAGAACAAACCATAACAACAACACACAGCACACTGCATCTAAAATAGTAATAGAAACAAGGATAAAACCAGTTACTTATTAAAATACTGGGAAAATAAAAAGGTCTTCGCTTGGCACCGAAAGGAATAGCATAACGGTGCCAGGCAAGCCTCCCTGGGAAGCATGTTCCACAGTCCAGGCACCACCACTGAAAAGGCCCTTCTCCAAGTAGCTAGCCTCCTAATTTCCTTCAAAGAGGGTTCCCGGGGAAGGGCTTCTGCCTCCGATCTCAGGGGGCAGGCTGGCACATAGGGAAAAAGCTGCCCCTTCAGGTATCCAGGACCCAAGCCATTTAGGGCCTTATAGGTTATTACTAATACCTTAAATTGGGCCCAGATTTCAATTGGCAGCCAGTGTAAGTGATACAGGACCGGCAAGATATGGGAATATCTGCTGGTCCCTGTTAATAACTTGGCAGTTCTATTCTGGACCAAAATTTGCTATTTTCAAAAATGAACAGGTAAACAACACTATTGCTTTTAAACTGAAAACCTAAGATCATGTAAATGATCATGGGATGTCTATGTACATTTTCTGGGCTTTTGATATTTTTCCTTCCTTCCTTCCTTCCTTCCTTCCTGCCTGCCTGCCTGCCTGCCTGCCTTCACTCTGATTTTCAATCCTGAATTTAACTTGCCTTTATTTGCCTTTTCTGTGAATGGGTTGCTGCTAGAGTCTGTACCAGCATGTGGGCTCAAACAAGTATATTTCTCTTGTACAAATTGAACACCTCCCTTGATTTGGATTCATGATTTTTATGTTTCTTGCCTCCTAAAGTTATTTTGCCTGTTGTGCCTCCTGGTCCCACCTATACATGGCTTCTCCCTCCACCCCACCAATCCCAATGGAATCAAGTCCCCACTAGGCATCCCGAAATGCATGTCTTTGTCCAACAGAGGCTTAGCACTTCTACTGTCATCAATCAGGGGAGCGCATCCTCCTGAATGTCTCAGAGCTCCAGCACTTATTGCCATCACCCTTGTCTCAGCCCCACTACACTTGGGGGCATGCAACTAAGGGAAACTATGGGGTACAGTCCCAAACAAAGTGTAACTTGTAGCGAAGCAGTAACATCCTGCATCCCATGAGGAACACATTAGGATAACTTGAATACACAGGTACAAATCTACATTCAAGATATTATGGGTAAGGAATTTCCACCCTCTAAATCAGCCAACAGAGCTTGCTTATTTATTTATTTATTTATTTATTTATTTTTTAAAACATTTTTATGCCGCCCCATTAATCAAAATGCAAGTCAAAAGCAGCTAAGTAATACTTCCATTTTACAGGTAAGGAACATTGAGCTTAAGAGGTAAGCAATTAATAAAAGGTCAGCCATTTTAAAATAAATAAATCCAAACTTACTGATGTGAAATTATTTGGAATCAGAAGCTGGCTGATCTACTACAAATCACACAGAAACCAACTGGTGGATCCCAATCTATTTTCTGCCCACCCCTACTTTACCATACTGTTTTCAAATGGGATGCATAAGAGTGACTTGCCAAAGCGAGGGACAGCAGGATTAGTCTGCAAAAGCAAAACCGACAAAGAGACATGTGCCAGATTAACAACTAACCAATGTATTGTGGACTATAAGGTTTTGTTCATTAGGGCACAGGAAAATAGTAAGTAGATCCCCAGATGTTTGACTTCAACACCTAGCACTTCTAACCATTGGCCATGCTAGCTAGGGCTTCTGGGAGTTGAAGTTGAAAACATCTGGAGATCTACTGACAGTCCAATTCATGAGACGCAAAATGCCTCCAGTTGAGTCTCCCTGACACATTGCCAGTGCGGGGAGCAGGAGGGAGTTACATTCTTTATGAGACTTTTCTGGATTAGAAATTTGGGTGTGCATGTGTGGGTGAAAGATACAATTGGAAATCATTTTATGTATGTACATGTGGGGGAAGTGTCACCAAACTTTTGTTTTGCTGCAGAGTACGAGGCGTTTTAAGTATCATATGCAATTATCTCAGTGTGTTACAGAAAGGCTGCTACTCCACTGCTAGGCCAAAATTTGTTAACTTGTTGTGCTACCATAACCCAAATGACAAACTAAAACAAAATCTGATCACCATTGGCCCCATGCTCTTCACATTTCCTTTGCTTGTCACATCCCAGTTTTCCAAATAATATTCTTACTTGCAGGAATTATTTCCAGTGCAGAAGAATTTTTCTCCATTTAAAAGGGGTTTTATGAAATGCATTTTAAAAATCTCATCTTGGAAAGGAGCCGTGTTTTATTATAACCAGAGGGTGGGTGGAGGGAGAGCTTGTACGTCAACTGTCAGATCTGTTTTCCTATTCTCCTAATCCTGGCAAAGTTGTATGCATTGCCTTTCTTCTTCCTTCTCTTTCTAGGAGGATAATATGCAGTTCCAAAAGGAAACTTGCCACTACCAAGCCAAAAGTTTTGCCAAAGGATTGTGCATTCCAGCGGGATTGTGCAGCCATGAGGCAACCTACAAGCTTGAAGGGAATGCTGTGCTGTCCAAACAAAACTCAATCTGAAACAAAAGAGGCTGTGGATGATTGGAGTGGGCAGGAGTGGCAAGTCTCTGATAATATAAAGTAGATTAGTAACCCCCTTCCACCTTCACTTATACTGCTGTCATGAAAAACACTTGCAGGGTAAATGGAAGCACTTTCATTTGGAAGGACTGTGAGCTTCAACCGTTCTGGTGCTCCAAAGGCACTCATGGGCTCAGATTTTTCAATTTTAATTTTCTTTTGCATCTTCTCTGGTTGGCGAACCTCAGAGTCTAGTAGGAAATAAAACAAGCCTTCCTTTTCTTGCTTTATGTATTGCTTGGAGAGTCGAGGATAAGGGAGCCATTGTAAATAGTATAGTGCATGGGTCCTCAAACTACGGCCCACGGGCCGGATCCAGCCTACCATGCTCATTTATCCGGCCCACCTCAGAGCTTTTGGACTCACTCAGAGAAAACAATCTCCAAGCGAGTCCAAAAGCTCTGAGCCGGCACAGGCATTCTTTGAAACTGAGCAGAGAGCTGGCACACGCGCCTAATTGTAAAACTGTGTGTGCGCCGGCCCCCCCCCCCCCCGCCCGCCAACATTGCATGCATATTCAGAGTGGGAATACGGAGCGGGAAAGAGAAGAGAGTAGGGCAGGAGAGAGAGCGAGATGAAGACACTAAAAAAGGATTGAAGGTAAGAAAAAATATAAATTTTAAATCCATTTTTAAGTGTGTGAGCCACGTATCCAGGGAAGGAGGAGCTGCGGAGATGTGGGAGCTGCGGCCTTCAATGGTTAAGCCACTGCTGCCACCAAGCAGCTGCCCCCGGGCTCAGCAAAGTGGCCGTGGCATGCCCAGCGAAGGCTCTTCCCCTCCTCATCTTGGGCTTCTACTGCAGTCTGAGGGAGCAGAGCAAACATTTTTTTTAATTTTAATTAAATTTTAATTTTAATTAATTTTTCAATGTGCAGTGTGCATAGGAATTTGTTCATATTTTTTTCAAACTATAGCCCGGCCCCCAACAGTCTGAGGGACAATGAACTGGCCCCGTTTAAAAAGTTTGAGGACCCCTGGTATAGTGGCTAAGAAATGCAGCAACAAGTCAGGAAGTCCCTAATTTGAATGCCATTTCTACCGTTGTCTGAAGAGACCCACATTTTAAAGTAGAGGAGGGACTGTCGCCTTTCCCTTTACAGCCCAACCATTATTTTCTGAGTCCCAAATTGCCTTTATGCCCATCCCCAACAAGCAAAACAGTACCAAAATTTGACCGACTCTGTAGACCTCTGCCCAGCCAACGGCTACCAGGCTAGTAGCCGTGTGCTCTGGACTATAGGCAGGCAGGTCCTGACAAGAGGAAGAGCAGAAGCATCAACTGGTTGCATATCAAAGGGAGTGCTGGAGGCCTTCCCCATCTGTTGCTTCCTCCATGATGGTCCCCTTATTTTTTTGGGGGCGGGGGGAGAGAGAAGGAGGCTTGCTTACAAAATTTTGAATGAGCAGCAGTGTCTGAGTTTGGGCCAAATGAATGAGTATATAGCTTGCTGGCCTGCTTGAGTGTATCTACAATTCCTTGAGTGTATCTACATGAAATCATATTTCTGGAATGTGCCTGCTTTTTCATGATCCTCAAGGCCCGCTTCTGCTGAGTGCATGGTCCCGCTTGGCATCAGCAGTTTCACTGGGCTAGAAATAGGTGGAAAGATGAGAGAGGAGGAAAGCGGTTTCTTCTTTTAAAAAATCACAACGGCCTGTAGGCCTTAAGACTCACAAATGTACTGTGGCGTACCAATCTTTTACAGACAAGAATCCACCATACAGAAAGTTATTTTGTAAGATGTTGCTTTTCACGTAATTGAAGAAAAATGGCATTTGCTGAAATAAATGCACAGGAGCCCTGATTTTCGGTGCATCTGATCCCCCTGGACAAGACATCTATTTGCTCACATGTGCCTCTTTTCCAGCTGCATCTCTTGAATTTTTCTGCTTCTCCCTGTCCACATATCACTTTGCAAAAAGTTTGTGAAAAGTTATTTGTAAAAATAAGAAGCATCCTTTAAACTCACACAGATACACAATCTAGAGCCTGAAGAAGTTGCCTCAGACATCTGATTTGGGATGTTGTGAAAAAGCAGCAAATCATTCATTATTTAATGTATTAATTAATATTGTATTTTCACTGTCAGGGAAGGGGAGAGGTGATGAGCTAATCACAGACTCGCCACTGAATCTACCTCACATAGTTGTTGTTGTGAGCATAAAATGGAAGGAAGGAGGAGAATTGCGTAAGCTGCCTTGGGTTCCTCGAAGGAAAAAAGCCAGAATATAATGATACTAAATAAACAAATTCTAGGATTTTCTGTCTCAGGGATAAAGCAACCTGACTGGCTTTGAATACAGCTAGGAGCCTTGATAGGTGGGGTGGAGGGATGAAACGTGTCATTTCCTGTTCTCCATCAGGTAACAAAATGTCTTGAGGTCAGCCCTAGACAAAGCTATAGAGAGCCATGTAGTGGGAAAAGATAGTTTAGACAATACAGGAAATTATATGGAGTAAAGAAACAATTGCGGATATGGGGAGATGTGTAGTTAGGGAAACTTATTCAGGAAAACATCAAACTTACTGTGTAATTTGAAATATATTTACTCAACAACAATACTAAGTTTATCCATTTATTTCAAGCTTTTATAGATCCTCATAATAACCACATGGCTCTCTAGATGGTTTACAGCAATTAAAAGATAAACAAAACAATCTTTAGACATTATCGACATATTCAATAAATAATGTTCAGTAGGATTTACTCTCAGGTATATGTAAGTCGGATTGGAATCTTACTGCTTATTAAATGTAATTACTTTACCTATCCTGAAGACAGGTCCAAGATCTGAATCTAAAAACTAACCTGAGGACTGATAATTTTGTTAATTTAAAACATCAGCAACCAAATGCAAAGGTATTTCTCATGGACCAGCACAAAATGAAACTCAAAATCCACAGGTGGGCAATACCGTTATTAGGAATTTTGGTAAGTTCTAATAAGGGTATTTACTTTTGTAATTCATCCAGCAATAAATCTAAGGCATCTCAGCATGGCAAAGACTGTATCTAGGGACCTGAGTGCTTGTTCATGCACCTGTCAGAATACTCTCTGTTGACTGGAAATTTCAAAGCCTCCCTTCTGGAGTTGAACTGAGCAGCCATTCAAATGAGTGTCCTCTGCCATTTAGGACACAGAATTGCCCTAGGCACCACATACTGTTCTGGGATAGGTGACACTCTTTCCTGTCACCTATCTTACAGCTGATGGAACCCTGATCCCATCATCCCCCCCAAAGCAAAAGGCAATGGGATAAACAAAAGAGAAGATTCTTTCTATTCCACAAGCACAAACGGCTCCAATGCTTTTTTGGAGCATATGTAGGCAAATCTATTGAACATTTATTCAAGTTTATATATGTAGACTTTAATGATGTTAATAATGTTTAATGAAGTTTAAATGACTTTAAACATGCTCTTTTAAAAAGCATAGTCAGCATAATTACAATGACATCAATACAATTATCTATCTACTCGTATCTATTTATCTATCTATTTATCTAAAGAATGGTCTTTCCCCCAAGGGCTGCTAGAAGGGAGAGTGGATAGATAGGCAGATGGATAGATAGATGATTAATCCAAAACAAAATTTACAAACTGAACAATCCAAATATTCAGACTTAATGTTTGAATATATGTAGCTTTTGTTTTGCTATGTTATTTCAGCTGTAGTCTTGAACACCAGCTGCTAACTCAAGAGAAAAGAAACACGGCATTGTTAACCATTAACAAGAAACATAAAGGATAGGACAACAGATGGGCTCCTTGTATTTTCCTTACTAAAATAAATTAAAAAATGCTCCCTTAACAAAGAGAAACATGCTGGGTGAAATTAGGGCTACCCACAATCATAGTACTTTTGGGTACTATGAGACCAGCCTGTGAAACTCTGTAGAGGTGAATGGAGTTGTAGACCAAGTCTCTGGAAGCAGAGTCCACCGGTCTTCTACCCTGAGACAGGCTTCCCCAACCTTGTGTCTTCCAGACACATTTGCATTGCAACACCCAGAATTCCCAGTGGATGAGCATTCTGGGAGTTGCAGTCCAAATGCCTCTGAAGGCCACCCGGTTCGGGAAGGCTGCACTGAGACATCTCAGCCTTGCAAGCAGAATAGAAGACTGCTATCCCCGTCACTGCTGCACTTCAGTGCCACCACACCATAAGCAGTTCTGCAGTTTTTATCCCAGCACAGTTCAAGAAATACAAAAGACCAGCAAGGTCCCCATTGGCCCTGTGGGATTACTGGTGCTGTCCTGGCTTCTTCGCAGCCTGAGCTGAAAATAGATCATTTACTGAGCCACATCCAGGGCTCAAGGCTGGAAACCTGTGCCATACAAGATGCTCTCATATACTGGGATACAAAAGAACCTGAACAAACAAGTAGCTGGAATTAACAATGATCGCAAACATCTCAACCTCATCATTCTCCAGTGTCTGCTCATCACTGATTCACTCAGCATCTCCCACAGCTTAATTATGAGGTTGGCATTTGTTGGTACGCCAGGCCCTGAAAGAAGAAGATTCATAGGAAGTATTGCTGCCTGAAAGGAAGTGCAAGCGTTGTAAGAAAATGTGTTTCGAAACTCACTGAAGCTAAAGGAAAGATGGGGCTCTTGTGATAAAACAAACTTTTATTTTATTTCTGAAAAATACAATGTATGTACGCATGTAAGTATGTTTTGTTCTAATGTTGCGACTTCCCAAGACACATTATGTATTGTCAGCCACACGGAGAGCTCAGATATGTTCTGGTGTAGTGGCATACAGAACAGAACAGAGCAATAAATAAATAAATAAATAAATAAATGAGTTTGCAAAGACTTTTTGTTTGCTTAGCAGCATCGCCATTCCATAGTCGATATATTTGCTCTCTCTCAGTCTCTCTCTTTCTCTCTCGCTCTCATTCTCTCTCTCCAGACTTCCTCCTTCCTAATTGTTTTTATCTGAGTTACTATTAATAGGGAACAGGGCCAAAAAAAACATGCACAACCACAAGTAACTAAAATTTTATTCTGATATATTTTTTATGCACATGCAGAATTTGAGAGGTCAGAGGTTTGGTATTAAATCATCAGCTAAACTGATAAATGCTAATGTGAATGGAAAAGCTAACAGGAAGCAATTCAGGCATTATATAAAGATAAGTCTGCAAATATTTGGAAGAGAACAGTCTATTGGACTATTTGCAATGATATGCTGATTTAATGGGGCCGATACAGGACAGCATCTCAATGGAATTTGGAATTTGCCATTGGCCTTTTGGGAAACAGATGCCATGGTTCTGAAAATGTCTGTAGCACTCTGCTTTGGTCTGTAGCACTCTGCTTATGTGTAAACCTGGATAAGATGCCCTTCAAATCTCATCCCTTCACATTTTTATCTCAGTATGCAGCCTTAGGCAAGCTCTCCGTCTCAATCCCCCAACCCTGCTGTGTGGGGATGATAATAATGACTTAACCATACAACATTTTTGTAAGGCTTCTAAGGTAATGTTTGTGAAGCACTTTAAAGATTCAAAGGCATGGCATAAACTTTATTGACTGAACTTGAAATTGGAAAGAACTTTGGAGCCTGGTCTTTCCAGTTGGAAGGATGTTTTGTTTAGAAAACATCTTGTCCAATCCCAGAAGGGCATGGCATTATCCAAATCATGCTCAAAGCCATATGTGCTAGCAGTATTTATAGTCTCTTGTAGCACTGGGTTCCATATGTTCAGCAATGTCATTGTGTGTTATGTGTTCCTCCCCACTCATTTGGACGTTACGTTAAGCATAAAATATCCAGACTTAGATTTTCAAGGAATCACAAAGCTCAGTTGGAGATTTTAAGCAACCAAGCTTAGCTTACACCACAGGATTGGTGTGCATATAAATTGTGCCAAGGTATATTTCAGTAACTTGAGATCTAAATGTGTGCTATGAAAGAGATGCATTGTGAAGGTGGCAATCCTACGCAGGCATTCCTGGGAGCGAATCTCCTTGAATTCACTGGAATTTACTTTCATGTTAACTGCTACAGGGTTGGTCTGCAAACGGTAGAATTTGGTGGCACCAATAGCAGTGGGTCGATGGCATGCGTCACTGCATAATGTTGCTCTTCTTTTGATCACCTTGGGGAGGAGTCTAAGAGTTATGAAGGGCCCCAAAATCCTGTCTTGCAGCTAGTTACTCAGTGGCTGGGTTCACAAACCATGCCAAGCAACCCAGCATGGTGACCACGGTTCGTGGATTTTTACTATGATCCACCCAACAGACAATCAAACGGTTTCTAGATTATTGGGATTTCTCCCCTCCCTGCAGCTGGCCTATATCTCATCAGTCACCACACCGGAAATTCAGTCCAAGCTGCTTCATGCCCTGCCAACAAAGCCTACCTCTATCCTGAACTCACCCCTCACCTTCTTGTCCTCAGGTACCAGAGCACCAGGCAGTCACTCTGCAAAGCAGATCTTTCTTTGTCTTCCTTCTTTCCCCACTAAGATAGCTCTCAGAAGTGAGCACGGGCCTCCCTGGTCACCTACCCACACTCCAAGGATTAATCGTAAAATGAAACAAGTGACAGTCTTCAGATTGAGGGAAAAGATACATTCAAGCGCTTATTTGTCTTACATGATTCAGTCCCAAGATGAGGTATGTCCACCTTCCTTAGCCTAACCAAATAACTCCGTCAACATAGCAACTTGGCACAGGTTGCAGAATTAACCCAGTCAAACCCACCTCATAAAATAAGCCATGGCATGGTTTCATACTAGAAAAACATCTCTTCCTGCTACCCTCCTTCCTTTTATGCATCTTGAGGGAAAAACTGTGTGGAATTTAGAAATTCATATATAATTTTGTACTTATCTGTTAGTTCTACATTCTTGATCCGGTGTAGGTACCACTACACCTTTCTGTTTTTAATTTTTCTTATGCAGGACACCTTAAATATTATGGCTGCTGTTTAACATATCAGAAAGCTATTAGCATATGCAATCCTAAGCATATTTAGAAAAAGGCCTACAACCCCAAGGAAATTCTAGCCAGCCACTACCTAGCCAGAATGCTTTTTTTGTCTAATCATGCATAGGCCTGTACCCCAATAATATGCTTTTAGAAGTCAGGGGGAAAGCAGAAAGGGAAAACGAAGAGGGAAAACATATTCTTCCTATTGCATGTTCTAAATTAAGAAAAAATGGTAATTGTTCAGTGAAACTGATATGCAGCCTATGTAAAGTAAAAAAGAAAAAATGTACTTGATGATTTTGTCAGCCTATTTTATTTCCTCTGTTTCTTCCCTTGATTAATGTGATAACATTATCTGTGCTATGTGATTTGAATTGTTTTACTGCAGTAATTGTTTGTTTTAGTGGTTTTACTTTTATCTTTTACTGTGAGCTGCTTTGCGTTCATATTGGGAGGTAGGATAGAAAAGTTCAAAAAAGATGCAATTAAAATAAAGTTATTCATTCGGTATTATTAGATGGCCTAGCAGAACCTGGTTTAGTATGGGATTAGAGGAATAATAAGGAAAAGGGGTATAAGACAACAGAAGAAACCCACATGGCTTCACAAAAAGCTTAGAGATATGAAAACAAAAAGGGACATAAATAGGAAGTGGAAGGAAGGCCAGGCTTAAAAGGAAGAATACAGGCAGGTAGACAGAACTGCAGAGATGGCCTCAGGACGGCTAAAGGTAGGAATGAACTGAAGCTAGTGAGAGATGCTAAAAGCAGCAGAAAAGCCTTCTTTGGACATTTACATAGTAAAAGACAGAGGAAAGAAATGGGGAAGTGGAAACAATGTGGAAACAATAACAGATGACAAAGAAAAGGCAGAAGCACCCAATTCCTATGTTGGCTCAGTCCTCTCCCAGAAGAAGATATATGACCTTCCTGATGAAGGGGAAGAACAAGCTGAAGGAGCAGGATGGCAGCTCAAGATTGATAGACAAATTGTCTAGGATCATCTAATTGGGTTGAATGAGTGAAAATCTCCAGAAACATAAAGAAGCTTGGAAGAACTTTCAGAAGCACAGTTTATTATCTTTGAGAAATCATGAATGACAGGGAAGTGCCAGATGACTGGAGAAGGGCTAATGTGTCCCTATCTTCAAGAGAGGGAAAAAAAGAATAATAATCTAGGGACTATAAACCAGTCAGTGTGACATCAATTCCTGGGAAAATTCTGGAGCAAGTATAAAGCATTCAGTGTGCATACACCTTGAAAGCAATGCAGTGATTACAAGAAGCCAACATGCCTTTCTCAAGAAGAAACTCTGCCAAACCAATCTGATCTCATTTTTTGATTGGAAAACCTCCCTGTGGGAATGCTGTAGACATAGTATATTGGGGACTTCAGCAAAGTTTTTGACAAAGAACCCCATGATAGGCTTCGGCGAATATCCTGATTACCAAACTAAAAGCAGGTGAAATGGAACAACTATCAAGTGGACCCACAGTTGGATACAGAATTAAACTCAAGGACTGCTCATCAATGACATTTTCTCAAACTGGGGAGTGGTAACACATGGGGTAATGCAGGGTTCAGTCCTGGGCCCAGTGCCCTTCAACATTTTTAGTGATGATTTGGGTGAGGAGGCAGGGAACGATGATCAGATTTGCAGATGACACAAAACTGGGTGGGAGAGCTAATACCCTGGAAGGTGATCTTGATAGGTTGGAACACTGAGCTGAAAACAACAGAATGTAATTCAGCAGGGACAAATGCCAAGTTCTGCACCTAGGAAAAAGAAACCAAATGCATTGTTACAAGAGTATTTGGCACAACGATACTGCAAGTGAGAAGGATCTTGGAATTGTTGCAGATCACAAGCTGAATATGAATCAACAGTGTTATGTGGCTACAAAAAGGGCAAATGCTATTTTGGGTTGCCTTAATAGAAGCATCATTTCCAAATCCTGTGAAATACTCATTCTGCTTAACGCAGCACTGGTTAAGTCTCATCTGGAGTACTGTGTCCAGTTCTGAGCAATACAGGTTAAGAAAGATGCAGACACGTTGAAAAGGGTTCAGAGGAGGGCAGGGGTCCAGGGACTGAAAACAAAGGCCTATGAGGAAAGAACTGGGCTCTTCTGGATTCAGCCTTTGGAAGAGAAGACTGAGGGGAGATATGCTAGCACACTTGAAAGGCTGTCACAAAGAGGAAGGACAAGATATCTTCTCTGTCATCCCAGAGTGCAGGATATGGGATAACAGGCTCAAGTTACAGAAAACCAGATTCCAGCTAAATATCAGAAAAAAATCTCTGACTGTTAGAGCAGTACAAGTCTGAATTCCATTTTTAGTGGTAACCTACCTCTTTGACCCCAAAACAATGAAGAAAAACAGCAGGCAGAGGAGAGCAATGCAATCTCCTGCTTGAGAATCCCCCTGGAGTATGGTTGTGGTCACTCTCACCATTAGGATGCTCAGCTACACCTGATCTTCCAAGATAATCCTCATATTTTGATCGCCAATTCAATTTGCTTGCTTTGAATGAATCTTTCAACCATATGTTTAACAGGCTGGGGTAGGGATAGCCAGGTGGTTGCCCACCTGGGTTCCCAAGGAAGACAAAGGCTGGGTGTCCAGACTTTCACAACTGAATAAGCTCTATTTTCTTATGTTAATAATATTATAGAGCTTAACTACTTATGAAAGGCCAATTTTGCCAGATAAAACACTAAGGCCCAGCCAAACTGAAACAAGCTTTCAGCTTGTGGGAGGATGATGACCTCATCGAACCTAAGCTGTTTCTGTCTGTCATTTTGTACTAACACCCCGTTTGAAGGTGTTTCAGAGTCCACTTTGATGCTGTTTCTCATTTCTCTTCTGATCATCCATCCAACCAGCAGTGGGACATGATGACATCCCAATGTGATGTAGCAGATTTTATTTGATTGTTTGCTGATGAACTAAGGTCAAGTGTTCTCCATTAAAGTGAGGACAATTCTTCCCATACAGGTGAGTCCAGGCAATCACTAACCACAACAAAATACTGTTTGCAGCCTTTTCATAATGTTCCTCCAATAAATCACAAAACGAGGAGAGCTTTTATTGATTGTGAAGAAACAATCCCGCTTTTTATATTAACTGTATAAAACGTACATCAGCGTTTCAGACCACTCTCAGGATAATCAACTAACCCTTGAGAACAAAAAGCGTTGGCCATTCCTGTATTACCTCGAATAAAGACCTGAATGAATTTTCATCTAAAATGCCTGAATATTTAAAAAGTGTATTAATGCCATTATTATAAGCCAGCACTTTTGCGCTCTTTTTGCCACGTAGTCTTCTGTGAACTTGGTTAGGCATTCATTTTTGAGCCTTTCTGATGTAAATTTCCTGAACATAGGATACTTTTTAATGCAGAGGGTAAAAGGGAGGTGCTTGTGATACAAAGGACCATACTGGCCAGTCCAGGTTTTGAGCATTTCTGGGCCTGGCTGTTAATCAGCTATACACGCTTTTGATTTTGTCGCAGAAGAGAGAACAATTTCCTTTCCTGCTTTTCTACCACATAACCTCTAGGTTGTACTATGGCATAGCAGAATAGTGTAAGAGGTGTTTTCTTTTGAGTTTAGGATTAAATGCTGTATTCTCCCTGCTCTAAAAACACCCCTTTACTCCTTAGAGACAGACATGAAACTGGAAGTTCACAATGTTGTATAAAGAATCCATAAGCAAGCGGGAGTGCCTTGTTTACCCTTTCTTTAAACCATTTAGCCTCAAGAAGGGGAAAATGTAATTACGAGGTTGTTATATTTCAGGAATCCCAGCATAGTGGTGGGGTTCCATGCTTGGAGTATTTTGCACTGTTATAAGGTAAAAGTTAACTTCCAAGTATTACTATGGGAAACAATAAAAATGTAATTTCCTGTAGGTTTGCATCATTATTTAAAGCACACCATTCTGGCTGGAATATTCCAAATTTGGTTCTTTTCATAAACTCAGAGAAATACTCCTAGGGGCAGGTCCTTTTGAGGGGTAAACACAAGTCTGAGGGACCACAAATACTTGAACTTAGGTCTTGAATGTTACTCATAACTGCTCAAATTCCTGCCTTTTTCCAGCCTGGATCCAGCTTGAAACTTGAACTTGAAAGTATACTGTAAAACTGCAAAGTTTAAATGTGGAAACAGTCAGGTTCATAAGAAATTCCTTTCATGGGGGCACAAATGTGGATATATCCCCATTATGAAGGGTGTCTCCTTCTCCCCACCCTGCATATCATAGAAGGATAAAATCCTGGTAATTTTGTGGAGTTATTTTACTGCCTTTTGAGTTAGGCTGGGGAAGAGTGAGTGCTGACTGTTACCGAAAGAACTGTCTGTTAATCTCATTATTACAGATAGAGCACTGGACCTTTCCACGGTTGATTTCATGGTCTTCTCAAGGATTTGGCACCCTTGATGTTTCACTGCTGTAATTGCCGGGTATATCTCAAATAGGTGAGGCCAAAGTGAGAGCGCAGAAGGAGATATACTTGTTAATACGAGTAGAGGTCACCCCACAATTTGGGCCAAACACAATAATGTCAGCAATAATGCCAGCAATAATTATGCCAGTGTCAGCAATAATGCTGCAGATACTTTGCAGAAGCAGCAAACACCCTTCCCAGATGCATTAACAGCACACAAGACGTGGGAGACATTCTGCCTTCTTAAGGTCTCTGCTGGAGCACTGCATTGAGATTTGATTGCCTTATTTCCAGAAGGCCAGAAGGAAATGGGAGAAGATTCAAAGAACAACACTGCAAATGTTGAAATCCTGTGACTCATATTTTATCAAGCAGACTTTTCTGTATTTTAAAGCTGCAATTATATCTCCCTTGATCTATTTTCTGTAAGCTAAACATACTCATGGACTGCGATTTTAAATACTGCAAAGGCTTCAGTGCCAAAGATTAAAAACATTTCCACTGTGAGATTTCAAGTCATGATCTACAAAGTCTTTCCTTTAAGCTTTGGCATGATTGAAGAGGGACAAAACCACATACGCGGATACTTGGAATGAGAGATGCAAGCTTGAAGGACCAGAACAGGCCTGCTGAAGCATGATTGTGTAAACAGTCGCAGGAATATGTGTATTTGGCTGGGAATTTAGTTTAAAGAATACCAGAGGTACTTCCAGCTGAGTCCTTTAGTATCTAATTGCCCTGCATCACTCAGTCTTCCTAAAAATAACCAAGAGTATGTGGCTTAGCATTATCTGTGAACCTGCTCTATGGGCTAATAGTGGGTAGCTTATTCACAGAATCTATAATGCAGCTGTCCTGTGACTGAACTCATCCTGGATTGTCTTCCACTGCTTTCTTCTTGCTCCTCCACCTGGTATTCCAGAGGACTTGGTGCATAAAACCACCTTGTCTCCTCTCCCCACTGAGATCATGATCCTTTTTTTCACTCAACACAGCTTCCCCCACTATATTTTCGAGATCCCTTCTTGCAATCTGCAAGGTAACATCAAGTTCCACCATTATACCCAAAAGTGCCCAAGTGGCACCTTAGAGGGGCTGCCACTCATTCGCCACTCTTTTTATTTTTTAGGCAGAACAAAATTGTACAAATATATTTGCAATTTGTTTGACAATGTCGATGATCTTGTGCAGGTGTAGAGATGTTCGGAAGCCTCATTTGGGCCATGAACTGGGAGGCCCCCTTTGTCAAAGTGCATCAGACATTATGGTCATTGACCCAGAGAGCTTGGGTCAAGTTTTCACTTTGCACTCTTTCAAATCACCACCTGTTAGGGAAAGCAAAGATGCAAGGGGTCTGCTTGCAAATGAAGGAAGCAAGTAGATCACCCCCTTCACCATGAGATCCTTCTGTCTGTTTGAGCATTCCAATTTTCAGGTTTATGCAAGGCTCTTTCCACTCTTTCCTGAGAGTCTAGATTCTTCGAAAGGTGGAAGTGAGAACCACCCCATTTATATGGAAACTATATACATGTATGCATATCTCCCTGTCAAAAAGACGCTGGACAGCCCTGTCCAAAGCCAACCAAACACACATACATGCACACACACTGTAAAAGGAATCCTGAGTTGGGCACAGCCTGTCCACTCCAGTAAATGGTCAGCTTCCACTTTCCAAGGATCGAAGCACCTAGAAACTTGGGAAAGTTTCCCAGGAAAAGTCCCAGGTTGCGAAGATCAATCTATACCAAAACATCAGAGGATCTTGACACTCCCTTTTATAGGCAAAGATCCTGCTCTCCAGAGACAATTCAACTTTTCAGAGTTGTCAAGGAAGCACAAAGAAAAACACAACCCTATTTTCAGCCTCCCTGTGCTAATGTCTGTAGTTGGCGCTTGCTGCACTTTAACAGCAGACACTCCCACCTAAGATTTCCCATCTCAAACCCCCACAAGTGTGCACCTCACACTTGTGCAAAACCAACAAAAATTAACACATCAGAGCTCATCTGGATCTCTTTGTCAGGCAAAGTGTTACAAAACACAGGTGCGGGGAGATGGAAGGAAGGCTGTTTCGATGTCGAAGTCATAAAATCTGCACAACCAATGTTAAGATGGATGGAGGGAGACTTGACAACTTCAGGGTGCAAACTTGTGCTTGTTTAACAGAAATATAGACTACATTACTGTTAAGCAATCCTAGCATTTGCTGGGTAGGCTGATGTGACTAATGGGATTTCCTTACACACACACAAAAAAACCATGATAATATGACATTTCATTTTAGAGGTAATTAGGGATGTTGGGGCAGGATCTGTCTGGGGGTGGGGATCCACCAGATTCCCTGCATTTGGCTCCCCGGACTCCAGTCCACTTTGTAGTGGCCCAGAGGACATGAGCCCTCTGCAGATAAATGTTTGGGAAAAGAAGTTGACCTCTCAGAATAATAGGATTCCACTTAGAAAGACCCTGATACTGTTGACAGTCAGGGACTTTTTTAGTGCTATATTTGAGCCACAGGAGGAAAAACCCTATATGAGAGGCTGAGGGAACTGGGTTTCTTCAGCCTGGAGAAAAGGAGACTCAGAGGGGATATATTGGCGACATACAGGTATGTGAGGGGGTGTCACATGGAGGTGAGTAGAGACCTGTTCTCCCCTGCAGAGGAAGGCAGGACGCGCTCCAACGGAGCAAAGCTCAGGGAGCCAAGGTTCCATTCGGATGCCAGGAAGCACTTCCTGACAGTCAGGACCCCGAGGGTGTGGAATGGGCTTCCCCGGGAGGTGGTTGAGGCCCCATCGGTGCGGGTGTTCAAGGATAGGCTGGACGTCCACATGGTGGGCATGTCATGAGCGGAGCCGGCTGGAGCCGGGGGTCAGACTAGATGACCCAGGAGACCCCTTCTGACTCACTCTGTTTCTATGTTTCTACCTGGCAAGCACACCCATTGAGAGGCACCAGGAACGGAGCCCCGCACAAGCGCTAGCAGCATCCCTCTCCAGTGCCAAGGGTGACCGCAGTTTGAGCGACTGCAACTGATGCCAAAGAGGGCTGGCCAGGAGGGCTGGCCAGGAAAGGTGCCCCGTGCCACAGCAGCATAAGCAGCACTGCTGTTGACGGCTCCTGCACAGATGTGGAAGATGCAGTTGCACAGCTGGGAGTGTGTGAGCATTTGCAGACTTTCTCTGGGGCGACTTTGGAAGATGGAGCGAAGCACAGGAGGAAGCCCATACATGAGGGACAGATTCCAGTAGGGTTCACTCCCACCCTAGAGACAGTGAATACAGAATAGAGGGTGTTTGATTTAAAACAACTTACTAGTCCTTTCACGCACATCATTGGACAAACCTAACGAACATGGTTTAACTACAAGCACCCTCTAAAGCTGGGCATGTGAGTGCAAGTATACAAAAGAAAAGACATACAATATGGCTACTTCCTTCTGCCTTGGACGAGGCATATGTTCCTCATTTCTTGGCTGCAATTAGAGAGGAGGAGGAGGACAAAGGAAGTGATCCACGTTACAGGGCATCAAGCTAGGCATTCTCTATTGCCCCCTAGTGCCCTTAAACATGCAGAGTTGTTCCTGTTATTCAACCACATTTCCCAGCTAGCACCTCTGTAGATAAATATGTGAAAAAATAAGCAGACCTCACTGACTAATAGGATTCCACTTAGAAAGACCCGGATACAGTTGACAGTCAGGGACTTTTTTAGTGCTCTATCGGAGCCACAGGAGGGAAAAAACCTATATGGGAATGTTCATGAAATGTTCAGATTACCATTGCGCCCACAAATTGTAAATTAGTGAAGACACACCATTACAATGTCACATGAATCGTCCCTACATCAAGTGACAAATGAATGCGCCCTCAGTAGAGCAAAATACATTTATCAAATGTTCCTAACATTATACTTGTGACAAATGTGTAGCCTTAGACAGCTCAGAGCATATTTAACTGTCTTAATGGGCATTTGGGGACTGTGTCACTTTCTGGTTAGAGAGGAACCAGCCTGGTCCCTCTAGATGTGCTGGAGTGTAATGCTTATCATTCCCAGCCAGCCATTTAGGAGATGGGAGTTGCAATCCGACACATCTGGAGAGCACCAGGTTGAGGAAGGCTGGTTTACAATACTGGACTCAGACTGGTGGGCTTAGGTCAGTCACTAATCTGAGCCTAACCTTCCTGATAGGTTGGTTACGAAGAGAACTCATGGGCAAGCCACCTTGAGCTCCTTGGAAGAAAGGAGGCATAGCAAATCAATAACTCAATAAAGGTTGGGATCAGGGCAGGCCATTTTCATGTTGTGAGCACAGAGGACTGTCAGAAAGGGAACTCCAGCCATACTCTCCCACCTTGGACCGTCACTACTATTTGGATCCATCTTAGGGCAAGCTGAAGCCAGTAGTGTGGGGAGCAACTTCCAGGGGATTTTTTTTGCCCCCCTGGAGCCGCTGGGGAGCCACCCCTGCCCCCAAATTTGCTGCCAAAATTACTACTGCAGTGGCAAAATCACCTGGTATTTCTGTTCGTTTGTTTTTTGGCAACAGGACAAATTTGGCCGGGTGTAGTAAGCCCCCCCAAAAAGACACAAGACCACATTCAGTCCATGGGTCATGTGTTGTTCATAGCGGGTTCCTCCCAATCTACCCACTGTACATCAACAGACCTGATGGAGCTTTATTCTGCCAAAGCATGGTAGTAATTGATTCTTTCTTTCTTTTCTTTTTGCAAGGCCACTTGTCGCATGGATCACAACCTTCCCTGAACAATTCATAAAATATGCACATTGAGCCATAAACAGATCTAACCCAAGACATTTTGCTAATGAAGGCAAAGCCACAAAAAATAGCATCACTCCCCCCCCCCCCCCCCACACACACAGTCAAAGCTCTGTTGTACCCAAAGTTATTTAGGCATCTGAGGTGGAAAATCCCACAAGCATCATTGGTCTGGAAGTAGAAGTATACTTACAATGCATCAAACAACTCACTCTATTTTTTTCCCTTTCATGATGGCCAGAATCAGCTCGCTGAAGCAGACGTCTCACTCTGCTTAAGGGTACTGATGGCCTTCGACCTATAAGCACTGAGTGAAATATATTTTCCTTACGACTGATTCACATCAGTCTCACTTCATTCATCTGGGATATGGAGAAAGGGCTTTCAGATCAGAGCATAAATCTCTCATGGACTTGGTCCCCAGCAGCCCCTTTAAGCTTAGAAGTGGATCACCACCCCCACCCAAAGCCCTCCTCAGCCAGAGAAAATGTATGAAAAGGAAATTAAGGAAGTGAGCATGAAAACAAAGGAACAAGAGAAAAGTCAGTGTGGCAGCTTCGGCCCACCACTCCAAATGTTACTGAAGATGCACATGATTTTCCATCAGCTTTCTCCCGAAAATGAGGCCACTTAGCTGATAGAGGAATTATCCAGACAAGTTCCACTAATCTGTTTTGACAAGGTGAAACAGCTTACCACAAATTTGCTCTTCTGCTTTAGCATAATCCAAAGCGCAAATGAGTCAGCCTATGTCATCCAGTAGAAAAGAAATTATGGAAGCTTGCCAAGAATGGAAGTTTGGATTCCTTGGATCAGGCCAGCTGCCCCCGCCCTGGTTAATTTTTAAGAGCTAATTCATAGACACTTGTCCATCATTTGCTGATGTTTGTCATGCACGTGCAGCTGAGAGCTGGCTTACAAGTTGCTAGTTTATGCAGGTCGGTCTTGTGTCACCTGAACCCCGCTGTGGCACGCCAGTGTGGTATATTTGGTTTTGAGAAAGCATGAGCAGAAACAGCAGTATGTTCTGTGGTTTCTCAACACCACGATCACTTGCTGTGTCATCCAAATGGGAAAACACCCCATCGTGGTACCGAGGCTAGAACCACTCAGCAAAAGCAGCCCATTGCCAAGTGGAGAACCAGAGACCACCACTGAGGGCACATCCGAGGCATCCTTGCTCCTCCTGCCTCTTGCCCTGAAGATCTCCTTTGCCGCAGAAGCAGCTGCTTAGCCGGTTGGCACTGGGAGGAGAGCAGCACTGCTCGGCTGACGTCCCAGGGTCACTTTGATATGGAGCAGCAACAATCCACTGGGCAGAGGTGCCCTGATGGGGGTGACACACCTGTACAGGTCCCCTCTGTGCTGCCCCCTCTCACTCACCAGAGGGAAGGTCCTCACTCACGTGGGCAGGGACAAAATTCTGCTCTTGGAGAAAGGAGTAGCGCTGCCTGGCAGGTCCCCCCTCTGTCTCTTCGGGATGTGCCAAGGTGAAACCGCTTGCACGTGCGAGTGAGCCAGCAGCACTGGAGCCAGTCTGCTGGGCAGTGCTGTGGGAAGGGGCAGCACCACTCACTCAACTCCCCTTTCGCCCCTCCCACACACCCCAGAGCACAGAAACATAGAAACAGAGCGAGTCGGAAGGGGTCACCCGGGCATCTAGTCTGACCCCCGGCTCCAGCCAGCTCCATTCATGACAGCCTTCCTTGTGCATGTCCAGCCTATCTTTGAACACCCGCACCGATGGGGCCTCAACCACCTCCTGTGGGAACCTCACTCCATACGCTCGGGGTCCTAACTGTCAGGAAGTACTTCCTGGCATCCAAATTGAACCTTGGCGCCCTGCGCTTGGCTTCACAGGGGAGAACAGGTCTCTTCCTACCTCCATGCGACACCCCCTCACATACCTGTACATTGCCAACAGATCCCCTTGGAGTCTCCTCTTCTCTAGGCTGAAAAGACCCAGTTCCCTCAGTCTCGGCTCATATGGCTTTCCCTGCAATCTGGCCACAATCCTTGTGGCCCTGCGCTGCACTGACTCTAACCTGACTGTATCCTTCCTGTAATGCGGAGCCCAGAGCTGAACACAATACTCCAATTGTGGGCACACCAGAGTCATAGAGAGTGGCAGTAATACCTCTCTCCATCTAGAAGCCACACTTCTGGCTATGCAACCAAGGATGGCGTTCGCCCTCTTGACCACCGCATCACACTGCTGACTCATGTTTAGCCTGCAGTCAACCAGCACCCCGAGGTCCCTTTCACAAGTGCTGCTCTCCAGCCACTTGTGCCCTAACCTGTACTTATGACACCTATTCCTATGCCCCAAGTGCAAAACCTTGCACTTATCCACACTGAATGCCATCCTGTTCTCCCCTGCCCACTTCCATCATCTGTCCATATCCTTCTAGCTCTGGAGTACCTGCTCCTCAGTTGTGGCCACTGCCCCGGTTTTAGTATCATCTGTGAATCTGATCAGCAGCAAACCTCCTTGAGCACGTTGAATGAATGAGCGAGCAGCGAGGGCCAGACGCCGCCGCAAGGTGCCACTGACGGTCTGGGCCCTGTGCGTTGCAGCCGATCCTCCTGTGCCATCTCTTCATGTGAGCAGCAAAGATGAGAAGCAGGTGGTGTCAGAGTCTCCTTACCAATGGAAGGAATGAACACCCAGACCAGTAGGGAAGATTGAATCGCCTTGAAACCCCAGCGTTTTTAGTGTTGAGATCACCCAGGGGCCCTGCAGTTACTTATGATAGGATGTGACCTGGTAGCAGTCTTCACTGCCAACTACAAGCTTTCAGAACATTCACAGCGTGTTTTATAGATTCTGAGTCACATGACATAGCAGCTGATTAGGTGATGGTGAAATACGCTCTCTGTGGGGCTACCCTTGAAGACGGTCTGGATACTTCAGTTGGTGCAGAATAGAGCTGCCAGGTTGCTGACGGGGACTGGGCATTGCTCTCATATAACCCCAGTTCTCCGTCAGCTTCACTGGCTTCCCATTAAAGTCTGGGCCCAATTCAAGGTGTTGGTTATCACCTATAAAGCCCTTAACAGCGTGGGTCCTGGCTACCTAAAGGAGCACTTACATCCATACGTGCCCTCCCGCTCCTTGAGATCAGCAGGAGAGGCCCTTCTCCGGGAACCCTTCGTGAAGGATATTAGGAGGGTGAGTACCCAGAGGAAGGCTTTCTCTGCGGTGGCGCCCCATCTATGGAATGCGCTCCCCAGAGAGGTCCGCCTGGCGCCGTCGTTATTTGTTTTTCGGTGCCAGGCAAAGACCTTTTTATTTAAAACTTATTTTAATTGTTAAATTATTTGAATTAATAGGATTTTACATTTTTAGCCAAGATGCACCGGAGACTTTTAAACAATTTTTTATTTTTTATAATTGTTATATTGTTATTATTTATGTATTTATGTACTTTGTATCCTGTTGTGAGCTTGCGATGGGGGCGGCATAAAAATGTTTTAAATAAATGAATAAATAAAAATAAGGGGAACACAGTGAAAAAGAATGTGAGAGATCTCTAGAGGGGACTTAATAACAATGCATTGATTACAGGAGATTAACATAACTGAGGCACAAGGGATTATTGCAGGCCTTGGCTGAAAGTTTGATCATGTTAATTAGGGTGATTGCACTGCTGCTTAAAAAAAGCCTTATCAGTTTTGTTGCTGTTGGCCCAAGTTAGCTGCTGGCTTGGGCAGGCTGAGAGTTCCAGTCTCTTAAAGGAACAGTAACCTGTCTTGGAATTCTGCTACTCTCTGAGCAAGGCTCAGGTTTGATTTTACAATAACAAAGGCACATATAAGCAACCTTTTCTTACCAGGATTTAGCTGGATTTTCTCACCCATGCTGCTGGGTCATTTGTGCACACGAGGAGCTTCCCTCTGGCAGGCGAGAGAGGGACAGGAGGAAATACACTGGAGCAAACGGCCTGCAAATCTGCAGCAGCATCGTTGCCCAGGTGCTTCTTGTCCCCTCTGTCCACACCTGAGAAGGCCTTTGTTCCACTTCATCAAGGGCAGTGCAGCGCCTTTCTGCAGCAGCCCAGCTGATTTGCCCCCTTTGCCTTAGCATGGATCCAGCACCTGGAGGGTTCCTGACCAGCTGCCTGTCCTCTCGGCTGCGCCTCAGGGCATGGGCGCGGTTGGCACAGCAGAGACTGCCTGGCAGCCTGGCAAACCAAACTTGACTCACAGTCGAGGCTGTCAAAGCCAGGAGCCTCATTCCTCCCTGTGCTGCCTCCTGGGATACCACCTGGAGGGCTGAAGGGGAAGAAGTTGGCAGGTGGGAGGAGCGTTACCACAAAGAGCCTGATCATCTTTCAGGCACACCCACACAAATAACCCTGTATAGTGAAAACTGTGCAGGACGGCTTGTTGTGAAGTGTGAACCTGACCTTGGTGTTCATTCATGCTTGAAAGCCATCCCACCACTACCATCAAAAGTATTTTTTTAAACTCTTGCGCACAGAAATCTATTATGCTTGGACCTGTTCAGAATATTTGAACTTATTCACTCCAACTCCAACAACAGTCATGCATTAGCATTACAGTCTAGGAGCAGTTTTACCACTTTATCTGCTATCTGTGTCATGCAGCCTTCGGATGTGAATGGTACGGGTGTGAGTGCTGAGTTGGAATTTATTTGTGAGTTCGATCTGAGCAACAAAGACATGGAGGGATCCGATGTGCAGGTGACCTCCATGGAGAGTACTATTTCAGAGAGGCTGTCCTGCTGCAAATTAAACCATGTGAATCCCATCTTCATCCCTCCAGAGAAATGTGGGGCTCAGTTTGGCTTGACCTGTTCCTTAGTACCTGATCCGAGGGGTTGGGACTGAGCTGAGTCAAAAGCAGGGGAAGACAGTATTCTTGAGCCATCTTCCCTGTGAGTAAATCCCTCTGAAGAGATTTGCTTGCTTTGTAGAATGCCAAGCAATGGCTTGTATTTGTTGAAGCAGCTCTTACAGAATCAGGAGTCTCACATTCATGCAAAATAACCTGTGTCCTTGGAATGAGAGGGAAGTAGGAGCCAGGAGGCTGCCTTTCAAGCCTCATCACATCCATGAATTCATTTAGTGGCTCAAGGCGAGCCTCCCCCGCCCACCCCAATTTCACACATTCCCCATTATCTAGCTCAAAAGGCTCCTATGGCAGTTACAGCACATTAAAAGATAATATGTGCAACTTGACAATTTCCTGAATATTTAGAAAATGCTACACAAATACACATCTCAGCATTATTAGTAATAGCAAAGTAGTATTACTATTTTTCATTTTAAAATATTTGCAGGAGCCACAAGATTATTTGCCTTGGGTGCTTTCCAGAGCAGGAAAATAACACCAGTGTGGTGCAGAATGAATGCAGTTGCTGTCAGAAGGGGGGGGGGGGGGGAAGAGACAGAGCAAAGGCACCATCAGGGCAGGACTTTGGGGTGGATATACAGGGCCCCTAGAGTAACATGAGCAGAAGGGCCCCCAAAACAACAGGGCTGTCTCTCTGCATTTCAAAGTAATGCATATCTGCGCATAAGACCATTAAGTCCACAGTGTAAAATTGTTGAAGGCATCACTGAGAAGCATAATTTATTAATTGCATAAAATAACTCATAAAATGATCCTCCTCTAGGCATTTTACCACTATGATAAAACTACAAATGAAATCACAAGAAAATTTACAATATAAAACTAATAAATATGCCGAGACAGTATAAAGGAGAATACCATATTGTGGGGTTAAAAATAACACTGGATAAAGAATATGCATAAAAATAAATATGCCTTAAAACAAAATTTTAGAATGTCATCCAATTATTTATATAGTACTTCAAGGATTTGAACCCTGCTCTTCAGCCCCCTAAAAGCTCCCGGAGTGGCTGACCAAGATCACAAATAAGGGAAGCTTTGCCAGGGACTTACAATCTAAAAGACAAAAGAAAACCAACTGGGAAGAAGGCAGGGTGAGTGGGAAGCAAAGTCAGGCTGTTATGACCACTCTTTCCTTTCCGTCAGAAGAGAAAAATATTCCAGGCTTGCAGAGTCCTTTTTAAAACTTCACTGCAACAAAGGGAACCGAATAGTTTCCCTCCCATTCTTCTGTTCACCTAAGCACATCTTCACACACTCCTTCTGAAGCCCGCTCAGGACCGCTTCTTCCCTCCTCCTTTCCCCTAATTGGCTAATCGGGTACTGAGAGTTTACACTCTTTCCGCCCGCCTACTCCGCGCTGCCTCAACACCGGCCCTTCTCCCCAATCCAGCCCTGCCCCCCGGTGGGCTACAATAGGCTCATTTTGTTCTGCCCGGCTTGTCAATAAACAATCAGGAAGTATTTGGCCCTCCTGCCTGTTTCCTCATACCTTGTGCTATCTGATTTTAGCGCCTCCCCTCCTTTGGGCTAAGTAATTTTCTTTGTTACCCTTTTAAATCTCTTTACTCCCTTGTTTCAAATCATCCTTTCACACCTATCAAGGCCCTGGTTCTTATAATGGCTACCTGAAGTGCAGATGTTTCCAAGGAGCAGATGTGTCACTTTGCTGGTGTCTCAGATAAGCTGATGGAGCTGCCCTGTTACCCACATTCCCGCTGCTGCAGCCTGCAAGTGACAGGTGATAAAAGGGAAGAGTTGTCTGGTGGAGGTGGCTTCTTATGGTGGCCCTGCCTTTCTCTACTCCCTCTGCTGTGAGCCTGATATATTGTCTGCTGCCAAGTGACAACTAAAACAAGGGAGGTCCCAACTCAGGACAGATAAAAGGAAGCTTTTCCTCCTGCTACTCCTAGGAAGTTGCAATGGCCACTAGAGTGAGTACCTTTAATGGATGATGATAGAAATTCACTGAGGAAAGATTCAAGAATAGATATAACTGCTACAAGTGGAACCTCCACCGCCAGAGGCACTGTACATTTGATTAACAGAAGGTGCTGTCAAATAACAGGAAACAGCTCCTTCTCTTGGAGATGAAGCTTCAGGTGGGGGCTCATCAACCAAGTTCTCATACTGGAGGGATAATAGTTTGGGTGCAGAGATGCCTTGTATCAAACCCTGATGTGTGGCATCTAATACCACTTCTCTCCATTTATATATTCATGCCTTTTCCTAAGAATGGGAACTCTCTGTATCATTTATACCTTTTGACACCTTGAGGCCAGTCTTCTGCAATCTTCCCACTCTGCACAACTCTTTCTCCATTTTGCATTCTCTCCTTCTCTCTTTCTGGCTTTCCAGCATCTCCACACTGTCACCAGCCAACTTCTGAAAAGTACTAATTCCTCAGGGGACTTGATTAGCTGCTGACAACTTAAGCAAACTTAGTTGATCAACGCCCACCTTTCCATAATGGCTGACAGCCTCATGAGGATAAATTGCAGCCAAAGAGACTCCTTCATTGCTGAGTCTTTGCAGAGGAAAGAAGTATTTTGGAAGAGAGAGACAGAGAGAGCGAGACAGAGAATGTGAGTGGGATGGGGAGAGGAAAGACCTAAGATGTCAGCCTGAAATATGATTGCCAACTTTTCAGCTAATCAGTATAGTTATCCATTGATTAACAGCTCAGTATGCTGACATGAACAAGTGATGACTGAGTTCACATGACACAACAACCATGCTTTTAAGCCAGAGTGGTTGGTGTGTTGTGTGAGTCCAGGGTGTAGGGTAGCTTAAGTCTGGCTTGTAACCCATGACATCCCGTGTTTTGTTGTAGGGCTTGTTTCACCCACAACAGGTAGCAAAGTGATCCAAGCTCACATGACATGGCCAGTTCTGACTCAACCACAACACTGAGTGAGTTACTTGGCAAGAATGGTAAAACCCCAGCTACTCTTGTCAAATGGTTGCTGGGCTGACTGTCCCCAAAGTGCCTAGGGAGTTTGGGGGGTGGCTAGCAGAGGCTTCCCCATCACCACTTTCTACCACAGTGTGCAGCTCTGTTGTGTGTTATGTGTGTTATTGATGTGCTTTCTTATTTTATTGTGTTTTATTTATTCCTGCATTCCTGCACAGGAATATAGCCAGAGTGGTAACCCTTCTTTGCTTTGTCAGTGGAGCTGTCAAAAACCAATTACCCCTGTAAAGAGGATCCCTGCTAGTTTTGCTGGTTCCCAGGATGTATGCAAAACAGGGACACTTGAACTCCTCCCCCCCACCACCAAAAAAAGGGAAAGAAATCAAGGATTCTGCTGCAAAGGGAGCATCTGAGGCTCCACCTCACTATTTAAGCCCCATCTTTAAAGTGAGATTTATATGGGGTAACCTTATTTCCTTTTGGCAGGGACATAGCTGGCTAGCAAGGATCCCTCAGGGCTGTGGAAGGACGGACCCCACAACCCAACTTCGGAAGGTCTCACTAACTGGGTTGTGTGTGAGTGGAGGGGGATTCTCCCTGTTGTTGCTGCACACATGCAGATTTCTCCCGCAACCCAAATGGGTCAGGCTGGAGGCATGAGTGGAAATGGCCTGCTTGGATTTGCCTCCTCTTAAGGGACTGCAGGTGGCGCAGTAGTTTAAACCGCTGTGCTGCTGTGCTGGTTGATTGAAAGGTCGTAGGTTCAAATCTGCACAATGGGGTGAGTTCCTGTTGCTCCGTCCCAGCTCCTGCCAACCTTGCAGTTCGAAAGCATGCAAATGCAAGTAGATAAAAAGGTGGTACCACTTCGGTGGGCAGGTAACAGCATTCTGTGCACTTCGGTGTTTAGTCACGCCGGCCACATGACTATGGACGCTGGCTCCCCACATGACCACGGGCACTGGCTCCCTCGGCTAGGAAACGGAGATGAGCACCGCCCCCTAGAGTCAGGCATGGCTGGACTTAATGTCAAGGGGAAACCTTTACCTTTAAGGAAGCAAAGCCGGGTATGCCCTTCCCTCACCATGAGCCTCAGGCTCTGAGCAGGGCTTGATGAGGAGGAGGCCTGAGGCAGCCAGACTCCTATAGCCAGAGGGGCTCTTCTGTTTTTTGGCTGGACTGTGGCTTAGCAAGTGGTCTGGGTCTAACCAACTTGTTAAACCATGTGGGTTTCCTTAACCTCCCCCCCCCCCAAAAAAAAAAAAAAAGCCATGGCTACTTGGAGTGATTTATAAGCCATACCAGGGTAGACCTATAAACCACTCCAAGTGATGTGGGGTGGGTTTACCAGGCTCCCTGGTGACTTAGCAAGTCATGCAAACCCAGTCTATAGCCCGTGGGTTCCAGATGGCTTTTCACTCATGACAACAAGGCACCTTGGGTGTGTCCACATGTCCCAGCAAGTTTCAGTCCGGAAGGTAATGACACAAATACCTCCAGTGTGTGGCAGGCATGCACAGAGGGAGAAATAAGCCATCGTGGCTTATTCCTCCCTCTCTGATCAAACAGATCTAGTTCCTGTTTATTAAAGCAGAGTGAAGTGAGAGCAAGATATTCGGCCATTTGGGCTAGAAGGACACACGTCACCCATCTTCTCCCACCACCTCTGCCCAGGACTCCTTAATGCCTTGCTCAGAGGGGTCCTTCCTCTGAGTGAGCCACTGTGAGTGAGGTGGCCACAGAGAGTACCTATTTCTTAGCAGACAGGCAATTTCTTGGCCACCTCACTCACATCATCTTGCTCTGGGGACAGGCCCCTCGGAGTGGAGTTTTTGGTGGGCTGTGTGGAGAGACACAACAGTGGCTTTTCTGTTGTCACATGCTGGAGAGACGTCAGTGGGTCTCCAGAGAAGCTGCCCAACTATGCCTTGCACGGAGGGGTCCTCAGGTGGAGAGTGTCTGCCTTAGCATTTGCTGCAGAAGCAAAGCGTTTTGTTGGACTCTCTAGAGCAGGGGTGGGCAATTAATTTTCCTATGGGGCCACATGAGAAACTTTGACAGTTGTTAAGGGCCAGACCAATACACTTACAGCTCCGCTCATATATATCTCTATAAAAACAGTAAATGAAACATTACAATGATACAATGAAAATGTGGAGCACAGAACAACACTATTTAATGAATACTCACAAAAACATTAACATTACATGAAAAGCAATAAATTCAATTCGGTTTAGCAGATCCTTCAAAATAAAAGCAGTACAGTAGTATTGCTTGCATCTATATTATGACGGTATATATTTGCATTGACTTTTAATTTGCCAGTGACCTCATGCGGGCCAGTCAGGGTCAGCCATGGGGCCGGATGTGGCCCGCAGGCCGTACAATGCTCAGGTCTGCTCTAGAGCATCCATCCATCATGAAGCCATCGGCCTGGCTGCGGCTGCTGCTGGATCTAGTGTCGGTGCAGCACAGCTTGGTGCCCTTGGCAAGCTGGGCAGGCTGGCCTGGGGGTCCGGCGGGGGGAGGAGCCATTTTCAGCAGAACAGCAGGAGAAGGAGAAAGAATTATGTCCATCCGTCCCCATCTCCACTTTCCCTGTCTTCCTCTGCAGCCTCTGTCACTGTATAAAATTATGGAAAGAAATGCAATGCAGCCTGCTCACCTTTGCCTATTTGTCAAGGGCAGTCCCCATTTTCTAGTCAAACGTCCCTTTTTTTTCTTCCAGAGCTGCCTTTTTATAATTTTCTGTGTGAGTTGTGAGTTCTCAGTTCTTGAGTTTTTAGTACCCTCCCTGGGGCCTCTCCAAGTTCAGTTTCTGGGAGTACAAGTACATATGATGTGTCTTGTTTCCTAATATGCATGTAAATTCACCTGACCAAATGCTAAGACACCATGCAGTGTGCCATCTATTTTCTGCTATTGATAACAAGTCTGTAAGAAAGCCCATTTTTCAAATCCCAAAATGAACAAATATGATTTTGGATTTTAAAACAATAGCAAGAAAGGTATCACAAAGATGACATAGCACTTTCCTCATATTGGTACTGTTAGGACCACCTTAGACCAGGATCCTTGGTTAAGAAAGCAGATGTTATAATCACAACATCTCCTTATTTTGTGAAATAATGGAGCATATGCCTATTTTCCTCCATGCCTAGATCTTTCTTCCTTTCCTTCTACAGCTGAATGCCTTCTTCAGGGCTAGCCTGCTCTTAGGCAGTTCACATTATGCTAAAAGATAAAATAACATATAAATCACTTTAAAGCATTGACACGGCAGTTTAAAAGAGCTTCTCCCAGCAAGCCCTGGCTCTTGCTCCCATTCTTTAACAGCAATTTTATGTCTGGGTTCAGACAACACACTCAAAGCTGGATATGGGTTGTATGTTATCAGACTGTGGCTTGTTGCTGAAATGTGGGTATTTGTGTTGTCTGAACCAAGCTGCACTAATAAACTATAATTTGTTAACCACTATTAACTCATGAAGAAAACCCATGGCTTGTTGTTGGGTTGTGATATATAGGTTGTTCATGGTTAATAAGCCATGGATTGTTTGTGCAGCTGGGCTGACACAACACAACAAGCCATATTTCAGAAGCAACTGTAAACTGCCTAGAGAGCCCCAGCTATTGGCTGATTCATCACCATCATCATCATCATCTTGCGCTTATATCCCACCTCTTCTTTGTAAGGAACCCAGGGAAGCTTACATAGTTCTCCACTCTGTTTTGTATCCCCACAATAACAACCCTGTGAGATTGGGCTAAGAGTCTGTGACTGGTCCAAAGTCACCTATTATGCTTCATGGCTAAGTAGGGACTAAATCCAGATCTTCCAGGTCCTCAGCCCAATAATCTAACCACCACACCAAACTGGCTCTCAGTAAAATACAGAATATCAATAAAGAATAGTCCACAGTTTGCTGACAGGCCCTGAGTGCAGGTTATTATGATATCTGAACCCAGTCATTAGTGAGTGATAGGTGGCCCTGGGTTAATGCTGGGTGGAGTGAGGCTCCCAGCTGATTTTGGGTGTCATGAAAAGCTAGAAAAATATTCAATTCATCAATCTTTGTATTTCTTTCTGCTGCCAGGCAGTGAGGCACTTGTGGGATTTTCTGCCTAAGGTGCCAAAATAACCTGGGTCAAAGATGACTACTTATTTATTTTTATTTATTTATTTATTTAGCAGACTTATATGCCGCCCCATTTGCTTAAGCCTCGGGGCGGCTTACAAATAAATAAATATCATTAGTACAATAAAATACAGTTGGAGACATCCTGGCCAAAGTTGTTAAAATCAATAAATAAAATCAACAAAAATGATGTTTAAATAAAAAGGTCTTGGCCTGGTGCCAAAAAGCAATTAATGACAGCGCCAGATGGACCTCTCTGGGGAGCGCATTCCATGGGTTGGGCACCACTGCAGAGAAAGCCCTCCTCCGGGTGCTCACCCTCCTAATGTCCTTCACGGAGGGCTCCCGGAGAAGGGCCTCTGCTGCCGATCTCAAGGGGCGGGAGGGCACGTATGGACGTAAGCGCTTCTTTAGGTAACTAGGACCCAAGCCGTTAAGGGCTTTATAGGTGATAACCAACACCTTGAATTGGGCCCAGACTTCAATGGGGAGCCAGTGAAGCTGACGGAGGACTGGAGTTATGTGAGCACAATGCCCAGTTCCCATCAGCAACCTGGCAGCTCTGTTTTGCACCAATTGAAGTATCCGGACCGTCTTCAAGGGCAGCCCCACGTAGAGCACGTTGCAGAAGTCTAGTTGAGAAGTTACCAATGTGTGTGTCACTGTTGCCAGGCAGTCGTTCTCCAGGTAGGGACGCAGCTGGTGAATCAGCCGAAGCTGAAAGAAAGCGCTCCTTGCCACCGCTGTTACTTGAGCTTCCAGCGAAAGCTCTGGGTCAAGGAGCACTCCCAAGCTGCGGACCTTGTCCTTAAGAGGGAGTGCAACCCCATTCAGGACTAAGTTCAATTCCCCTTCTCTGAAGCCCGATCCGCCAACCAACAGGACCTCCGTCTTGTCTGGACTGAGCTTCAGTTTATTGGCCCTCATCCAGCCCATTACCTCGGCCAGGCACCGGTTCAGTACAGACACTGCCTCACCTGGATTGGTAGAGAACAAGAGGTAGAGCTGGGTATCATCAGCATATTGATGATTCTGCAGCCCATACCTCCTGATGGCCTCTCCCAGCGGTTTCATGTAGATGCTAAATAGCAAGGGGGACAAAATGGACCCCTGCAGAACTCCATGGCATAACTGCCATGGCGCAGAGCCATAGTCCCCCAGCACCACCTTCTGGAATCGGCCATTGAGATAGGAGCAGAATCACTGCAAAGCCATGCCTCCAACCACCAATCCCGCTAGCCTATCCAGAAGGATACCATGGTCAATGGTATCGAAAGCCACTGAGATGTCCAGGAGAACCAACAGGGACGCACTCCCCCTGTCCTTCTCCCTGCACAGGTCATCATACAGGGCAACCAAGGCAGATTCAGTACCATTCCCAGGTCTGAAGCCGGACTGAAATGGGTCCAGGTAATCTTAGTACCTTGACTTGGTCTGAAGCAGAGGGCAACACTGTTTGCTGCTTCTCAGCCAGCAAAATGTTTGTGGTCAACCCAGTTTATCTCCCTGATGTGGAAAAAAAAATGTCACTTGCTAATTTCAGTAGATCAAACCACTGCAAAAGATGACACAGCAGACAGACTGATCCCACCTCCCTGTAAGCAACCAAAGCCTAAGCAGAAAGCAAGAAAGCTAAAGCCACTGAAGGAGATGAGCACCCATGCCTAGCATCTTCGGGCAACTGCCCTGGCCCCAGTTTGAAGTAAGAAGATTCCCAGCCTGGTTGACAGCTATTGAGAAAATTTAAATAAATGCTTAAATTTATTTAAAAGGTTACTTGTATGTGCCTTTGCAATATAAAATCAAACCTGCAGTGTCCCTTCCTTTCTTTCTCTCTGAAAGAACCAGAATTCCCAGCCAGGCTTCTGTGAGCTGTTCCTTAAGAGACTGGAACTCTCAGCTTGCCTGAGAGCAGCTGGTACATTTAATTTCCAAAGTGTTTGACAAAGGGGGGCTCTCAAGGAAAGTTAACCCCTGCCTATCTTTGTGCTGGCAGCAACAAAACTGATAAGGTGACCAGCCAAGTTTTCCTAGCAGTATGGTGAACACCCTAATTTACATTTCCAAACCCACAGCCAAGGCTGACAATAATCCCTGCCTTCCTGATTAACATGACAATCTCCCGTAATCAGTTCTATTGCATTAAGTCCCCTCTGCAGATCTATTATATTCTTTTGACTGTCTTCCCATTATTTTGTCATCATCTGCCCTGTTGCTGTGTATGTGACACACAACCTATAAAACACTCTGTGTATGATCTAAAAGCTTGCAGTTGGCTGTGAGGACCACTCCCCAGTAGCATGCTGTCCTGAGTAACTGCAGGGGGTCTGGGTGATCTTACCAATAAAATAATCAAGGGTTCAGGGTGGTTCAGTCCTCCCTACAGGTCTGAATGTTCATTCCTGCCATTGGTTTTGAGGCTCTGACACAGCCAATCGGGGAGTTCCGTAGAAGTCACAGACAGTAGGTGAAGTTTGTGTGGGCTGGGCCTGAGACAGACCTGGAGGCCACTGCTTTTCTCTTTACACATCATCAGTTGCCTGGCATCTCCAGTCCATTGAGCTTGATGACACAATAAGGAGCTGAGTCAGCTTCATGAATATTCAGAGATATCTCTGGCAGATGTGAGCTTTGCCCTGCCCGTGCAAGAGCATAACTAGCAATCACATTATTATGACTTCCAAGGAAGAAGGATTAAAATTAAGGCTGTGAGTTTTCAGAAATGTGACGGAGATATGCTAGAACTATTGTTGCTCACTGAAGTCATGCTCATGCACTTATACATTCCCTGGTAAAAGAGGTTTCATAGGGTTTTCATGTGCAAATGCAACAACATGTCAAAACCCACTCTGACCAGGGACTGCAACAGGATAAAGAAAAGTGGGGAAATGCTATGCACTATATACACCAATTGGTCTGTAGATACCACCAAGTCTTTGAAACAAACCATTCTCTGAAGTCTGCCAGAGAGAACACAAAAAGTCAGGTAAGACACAATGCTGTACAAGTTTAACCAGAAAGAGACCTACAGCTCTCAGCATGCTCCAACCAGGTCTCTTCCCCCCTTTCTAAACTTGTATTGTTATGTTTTTAACAGCAAAATTGGAGTGTGGGTGAGGGCAACAGAACCCTCCTCCTTCAGCCACATACTTCTCCACAGCCCAGTTGAAGAGCAACGTGGCTGGGTGGGATACACTCCACAGTGCCCTAATGGCAGTGTTGGGAAAATTCAGATACATCCCGACAGAAAAACATTGCTTAAATGTGCCTTTGTGTTATAAGCTCAAACCTGCACCCCTTTCTCAGAAAGCACCCCAATTCCAAGCCAGGTCACTGTTTAGTGCTGCTGTTACTTTAAGATGTTGGAATTCTTAACTGGACTGAGAAGCTGCTGTATGCTAAGACTATCAATGAGGAAATACCTGTGTTCTCATCAGCTGCAGAAAAACTGAAACAGTGGTGTCCATTTGTTTTTGAATGGACCCACTGAAGCATCTAGTCCCACAGAGGCAAACTCCTACACAGTGTAGTTGCCAAACCAGTTTTCCTGGATGGTTCCTCAATCAGACACATTTTCATGTTTAAGCAGGATCCAGACTGCAAAGAGGTCTACTGAACTGACACTCAATAAAGCAGTCAGTAATGTTTCCCATACTATTGTTACCTGATCCATTTAGAACATTATGTCTTGCCTAAAGACATCAGGAAACTATTGTACTGACATTATTTGGAAACTTAAAACTCTGCATTGGTCTATGTGATTAGCAGGTTATAAAGATGTCTGTACATGGGCTGTGATTTTGTAGTTGGCCGTGAGAACCACTACCCGGTAGCATGCTGTCATAAGAAAGTGCAGGGGGCCTGGGTGATCTCTCAATAAAACTGATCATGTGCAAGGCGAAAGGGGTCCTTCCTGACTGAACCTGGTTATCCTGTGTCATGGCTGCCATCAAGGCTTCCCAACAGCAGGCAGGAGAGATGACACCCACAACCTGCATACCCTTCAACATATCCACCCTTGTTTCTCGCTTTCTACATGACTGGGGCAGATCCCATCTAGGCATGTGAATCTGCAGTCGCCAGTTTCAGCTTAGACCCTGGGCCTGCGGTAGGTGGCAGGGTGGGACTGAGCGTGCTGAGCACTGCCTGTATGTTGTGGAAAGGCTGAAAGGCCCTGCGAGAGACCACAGTCATGTGGCACACTGGGACCAAACCAACACCGGGGGTAGCATCTGTTGCGATTACTGCCTTGGCTGAGGAATGGAGGTGCCCAGGGAGGAATGGAGGTGCCCAGAGGAGTGGGTGCAAGTGTATATAGTGCTGTTGCGTGGAGCCCAGGATTAAGATGAACGTGCATTCCTCCTTTGGAGCCTTGAGCAGCCAAGACGCAGAGGTGATGAGCTTGCGTCCCTGCTGATCCTGGAAAGCAGCTCAGCAAGTGCTCCGGCACAGTCTCTTTTTTATTATTGCTCCCGAACTGAAGTCAGAGCATAGATAACTGGAGAGAGACCAATTAGCCCCGTTCCCTCGATCTAGTATCTGAATGCAAGCTGTCAGGATTTCTCTCCTTGTCTGCCTCCCTTCTGCCAGGCGCTGTCTCATTATCATGCAAACGCTCCAAGGGCCCTGAGAAGGCAAAGGCGCTTCTCCTCAGATGCCCGTGATTGAAAGGCCTGCTTGGGTCTTGTCAGATAAGGGCTGCAGGATGTGTGTTTAGCTTCCTAGGATCCTCTCGCGGACAATCAGTTTGATTCCCGTCTACCTTGGAGGCATAAATCCTAATCAGTCACCAGCAAAGATTCAAGGTGGCAAGCAGAAGCTGAGCAGAGGAAACAATGGAAGTGTCCTTTGGCAGCCCTTTGTGCTCCAGACCCCAGGGCTGCTTACGCAGTGTATGGATTTCACCAGACAAACTTGGTGTGTGTGACAGAGACAGAGAGCACTCCTGAATGGTTCCATAGGGGAAAAGGCGTTGGGCAATTTACCAGGGTATCTATGGGGGGCAAAATGAAGAGCCGTTGTGTAAATCACCATACATTTTGTTTGCATTTTTGCTTATAGTGTCTTTGATTTAGCAAAAGCTTCAGACTGGACTTCAAAGCCTCATAAGGCAAGCAAGATAACATAGAAACAGAACAAGTCAGAAGGGGTCTCCCAGGCCATCTAGTCTGACGCCCGGCTCCAGCCGGCTCCGCTCACAACATGCCCACCATGTGCATGTCTAAAAGAAGGGCTCATCTGGAATTTGAACCCGGGACCTCTCACATCCAAAGCGAGAATCATACCCCTAGACCAGCGAGCCAACTAGACCTGGAGTGGTCCTTTTAATCATGTTCATGAGAGGCAAATAAAAATGAGGCACTTCTCCCAACTACAGTCTACCTGCACGTGGTCAACGTTCTTTCTCACTTGGTTTCCGAGTAAGAGTTAGGGTATATCAGCAATATTTGGCAATATTGCTAATGGAATCTGACTTCTTGTTAACAAAGGTAAAAGAGTAGCCTCGGAAATAGGATTGTTACAAATTTGGCAACATCCAAGACCTCCCTCAAAGTGCCAACTCCATGGATGGCTCAGAGTGTGGTAACAATGGGCAGGGAATTCTTAGTGTTAGCTCTGCAGTGGTATGATCTCTCCACCAAGGCCTGCCTGGCACCAGTCTTGTCACACTTTTAGCACCAAGGTAAGACCTCCCTCTGCTCCAAATAATTTGAAGACACCCAATTTAATGGCTTTGAGGAATGTATCCATCCCACACTTTACAGGTTCTATTCTGTATTATACTTGGTTTTAGCTGTTTAAAATTACTTAAATAATGTTGTATTTTGGAGATTTTATACTTTTTTATTATACTGTTTTATAAAATGCTGTAAACTGCTCAGTTATTGAGTGGCATAGAAACAAAATAAATGAATGAAATGAAATTCAGTGAGATGGATTGAGAATGTTGTAACTCCTCTACTGACTTAACTATGAGTAAGCTTCATTGTAATCAGCGGGCTTCCTTTTGAGTGATATATAATTAGTCCTTGAGTTGAATTTAGGCCACAGTGACATGGGTAGAACAAATTATTCAGGACAGAATCCCACATATTTTAAGGGAGAGAGCAACTAAGTGCATCTAGATGCCGCCCGATAGATTTAGTACTGCCTAATTCTGTACAGGACCAGCCTAAGCAAATCATGCTCTAATTTATCATCTTTCATCCTGGACAAAGCAGCAAAGATAAGGTTGTATGAATACTAGCAGTAGAGCTCAGCTCAGTGGGGACTTTAGATCAGAAGTATAGGAGCCCACTTAGCAGAATGAGAAGAGCCCCCGAACATGGCAGGGCCGGTTTAGCACATCTTGAATTAAACGGAATATCACAGATGACCATCTAAAAACAAAAGTGGGGGCAGTTGGCTTGTAAGACATTGAAGTCGAGTCTGAAATTACTTAACAGCAATGGTGAACATGACGCACTTCCTTCTACATCATCCTGCTATGGGATTATCTTCTGCCCTAAATCATGATTTGCAATTCAATGAAATGCCTTGCTGTTTCCAAAAGAGGAGTCCCCATGTGTCCTTGCAGTCAATAAATCAGTGAGCTGTAATTGCAAATTGCAAATTGGAGCTCTGCAGATCCAGGCTGTTTTATTTGTAGCCAAAATAGCTGTTAAGCTGAGGAAGGCAAGGATGCGTCTCCTCTCCCATGAGGAGAATTTCAGTTCTCGGGCTATAGGCATGAAACCTCAACAGTAATTGCCAAAATTAGATTGTTAATTGACTTCTCTATATCTGCCAGTGGAGTTATATGGCGTTGGGATAGCTGGAGGGCAGGCGGACTCAGGTGAGCTGAACAGAAAGTGGGCACCCTCCTGCCTATAAGGCAACCTGTCCTTTCCTATAATGAACTCTTCCTTCCCTCCTTCTTGCTTTGCTAGGACAGTAAAATGCAAATGATTCCCATTGTAACTTCTTGCACAAAACAGGTGTTTAAATCACAAGACAGCCTTTGAATCATGGGATTTAAAAAAAACATCTCTATCAATCCTTGCAATATAGGAACATTGTAATTGCCATGATGGATAGACCAATCCCAAAAAGGATGCATCTTGCCTGGCATTCTGCTCCTGACAGCAACCACCCAGTTTCCTCTTCCCAGGGCTTGATGGTTGCAGAGGTCCCCTGGTATTTGTAGCCAGCATTGCACATCCCATGATCTGTAGCCTCTGTACATGGAGGGTCTTGAAGATCTCATGGCTCATATTCTGTGCTTTGAAATTACCCTCTGTGGATCTGACTGTTCCAGGGGTGTACCTGTTGTCTCCCAGTTTATTGGATTTGTTGTTGCTAGTTGCAAAGTTGTATCTGACCCTTCATGACCCCATGGACAACATTCCTCCAGGCCTTCCTGTCCTCCACCATCCCCACTTAAAAAGTGAGTTTAAGTGAGTCCACGTAACTCACACTGACTGCTTCAGTGACTCCATCTATCCAACTCATCCTCTGCCATCCCCTTCTTCTTTTGCTGTCAATTGTTCCCAGCATTAGGCTCTTCTCCAGGGAGTCCTTTCTTCTCATTAGGAGGCCAAAGTATTTGAGTTTCATCTTCAGTATCTGACCTTCTAAAGAGCAGTCAGAGTTGATCTCCTCTAGGACTGACTGGTGTGATCGCCTTGCGGTCCAAGGGACTCGCAGGAGTCTCCTCCAGCACCACAATTCAAAGGCCTCAATTCTTCAGCGCTCAACCTTCCTTATGGTCCAACTTTCACAGCCATTCATTGCAACTGGGAAAACCATAGCCTTGACTATATGCACATTTGTTGGCAGGGTGATGTCTCTGCTTTTTAGTATGCTGTCTAGATTTGCCATAGCTTTCCTCCCCAGGAGCAAGCGTCTTTTAATTTCTTGGCTGCAGTCACTGTCTGCGGTGATCTTGGAGCCCAGGAAAATAAAATCTGCCACTACCTCCATTTCTTCCCCATCTATTTGCCAGGAAGTGATAGGTTCGGATGCCATGATCCTAGTTTTCTTACTGTTGAGTTTCAAGCCAACTTTTGTGCTCTCCTCCTTCACCCGCATCAAGAGGCTCTTTAGTTCCTCTTCACTTTCTGTCATTAGAGTGGTATCATCTGCATATCTGAAGTTGATATTTCTCAGGCAATCTTAATTTCAATTTGTGATTCATCTAGCCCAGGCCATGATGTGCTCTGCATATAAGTTAAATAGGGAGGGCGACAGTATACAGCCTTGCCAAACTCCTTTCCCAATTTTGAACCACTCAGTAGTTCCATGTCCAGTTCTCACTGTTGCTCCTTGACCCGCATATAGGTTTCTCAAAAGACAAATAAGATGGTCTGGTACTCCCATCTCTTTAAGAACTTGCCACAATTTGTTGTGATCCACACAATCAAAGGCTTTAGCATAGTCAATGAAGCAGAAGTAGATGTTTTTCTGGAACTCCCTAGCTTTCTCCATGATCCAGCGTATATTGGCAATTTGATCTCTAGTTCCTCTGCCTCTTTGAAATCCTGCCTGTACTTCTGGTAGTTCTCGGTCCACATACTGCTGGAGCCTAGCTTGTAGGATTTTGAGCATAACTTTGCTAGCATGTGAAATGAGTGCAATGGTGCGGTAGTTTGAACATTCTTTGGCATTGCCATTCTTTGGGATCGGAATGTAGACTGACCTTTTCCAATCCTGTGGTCACTGTTGTGTTTTCCAAATTTGCTGGCATATTGAGTGTAGCACTTTTACTGCATTGTCTTTTAGGATTTTGAATTACTCAGCTGGAATACTGTCTCCTCCACTAGCTTTATTGTTGCTCAGACTTCCTAAGGCCCATTTGACTTCACATTCCAGGATGTCTGGCTCGAGGTCAGTGACCACCCCATCGTGGTTATCAGGGACATTAAGCTCTTTCTTGTATAGTTCTTCTGTGCAATCTTGCCACCCCTTCTTAATCTCTTCTGCCTCTGTTAGGTCCCCGCCATTTTGGTGCTTTATCATGCCCTTCTTTGCATGAAACGTTTCCCTTCATATCTCCAATTTCTTGAAGAGGACTCTGGTCCTCCCTATTCTATTGTTTTCTTCTATTTCTTTATACTGTTAATTGAAGAAGGCATTCTTATCTCTTCCAGCTATTCTCTGGAATTCTCCATTCAATTGGGTGTACCTTTCTCTTTCTCTCTTGCCTTTTGCTTCCCTTCTTTCCTCAGCTATTTGTAAAGCTTCCTCAGACAGACATTTTGCTTTCTTGCATTTCTTTTTCTCTGGGATAGTTTTAGTTGCTACCTCTTGTACAATGTTGCGAACCTCCATCCATTGTTCTTCAGATACTCTGTCTATCAGATCTAATTCTGTAGATCTATTTGTCACCTCTACTGCATATTAATCAGGAATATGATTTAGGTCATACCTGAGTGGCCTAGTGCTTTTCCCTACTTTCTTCAATTTAAGCCTATATTTTGCAACAAGAAGCTCATGATCTGAGCCACAATCAGCTTTTGGTCTTGTTTTTACTGACTGTATAGAGCTGCTCCTTCTTTGGCTGCAGAGCACATAGTCAGTCTGATTTCTGTGATGACCATCTGGTGATGTCCATGTGTAGAGTCATCTCTTGGGTTGTTGGAAAAGAGTGTTTGCTATGACCAGCATGTTCTCTTGACAAAATTCTGCCAGCCTTTGCCCTGCTTCATTTTGTACTCCAAAGCCAAACTTCCCTGTTATTCCGGTTATCTCTTGGTTTCCTACTTTAGCATTCCAATCCCCCATGATGATGCGGACATCATTTTTTGGTGTTATTTCTAGAAGGTGTTGTAGGCCTTTATAGAACTGGTCAACCTCAGCCTCTTCAGCATCAGTGGTTGGGGCATAGACTTGGACTACTGTGATGTTGAATGGTTTGCCTTGGTTTCAAACTGAGATCATTCTGTTATTTTGGAGGTTGTATCCCAGTACTGTTTTTCCTACTCTTTTACTGACTATGAAGGCTACCCTATTTCTTCGGAGGGATTCTTGCCCACAGTAGTATACCTGATGGTCATCTGAATTAAATTCACCCATTCCTGTCCATGTTAGTTCACTGATTCCTAAGATGTCGATGTTCAGTCTTGCCACCTCTTGTTTGACCATATCCAGCTTACCTTGATTCATAGATCTTACATTCCTGGTTCCTATGGAGTATAGATCTATTGGATTATAACTCCTATAAACCTCAGCCAGAAAAATTAATAGACAGGGATTATGGATGCTGTGGTTCAAAGCATCTTGAAGGCACCTGACTATGTACATCTGATTCGTATTTTAAAATCCACATAAGTCAGTGGTTCATGATCATAATCACCATCATCCTATTTGTGAAAATAAATTCCATTAAATAAATTCCACTGACACTAATTAGTCAGTGTGTGAATGGGAAAGCTAGGAGCTGAACCCAGGGCCTTTTCATCCCCAAACAAGAAAGGTTTCTAGACCATCTAAAGTGAGTTTAGCAGGACTAAGAGCCCATGTGGTATAGTGGCGACAGCCAGCAGAGGTACGAGGCCTCTCCATCCAGGCTGCCTGGTCACACCTGAGGCCCAGTTTGCCAAAGTCCTGCCCTTAAAGGCCAGGTAAACAAACCCAGCTTATTTGGGAGCTGCTTCCTCAAGCCACTTGGAGGACCTTGAAACACTGGTTCCTGAAGGCTTTCTTTGCTTAGGGAATCTGCTGCCTTGAGAGCTTCTACCTCAAGCATCTGGCAGTCCCAGAAGGAGCAGGCCCCTTCCCCTGCGCTGAAGAACAGCTGCTTTGGAGACTTGTCCCTTTGTGCTGGAAAGGGTCTCCTTTTCCTCAGTGCATAAGAGGAAACTTCCAGCTGCATTCAGACATTTCCACCCAGCGTGACTGAATGTGAAAGGAAGGGGCGTGTGCTATCATCACTCCCCTCCTGGGACTGCATTTGTTGCCCTCCACATGCGGATAACAAATGGCAAGCAGGAGCTCCCCCCTTCTCTGAGGGGTGTCTCCACATGGTCTGGAACACCGAAGAATCAGTGCTGCCCATCATTTGGAGATCCCGCACAGACAGAGAAGTCTGTTCTGCTCACATGACTGCAATCCACGTGGTCAGCACAAGAGCAAAAATGATTTCATGTTTAATCAACAGTGACTGATTAAGCCACGCATCTCTGTAGGTCTTACAGGAGCTGGTGATCCCACGAGGCAGTAATCTCTTCCTGGTCTGCAGGCTCATTTGGATTCCTTTCACTGAACTGAGAAAATGGCTCTCTATTTTCTGTACAGAAGGAGGAATCCCAGGCATTTTAAATTTAGACCATGGAGGCCCAGGTTTAAATAGCTACTGGCCCTTGAATGTGGCTGATTTTGGAGCAAGTTTACCGGGGACAAGAAAAACCTGAGAGAATCCACTGGGGGTGTACAATCAAAAGAACATTTAGTTTATTCAGACATTTGGGAAATACATGCAGCATGTAGGTAGCCCTCAGAGGGACTACCCAAGTGGAGTCTGTACAAGAAGCTTTTATAACCTGTCCGTTACTTGCACAGTCTGGAGAAAGGAGGCGGGGGGTGGGGGATCACATAGTTTGCTATAGGCACATGAACATAAAGCAATAGGGTTGAATTAAGACAACACAACACAAAAAGAGGAAGCTTCAGGCCAGGCAAACATGAGCATCTCTAAGGTGTGCCCCCAAAGGGAGATCTTTCAGGAAAGCACATTAGCATATCTAAGATGGAAATGGGGAGCAAGGCTTGCAACATGGATTCCCTTTTATTTTACTGATTTTGGAAAAAGTACAGAAAAGGGCAACAAAAATGATCAGGGGGCTGAAGCAGTTCCTCTGTGAGGAGCAGCTACAGCAGCTGGGACTGTTCAACTTAGAAAAGAGCCAAGTAAGGGGAGAGATGACGGAAGTGTTTAAAATAATGCATGGTGTGGAGAAAGCTGAGAGGAAGACATTTTACTGCTTCTCTCTCCCATAACATGGACTCATCCCACAAAGCTGTTTGGTGGGAGGTTTAGGACAGAAAAAGGACGTACTTCTTCACACAGCATTGAGTTAAACTATGGGATTCACCGGGGAAGTGCTGATGTTGTCCAGACACCTACCTAACTTGGAGTCCAACCCTAAGCTGTGTTGTCCAGGTAATGTCCGTCAGAGTTACCCAGGAACATTCACAGCAACGTCTGTACTGTGATGCACATGAGAGAAGACGGAGTTTTGTGGAGCTGCACACCCCATTTCCTTGGTTTCCGGGCCTGCACTAAGTGTGATGCAGTGGTTAAGAGCACAGGTCTGGGACCCAGGCGACCTGGGTTCTAGTCCCCGCTCAGCCGTGGAGCCAACTGGGTGACTCTAGGCCAGTCACAGACTCTCAGCCCAACCTACCTCACAGGGTTGTTGTTGTGGGGATAAGATGGAGATTAGGAAGAGCATGATGTAAGCAGCTTGGAGTTCTTTGTAAGAAAAAAAGGTGGAATATAAATTTAATAAAAGGCAGGCAGGCAATCTCAATCCTGAGAAACGTTACAGACTCTCTTAAAGATACTTGCACATAACCACATAGTAAGTGATGCTACTTCCTTGGTCCAGTTATGGCACAATCATATGCATGTTTAGACAGGAAAAACCCTGAAACTCCCAGCGCATCCCAGTTAGCCATGCACACAGTCCTGAGTTCTTTGGGGGGTGGGGAAGCATCATGATCTTGGAACATAACAGAGCATGGATCCATCCATCCCAGTATTATTGACACTAACTGGCAGCAATCATTTTCCAGGGTTTCAGACAGGAACTTTTTCAGCCCCACCTAGAGATACTTGGGAGTGCTGTGCTCTGCTAGGGAGCATTGTGCTCTACCACTGAACTGTGGTCCTTTCTCTAATAGCACACAGACTTATCCTCTGCTCCTTGGAAGTCCACTGTTCCTCAGATCACCCTGCCCTGCCTGTCTATAGGCTCCCCAGCTTTAAGGACTATTCTGCCACTTTATGCACAACACAGGAACAAACCTGGTCTTGCCACCAAGTGTGCACTCATGGGGTAACAGCAACCAATTGTGGCTCGCCTGCAAATGGACATATATGTTTACAAGCATGTTGCTTTTTGCTTCCTCCATTTTGTGCATTGGCTTAAAACTCTCTAGGGTCAGAAAACTAAGTCAATGGGGCAAGCATAATATTCCTCTATACCCCTGCTTCATCCTGGGGTATCTCCAATCTGCTGCTTTCATGATTAGAACAAAAATCAGGAAATCATGGAGCCCCTGTGTCACATCTGTTTGACCCTCCCTGTAACATTGGAAGATCCTGTTAGAAAGTATTCTTTCTCTAGCCCAGAAATGGGCAACTACGGGCCGTGGGCAGCCTTCCGCCTATTGTGTACAGCCCCTTGAACCCACCTGGCCTTTCCTGTTTCTTTCCATACCTGGTGGTGTGTGTAAGAGTGTGCATAAACACCAGAGGGGGAGCAAGTGTAAGAAAGAGATCAAAGCAGTACAGGGCAATGAAGCCTGCGCCAAACTGTGTTCGTTTTCTCTCTCATGATCCTTAAGACAGACGGGGACTGTTTCTCTTTCTCCCTTGAGATACAGGAGAGAGAGATAATGAGGGCTGGTGATGGCAGAGTGTGATAGGCAAAGACTGTGGGTTGCCTGCAGCCCACCAGCATGCAGCCCTCAAGAGATTTTCTCATGGGGAGCGTACCCATTGGCAGAGAAACAGTTGCTCCGGTCCAATTTAACCTGTGCCCATCACCTGTTGTTCAAAACTTTTAAGAGGCTCCTCCCCTTCTGTTTTGTCACTTGATTGACAGGAGGACCCCTGAGCAGTGACCTTTCCAAACCCTGCTTCATGCTTCACACTTCACTAATTCAGTCTTTATTAGGAGAGCGCAAAACCCATCATGGTAGCTTTTGGGGCTTCCCTTTATGGATTCTTGTCCATCCAACAGCAACAGAAGGGAGAGGAGAGAAAGGAATAAGGGAAAGTATAATTAAGATAGAAAGAGCAGTTTGAGATTCACCAGGGTTGGGAATGTTTTATATTTCTTCTTTTCCAGGCACACACAGAAAAGAAATTGATAGAGGCCTGAAGTTTTTAGATGGCCCAGTATATCTGCTTTTGGAAGGAGACTATTTGCCATTTTTAGAGCACTAAACAGGATCCTGCTGGTGAAAATGGTTTCTAGCAAATTGTACTTTTTCAATTTGTGATGTTTTATGGAGTAATCTGATTTCTGTCAACTTGGAATTGAGTCCCACTATGTTCACCGGAGCTTATTCGTTGGTAAGAGTGATTTAATAAACTTCTATACATCTGTAGTGAAGTTTTTAAAAAATTATGTATATATTTGTCATGTTTCCAAGCAAAATATTGGAATGGGTTGTCAAAAAGCAATTCAGCCACCCAAAGCCTTACGCTCCGTTTTGAGCCATTTCTGCCCCAAAAGCTCATGATTGTCACCAGCATCTAAGCCCCTACGGTCACATTGCTGTTAAGGATGGGAGAACCAGAGGCAGTCCAAGCATGACAATAATCTCCAAACTCCATTTCAAAGCTTGGTTCACCTCACTTTCATTTTCATTTGGGACTCATTTTTCTTTTCAAATGATTGGGAAAAGCATGCATTACAAATGGGAAAAGTTCACGCTTTCTCTAAATCGCTCAAGGTATGAAAATGTGTATTTTAAAGCACATTTTTTTCAAAGTATGCATCTTTTCCAAACATGATTGCAAGTCTGGAGAATACATGCAATGTCCAAATAATGAACTCCCATCCACATTTGCATCCAGGGTTGTGAAGAGGGCAAGTTCTGAATATTGTTAAACTGAGATGGCATTTTCATAAATCCCTCCTAACCTTCCATTCCCCAGCCTTGGTACTTTCATAGCACATGATGAAATTTGGCTAGCGAATATGCATCAAGTCACTGGAACCCACATTTGCTTAGGCAATATGGAAATAGGAAGAGCATTTCAGCAGAATCAGCAGGAAAAAATGCTCAACTCTCCCACAACTGCCCATTCTTCTCTGCAACCATCACCTAGGTTGATCTCCTCCCAACACAAGCAGGTTTACTCCTGCTCTGCAGGCAGCCGTTTGACAGCCACATGATATTCTGTCCTTCAATCTCTGCTCATTAATCCCAGGCATTGCTCAATTATAAATCCATGGCACTCTGCCCGTGCTCAGAAGCAGGCAAAGACTGAGCCCTGGCCCTGGATACAAATTCAAGCTCAAATACAATCTCAGCCTTAAGTTATGATCTTGACTATAATCCCTTCCTGTTTATTCCACCCTGTATTCTTTCCACTCCAACAAGCCTTGGAGCTACGGAAAATTTTTCACACACGGTCCCCATGTCTCTTCAGGTGTTATTTTTCTTTTCTCTCTCTTGCTTATTGGAAGCTGTCACTGTGATCAACTGCAAAAGAGGCTCCGCAAAGTCTCTCCCAAAACAACAAAACACTCCTTAATGCACTGTTTCATTTTTCTTCAGAAATCTTTGCTCTGGCACCAAGCAAAAGGTTCAATTTGTTTCAGACCTTTAAAACATTCATACCTTTAATCTCGTAAACCATCCAGGGAGCTGTTAGGATAATAGGAATGGTCTAAAAATATTTTAAATAAATAAAAAAAATAAAAAGTCACAGGCGCTCTCAATTTTCAGCTTGCTGTGTATTTAATAATTGCCGATAGCTGGGACCATGGATGGAATTTGCAAAGAGTTTTCCGTGCAAGGAGTTAAAAACAAGCTGATTAAAAATTAATTGTTCCCTCTTGGAGAATAAAACAAATAAATGAGCCAACATGAGCGTATTCTAAAAAGATGCAGATCAGAATGAGGTTGATCTATGTGACTCTGCATACGGTGCTATGTTGAGGCTGCCTGAATTCATCATTCTTTATTACGTTGAGGCTGTGTCCAGAGGTGGCCCTAATATGAGATAAGGTGGATTCGGGTGCCACTAGAAGTAGCATGGCAGGAGAAAGACAGATCAGGATCCACAGGTGCAAACCGGATTAAAGGAAAACGGGGCAGACATGCAAGAGCATCATCGTGTGAGGTAGCCTAAGGCTACTTGCAGCTGGCATCTGAGGTGCCACTTCCTCATGTCATTTCTGAATGCAAGGCAAGGACCACACGGACAAGGCTGGAAGCACGGGGAGACCCTGTCCAGCACCCAGCCGACTCACTGGGATGAGAAGGAAACGTGCTGCTGACTTTAACTTGTGCAGCTCCCTGGATTTAATGCTGAAATCCTCTTTCAATGGCACATGTGTTCATTCACAAATGTCAAAATCTGGGAAGCCAGCCTTACTGCATCCAAGGTCCCTGGCCTTCTGCCCCAAAGCCCTGCCATGATAGCATCACCATTCTGCTCCCGTCATTCTTGTATCCAACAGGGACTCTCCCTATAACTAGTGGGAAGTAGCAAGTATAACATAGACTATTAGTTTTTCTTTTTCCGCAGTTCTGTTTCAGCTTGTATGGCACCCTGGCAAATTAAAGATATTTTCAAGGCAAGCTTTCTCCACACACGTATTCTTAAACATTAGCATGTGGTGATTCAGAGTCAAATGTGATTCGGAATCGGAACGCTTTGTGCAAGTGTCACACTGATGACCTGCACAAAACATCTACAGTATATACAAAGCAAAGTATGTCATGTAGCAATTTCCATAATATTCAAGATGATCAGGGCTCAGTCAGAACTGAGGTTTACTGGGCTCAGCTGCTGAATCTGTTTTGTGTTCCATGGCTCATCATTAGAACTTAGGTGTGAATTAAAAATCGATCTCCCTTCTGAGCTTAGCTGCAATCATCACAGTAGTTGGGATTCAGGGGGAAATGAACTTTTCCAGCAACAATACACTGTTCCTTGTTCTAATGCAAAATATTTGGTGGCTCCATCCTGAATGGGAAATGAAGATTCAATAGTTTATCAAAGATTTGTTCCTGGCAGGGAAGAAAACTTCTGCAACATGTTTGCTTGCATTCTCGGTGGCTGTGGTCCCTGCCATGTCAAAGACCTGCATCTCAAAGTTTACCACTACTGCATTGCTGCTTCTCCTCTCGCTTTCCTTTCACCTGCCTCCAAGACCCCCCAGGTGGGCACCTGGCTCAGAAGTCTCCCAAAGTGGCTTCTCTGTGTCCGTGCCACTTTCTTCAAGATGGCGCCACTCCTGGTCAACTGCTCAAGGGTACAATGCACATGTCCGCTGCTCTCTTAAAAGTGCCTCCACTTTACCGCTTTAGAGCTGAGACAGTGGGGAAAGACAGGTTCAACAGTTTGTGTGTGTTGCGGGAGCAGACGGTTAAGCTCTTGACCCCCATTAAATGTGGCTTATTCCTTCACTCGATGAGCATTTACTACCCTAAGCAACTTACTGTCTTTTGGTTCTTTTTTCACCAACTATGCCAGTGATAAGCGGGAAAGGGTTGTCCAGGGACGAAGGTGTTCCACCCTTGACATGCTGCTGGAACAGCCCTTTCTCGCTGTTCCAGCAGCCAGAGAGGGCAGCCACAGCTTTCCACCACCAGTCAAATGACCATACATCCCATTGAAAGCACTGCCATTTATTTCTGAATAGAGATGGGTAGGATTGTGCTGGCTGTTTGCTGAGTGAGGTGGCCACATGCTTGCTGTCTCCTCTCACATCTTCAAAGGACAGTCAGCAGGTTGGTTGGGACCCACAAACGGGGAGCACCACAAACTAAGGTGGCTCACCTCAACACTAGCCACAATAGCACAGAGTGCATGTGTTAAGTCAGGACCTCTTTCAACCTGAAAAGTAAATTCAGCTTTGAAGCACCTTGCAGGGATGCATCTCAAAAGTGAAGGCAAAGCCAGAATACCCCATATAGTACCTTTAGGATGCAATCCCTTGGAAGCTGAGGCAGAAGAAAGGTCTAGAACTTTCCATCACGATCCATGCTAAAGCTGGCTGCAACATGCTGAGAGTTCTAGGCCTATTTCTCCATAGAAAGCTCTTACTGCCAGAACTATGTGAAGGACAGACAGTTCAATGTTTGAGAAAAGGTGGCAGAGGGAACCACACAAAAGCTCGGAAACTACCAAAGAATTGACAATTGAGAGAAACATGGCATTGCCATCTGTGAAACTCTAGAATGCCAGATTAGAAACCCGGATGACGAGAATTGGTTACTGGACCTGAGGTTTTGCACTCCTGGTTTAGGGTTTCTATGTAAAGAAAAAGAGGCACAGAAGATAAAAATGGCAGGAGAGAAATGTAGCAAGTCAGACTTATAATGCTGAAAATTAAATGGAGCCCATGCATCTTGCTTAGATGGAAAAATTAACTTCCCAGAGTCATTCGTCCAAAGTCTTAGTAGTCCAAACAGACTCCTTCAATATCAAACGGTGCCCATTTATTTTCTTTGCAAATGGAGAACTTTCAGCTTAGCAATTTCCCTCACAGTATAAATCTTGTTGGACTAGCCTTATTGGTAGGTAATGAGCCAACTGCAAATAATTTAAAGTAAATGAATGGGGTTTAGCCATAGTAGACACATTTAAATCAATGGGACCTAGAACTTGAGTTCCACTGATATCAATAGTCAATCAATATTACAGTCAATAAACCAATCAACTTTGTTTTTTAAAAAATTAACTGATAGCAGTTATGCTAAATTATCTTGGAACTACTTCTTTCACTTTTATGTATTTATGTATTTATTTATGATATTGATATCCTGACTTTTTCCCTGCAAGGAACCCAAGGTGCCTTACATATTCCTCCTGCTCCTGCTCCTCCTCTCCATTTTACCCTCACAACAACCCTGTAAGGTAGGTTAGGCTGAGCATCAGTAAGCAGCTCAAAGCCACCCAGTGAGGTTCATGGCCGGGTGAAGCACTACACCCCACTGGCTCTCCGTACATCATTGTTACTGTTCATCATTCTTACACTACACATTTGAGGAAAAAACCAGATTTTCATTTTTATTTCTTTTAAAGGTAAGTGCCGCAGGCTGGGATAAAAGACATGTCACATCTAAAATGCTTGGATGTTGCTGCCCTCTGGCTGGGAAGATGGGATGAAGAGCTTAATGGTCTGCTCTCCCTATACACCTCCACCTGCTCTGGGCTGAACAGGTGCCTGTAGTTGGAAGACCAGTTTGTTGGTCTCTTTGGGCTGTGCCATAGCTCATGGGCCCCAGGCATATGCCCCAAGGTTGTGTTTTAAGGGTGCCAATGAATGCTTGGCACGGAATAAAGTGGGATGCAGCGCTTTGTGTATATGTTTGACATTTTCCTATCAGGGTACTTTTTTAGTTGCGTAAATTATGAGATTCCTGGTTTATGGAAACGAGCTCATTCCAAGATCACAAATGTCTGCAAACTGGCACATGTTGCAAATTATGAAGCTGAAACAGAATGAAGATGCTTGACTCAAGATAAATGTTCTGGATTCTTGCTGCAATTCAGGAATAACTGTGTGGTGATGATGAAACCAAGTTGAGGAGGATAAGAGTGACAACACATTGGATATTCTGAACTGATGCATGGAATTTCAATAGAACAATGAATCAAAAGAAAGCAATCTCATCTGTTTTGCAAACAAAGTCCTTTCCTATGTTGCAAGATGCAGAATTGGACCCACTCATGTTATGGGTTGTTATTACACTTGGTTACAACTCTAGCTTGTTGTGGGGAGAGACAGGCTTGAGTGCAGATCTGATGTAATATGTTGTAATTACCCACGGTAATCCAGGATTTGAATAATGCGGAGGTGCTGCATGTCAATCAGACTCATGTTTCTCACTCCTAGGTGACTGCCGGCCCCTCCCTGACCACAAGGAGCTTACCACCAGTATGTGGCATTGACCAATTGAAATTCCACCCCAGAAATCAACACAAATTGGTCTCTGCCTCCCTCACACTAGAAACTTGATTGGGCATTCAGGACGGGCAAAGGAGAGCAGTTCTTCCCATGAAGCATGATTTCATTACAGAAGAAACTGTCAGAAGATGTGATCGTGGCCATGAGCTGAGATGCCTTTCCAGGGGGGGGCGGGGGGTGAACAAATTCATGGCAGACGGATGTATTAGTGGTTATTCGTTGCAGCAGCTCAACAGGTGCTCCATGTTTGGAAGCACGGGGGCCAAAGTATGATACATGGATGCTTTAAAGCACATCCTTAAAGCAGAGAAACTCTCTTCCTTGACAGAAGGCAATTGTGCCCCCCCCCACCCCACTTACCTCTGCAATCGGGGCTGAGGCTGCAGTGCACAGAGAAGGGACTGGCCGTTTCCTCCCCACACTGTTGCTCTGCTAAATCCCCCCATTCTGGTGCTGCCGTTTACCCCATGGAAATTCTATTTACGGCAAATAGCACATTGGGAGGGGGGTGCTTGGGGCAGTACAAGGGGGAAAGACCCAACCGCCTTGCTCCTTGCCGTACAATCCAAATCTGCACCTGGAGGGCGAAGACAGTGCTTTCCCGTGGCTTTTTGTGCAAAGGAGCCCATTAGAAGCCTGTTGTTAAAGGTCTGCTGCTGGAGAGAATGACGCACAGAACAAGGGAGAGGTGCTGCTTTTGGAAGCATCCGCCTGGCGGGGTGCTAAAAGCAGGATGACAGGAGAGGGTGGCCCTCGGCCTCCTCAGGCAGGCCCTTCTGCTCTTCGGTGAGGTGCGCACAAAGTCGTGTGCTGCTGCCTGGAGGGGTTACTATAGCAATTTCTGTCTTTTATGATAATGCAGAAGCATCCTGATAAAAATACAAATGCAAAGGTCAGGCTGGAGTGTGCGAAGACAGTGACAATGCTGCCTCATAGCCCCCGACAAAGGCGGCTTTCCACTGATGGAGAGATCAGCTCCAGCATTCAGCGGAGAAAACAGGAGCTGGGGACAGGCAGAGGAGGCAAGGTTAGCATACTAAAGACAAACACCAGTAACCGGCTCCATCTCTAAATCCCCTCTTCTGGGGAGGAGCAGGTACAATGCGATCTGTTTTTGGGCTGTGACTCTTTTGGATGCTGCTCCACCACTGTTTCCTTCCATGTTGCTCCAATAACATTAGACCAGAGCTGCCTGTTATTGTGATCACTGGAGAAGACAAGGGCCCGCATTTCCTCATTCTCCCCATAGGGGCTTGTGGACTGTGAGAGGAAACCACTGTCCTGGAAGCCTTCCCCATGTCTGCAAGTGGCAGCCACTGAGATGGAACAGGGAGTAAGGCAGCTCATGGTAAGGAGTAAGGCGGCTGCCATCTCTCTTTTGTCTCTGACAACCGGCACTCCTAGTTAACCAAGCAGAAGTGAGCACGCTTCCTCCAGTTGGCACGACGCTTACTCAGGAGTAGTGAGACACCTAACTAGTGCCCAGGTTCCCCTGGTCCAACAATTAGACAAAGGTCTTCTCTTTGTTCCCTCCATGGCTTACTCAATAAAGCGTCCACACAATAACTTCTGGGCAATCGGAAGGAACAGAATCACTCCAAGCAACAACCAGGGATCAGAACTTGCCCATTCATTCAATTAAGTAAAGTTAATGAGAATAACTGTAAGAGGAAGATGGAGGAGGAAAGCAGTGGGTATATGGAGTAGCATAAGGAAGTAAAATTCTGTTTCTGTTCTCTTCATACTTTGGACCACCAGGTCCCAGCAGAAAACCCACGTGCAGGAGGGGAACACAGCAGCATGGAAGTGAATTTCACAGGTAAGCTTTGCACTGTGTGAAGAACTGCTTCTTTTTATCTGACCTGAATCTCTCATCAATCTGCTTTATGGGATGATCCCAGGTTCTAGTGTTATGGCAAAGCAAGAAAAACAGTGCTGTACCCATTTTATCCAAAGTATGCATAATTTTGTACACCTCTCTCCCATCTCCTCTCCCTCACCTTTTCTCTAAGCTAAAAGGGCACAGATCTTGTAACCGTTCCTCATAAGGGAACTGTTCCAGTCCTTTGATCATTCTAGTCGCCCTCTTCTTGGGAGATGCCGTCTCAAGGAAGAAAAATCAGCACTCAGGTGTTCCTTAAGGAAGGTGTGAATTGGTGCAGAAAGGGCTAATCGCTTTCCCACCAAACTGTTTCGTGCATCCGAAGGGCTACAGGATGCAACATAATCAGAAGGATGAACCCAAACAGGCTGTGCTGTTTTTCAGCTGCTAAAGCTCACTCGTCTGCTTTCCAAGGTTTTCAGGACTCGTGTCAGGCATTTGCCTTCCAAGTGCTAGAGAAGAGCAAAGGGGAGGATGGCTCTGAACTATGCTTCAAGTAGCCACTCAGGAGGGACAACACAGAGGAAGCTGTACGAACACCAGTGAGAGATCCAAGAATACGGTGTGGATTGTACTCCCTCCTTGTGCAGATCAGAGAGGGAAAAATGAAAAACTAAACCATGCATGCTTTAAGTGTTCCTTCCTCTCATTTCAGAGCTACGCCTATCCGATATTCCCAACTTAGTGCCCACTGAAACCTCCCTTAATACTTGTCAGACTTCTTCCCCCCTTCTGCTATTTAAAAAAACAACGAAAAACTTCCCCCCGCCCCCAGGAATGTACCGAAGCCAATGAAGCATTCTTGGGAAAAATAAAAATGGGATGTGTCTGTGGCTCATGGTTGATTTGAAGCACGGCTAGCCATCCAGAAAAAATAGAAAAAGTAATTTGGGATGATTGGCAGGGAGCATCCTTTGAATTAGAAGGGTGTTTGGAAGCAAGGGGGTTGTTTTGCCTATCCTGTGCATGTCTAAGTGGGCTGGCTGGTGTGTTTGCTTGCCTGCTGAAGTCGCATTTTGTCTGTATGCGGTGGGGGATGTTTTGCCTGGGCTTTGGTTTCTATTTTTTGATGCTGCTGGCTTTCTTACCTGTGCCTGTCTGAATGGCAGCAGCTCCCCCGCTCTAGAAGGGGCATTTTGCTGTGCTTTGCAGCAGTAAATATGTGATTCTCCCTTTAAGGCTCTGATGGAAGGCTATCTCCCTTCCATTCATTTTCTTGGCCAAGTTACTTGTCTCTGGGGCTCTTCATTGGAGCTGCTATGAAATGGATGATAGGGCAGAGACCCCTGGGTTCAAAAGAATATTTCTGTGTTTTGGAGCTCGTGCCACCTCTGTCTTGTACTTAGATTTCTGGCCAACTTATTTTTCTTTTACGCCAATTTGATTTCTTGCTGTGTGATTGGCCACACCTACCATGGGACCTTTTTAAAAAGTGCCTACAACATGCTCTCAAAATTCCAGACATTCCTGCCATTAGGGGCCTGTGACCTAGAAAATGATATAGGTTAGATGTCTTGAATTTCTTTTGGCCCATTCCATTTCAGAGAAGCTCTTAGGGGGTCACATCCCAGTGATGGGCAGGACTAGAGGCAAAGGGATGACGCCAATATATGCCACCCGGCATATTTTAGTCCAAAGCTGTAATAATTCAGAATTGGATAAGCTATTTCACCCTTTTAGAATGGGAGAAAAATGTACATTAGCCACGAAACCACAAAATAGCTGGCAGTGGAGGAGGAGGTATGGCTATCTAACATGGTAAAATTGCATCCAAGGTGGGCTGGTTTGGGGCAAAGGGCCTGAATGTCAGCATTTCTGCTATATGCCTACATCAGGGTGATCAACACTTCATATCTATATGTGCAAAATTGTTTATTATAAGCTGTGGTTGACACAGAGCTGCTGTTGGTTGCCACCCTATTGAATTTAAGTTTGTGGGCAAACATGGGTATTCTGTTGCGTGAATGTGAAAATGTTTGTGTGTCACTCAGGCATTGCATTTAATTTATCCTGGTGGCTTTTCCTTCTCTGTGGATTTCAGACCCTTTGGATCTCTGTTACTTCTGCGCTCTGTGCAGTGAATGCTTTGAGGAAGCATTTCAGTCTTAACTAATCCCCTGCCCCCCCCCCCCCCGCCACACGAGGGGCTATCACACATTGTGTGTGTTTGTGTGTGGGGGGGGGAAACTGTCTGTTGAATTGCCCCCTTTACACTAGAGCACGGGTAAATAGACGGTAGACCTGGATCTAAGGGGGGATCTCTGGAAGATTTGCAAGAGGATTCCTGACCCCTGTTTAAAAATAGCAGCACCAAATTATTCCTCCCCCATCCCACCCAACCTCACCCCCTGTAAATTATACTGCTGAAGAAAAGAAAACCAGTGGTAAACAGGAATGAAAATTTGCATGGAAGAATTGTGAACCTCCTTGAGCTCAAAACCAATTTCTAGGCTTGGTTTGTTTAACGCTAACCCTCATCACACATCACAAGAAGCCATGATGAATTTTGACCATTGTTGGCCTGTTTTGTGGCCAGAACCCAGTTGCGGTTTTTCAGCAGAGTAAGATTGGTTTCCCAAAACCAGAGAGATTAGACAGTTTGTACTAAAGTTTTCACAGTTCACCACATCCTCAGCGCACCAATCAGAAACAGGCAGCTGAGGTCCCTGGGGAGCAATAGAGTAAGGAAGGAGATGTTGCTAACCAGGGCTGCCGGAGTGTGTGGCAAGAGCGGGAGAGGAAGCTCAAAAAACACATTGCCATGGGAACCGTGCAACCCTTCTTGACATGATACTGTCCCTGAGTAGAGGGGTGTTTGTGTCTGTGCATACATGTGTGTGGGAATTAGCGATTGGGAGAATTCACAGTACAAGCCCTGGGTGGTGTGTGCAGCCCCAGGGCATGGGCTGTACATCCCTTTATTGAAGAAAACAAATGGGTTTTCTGGATCAGTCTAATTGTTTTTCTGGTTTACCACACTGGACTCATCTCACACCACATCAGCCCACTCTGGCAAAAAGCCATAAGCAAACAACCCCCAATGCACCCAAGAGAAGACTGGGTTTACCACAGGTTGTTCACTGCCTTCCTCCTCCTCCTCCCTTGGTCCGCCTGCAAGGAGGAGACTCCATGGCAGGACCAGCTCGGTTGCTCCCCCTCCTGTGACCATGAGCCCTTGTTTGCTTGCCACAGCTCTTGTCTCCCCTTAACCATTTTCTCCCAAAGATCACGATCTCCAGCTTGACAGCCAGCTTTTGCAACTTCCATTTTGACAACCATTGACACCTCCTTCAAAGTGCCCGAGTCAGCAACTGGCAAATCATTTTGAAAAACAAAATGTTATTCCCACAGTGTGTACAAATATATTCATTTAAAAATGAGTTGCACTTGCACAGCTACAGAGGTGTGCATGGAAATTGTGAGTCTCATCTGGGCAATGTTTGCCAAATGGGGAATGTACCTGTTGTCAGAGTGCAGCAGGTACCAAAGTTCGACACAGATGTCCAAATAGGGTTCTCCTTTGCTTCCTCTTGACAGCTGCCCGTACCAGTGATCCGCCAGAACACTCCGGAAAGCTCACTCACAAGATGTGAAAGAGATGGCTGCCAAGTCCAGCACTGGCACTTGGCACCTTCAGACAAGGCCCCAGCAGCCTGCCAAGCCCACGAAGGCAGATGCCCGACCTGGGCCTCTGGCATGGCCCACAATGCCCTGCAGAGACGTTATGTCAGGTGTTGTGTGGACTGTTACATGGTGGCTTCCCAGCCAACCCATTTCCTCCAGGTCATGGCTTGTGGCAGTGACAGGACTGGGAGTGCATTTTGCCCAGCTCCCCACCACACAAAATCCTGAAGCCAGCCTTGATTGCTCTTAAGTCCCATGTTTGCTCCCACGGCCCAATTTCTGATAAACTTAGGTATACTGCGACAAACATGGAAGCTCCATTTAATTGTCCCAACTGAAAGTAACTGACCGTTCTATTGCCCATGCATTTGTCACAGTGGCCTGGCTTTTCCTTTCTGAAGCAAAGGAGTTCTACTGCTCGTGCCTGCCCAGAAGGACAAGCAACAATAGCAAACCTGCAGCCTCCTCAACCCTTGCTTCTAATCCCGCGTAGGTAGGGGGGCTGGCCATGAATCCAGAACTAATAGCTTCCCTGCACATGTTGCTCACAGTAGCTCTCCTCTTTATTTTTAGTTCATTTGTTCTAACAGCTAGCGCTGGCATTAAAAGAAAAGAAAGTATTCTGGTCCAAGCTGTTTCGTAAGCCCTCCTGGTTCACGTTAAGCATGGAGCAGATTAGGAAACTGGATTTTGTTGTCTAAGGATAGAATAAAAGAATACAAATTCCTCCCCTGCTACTAGCAACTTGACTCATGAGCACACGTGTGGCAAACCAGATGGCTCTAAAAACTTCAGTGTTTTAATTAAAAGTGCTTAAGATTCAGTGCTAATTACTGAGGCATCCCCTAGTGGGGAAAGTCTGCTCTGTCTGTATGGGAGAAAAACAAATATTTCTACCCATCACTTCGGCCCACATCTCTGCCCCAAGAAGTGCTGGGAAGGGGGAAGAAGAGGAAAACCCAGATCTGGCCAATCTTTTTCAGGCTGATCTCGCCATGCTCCGTACCCCAGATCTGACATATGAGCCCCTGGCAGTATTCTTGCCACACTCACCAGCCCTCACTACCTTCACTAAATTAAGTTTTGTTAAAACTGCTGGACAGACCTCCTTGCAAGTAGCAAACCAGGCAGAGGTGGTGAATTAATTCTGCGCATTTTTATATAGCTTCAGACTGCACTATTTTAATAGTATCACTGTGCTTTTGCTTTCGGGACTTTAAAAAGTCATTTGTTCCCCTGAAAGACATGTTGCTTTTAAGATGGCATTTAGGGATGAAGTCCAAATGAATGAAGGAATTTAAGTATAAATGTAGCCCTGTGTAAATTCTGCAATTCGATTTGTTGAATGTGAGTGTTGTCTAGCAGCAACACCTTGCTGAGCCTGCAGAGATGGGGAGCAGGAGCCAATCCAGCAGTCCTCCTCTTCTCCCTGAACTGCCTCCATCCCACCAGATCATTAGTTAGTAGCATAAGAGGGATGTACAGATTTTGTTACATCCAGCACTATTGTGTTTGCAGGTTGTCAAGCATTTTTCATGTCATTATCTGCTCACTGAAGGAATCAGAATTTTTAAGGGATGTATGAGAATGTTTCTTCCATCACAAGTACAGGTATGAATTTCCCCACCAAAGTTTAAAATTTATCCTGATATCCACAGAAACTGTGTGTCTCGGAAAAAACTTTTCTACTACAGATTATGCAGACCAGTTTCTCTCTCTCTCTCTCTCTCTCTCTCTCTCTCTCTCTCTCTCTCTCTCATAACATTTCTATGCTGTCCTTTACATAGCCTCGGGTCGGCTCACAACAAACTTGAACTCATTTAAGTCCCCTGCAGATTTCTCCCATCTTCTTTAAGTAACAGTAATGTTGTAAGTATTTGGTAACTTTTAGAACTGGTGCATGAGTTTGCATGTTTGCATGTATGACCAGGTACTATGAGCCAACAATGTGCACCAGAAGATGATGATGAAAACTTCTTCCTCATACCTTTCCACCCCAAAGATATTCACCCTAGAAAGGGGGTTAACAAAGCAATGACATCATTAAAAAGTCAGAAACCCAGCCCTCCAGTGGTGCAATGAGATAATTTGAGATGCTGGACACAGTGGTCTTCTTGGAGCCCATCTCTTTGAATGGTCATGTTAGGAAATGTAGACCCTGAGCCTGCATCAAACCAAGTGCGCAAATGTGTGTGTGGGAGAATGAAGGCAGATCATTGGCCAAACAGTCACATGGACTGGTTAAGATTCAAATTAAGCAGCAGTGATTGGCTGAAGAGATGCCCCATTCCAGCCACCACAGTGTGGCTCAGATTTGGCCTCAACGGTGAGTCCAGGGAGCTTGTGGGGCAGGCCAGGAATCAACCTATTGCAAATGGCTGGGAACCAGTGCAGGAGAAGACACTGCATCTGCAATGGCTAGTCCCAAACAGGGGGGCTTCATAGCTGGTCCTCCGCCCAGCTCTTTCCTGGCATGTCATCACAGCACTAATACAATCCATGGAAAATCTGGCTTCCTCCTCATGAGTAAAGCTTAGAGACTGGAGGTACTGTCCCTGCAATTCTGGGTTTCACCCCACACCTAATACCACTTCTACTTCTGGGAGGGTTGTTGATCTTGGGGGGGGCAGGAAGCATTGGATCACCTGAACATGCTGCCTCCTCAGACAGGGTCTTGTCCCAGGTGGTGGTCTAAAAGGGGGGGGGGGAGGGTTGTTGCTGCCTGATGGTTCGCCTTGAACCCTACAGTTTTTAGGGGCAGCGATAAGATTCCCCTCTTCCTACAAAGTCTCATCCAGTTTCAGGATGATCTTCAAACATGGCAATTGATAAGCTAAAATTAGCAGTTGCCAGCATTCTGGTGCTTCCCCCCCCCCCCCCGCCCCCCAGTGTTTCTACATTTGCTTTGCCTGGGAAAGTTTTATGTCACTGCTTTAGCACCTCGTGTGTTTGCAAACATTTGTATGTGTTTCTCCTTCAAACTGGCACATAGTGGAGTGTGTTCGAAAGCTATCAAGTTCATTTCACTTAACTGGAATGACTAGGCTGGTGCAAGAACACATCTGCCCTCAAACTGGCTTGAATCCAGATTAGGGAGGGCCAGCCAAATCTCCTGGACCAGCAGAATCAGAGGCTGAGGCACTAGAAACCAGCTTAGGATTTAGACCTGGAATCATGACGGGGGAGTCTAATGGAAAAGAGGCCCTTGACGTATGGCCGCCTGAATTAGGCTTCCCAGAGGCTGTACCTCAGAATCAGCGCCACTGAATAATCAACAATGGTTTGAGCACACCGGGGTCACCCACTCCTTGTCAACGTGTCAGTTCAGGCAACCGGCCTTATGGGAATCCTCTTAAAAAGGGGGAGCGGTAGCAGTAGGCACCGTCAAAATGCTGCCCCTTAAGGCCCTCCAAGCCTTAAGGAAGGGTTGGGGCCTGGCATGGTCGAGGTGGCCCCGAGGGCCACACCAGCCTTCAGTTCCCTCCCAGCCATGCTTGGAGTAGGTTGTTTGCTTGTAGTTTTCCGCTGCGCTGCAACTACTGGGCTGCCTTGCCCCGTTATGCTGTGTAGGAATCCAGCAAATCAAAACAAACAGGTGCGTTCAAGCTTGGGACTCAGACCCAGAATCTGGGGCTGGTTTGTTGCAACTGTAACAATGTGAATACCTTGAATCGTAAAGACAAGAGTATGTCCGAGCAAGTGCAGAATGTCCCATTTGCCAGTGCTGGGAAACTGCAACAAGCCCTGAGATTAGGGATGCCATGGGCCTGGGATGCCCCGTTCTGTATGCAGAAGGGAACCCAAGCAAAATGGTTTTCTCTTTGCTTTAGCCTTTTCCAGTGCTATTGGGAGGACGTCTTTTATCGCTGGGGAAAAAGGATGAACTGTCATTCTCTTTCCCTCACCTTTACACAGGAAGTGAGATAGGCTTGGATAGTAATTTTCTGCCCTCCAGTTCTAGACATTTTAAAAAATATTTTTATTGGGAATTGCTCAAGAAAGAATTTACAGAAGGGGCTTCTTTAGAAAGAAAAAACAGTAACTACATTTTTCACTGCATGCGTTCGGAATGATTTGCTGTTTATGCAAATAAAAACATTTATACTTTGACAGGCATAAGTAAGATAGAAGACAGTTTTCTAAGTAGTAATTAATGAGTGTTGCACTTCCAAAAAGTTGTTTGTCATATTAAGCTGCCTAGCCATCTCCTGCTAAAGAATTTGATAATAAGAACACCACCAAGATTGACTGGCTGAAATATATTTCAATTTTGTTTCTGGATGGGCAGTGGCGGGACAAAATTATATGCAGAAAACCTGACACCGTAAGAACAGCTTTAGACTTAAGGTGGGCTCCTGATCTGTCAAGAAACCATGTTGCAAGCCTTGCTCCTCACCTCCACCTTACATATGCCAACGTGTGCCAGTCCTGAAGCGTCTTCCTTTTGCTACGTCTTACATATACGATATACTAATGTTTGCCTGTCCTGAAAGTGCTTCCTTTTGTGTTTTGTTTTGTTTTGTTTTATTTATTTATTTATTTATTAAAACATTTCTATGCCGCCCCTTGCCGAAGCCTCGGGGCGGCTCACAGCATAAAATAAAATACAATAAAATACAAAAATAACAAAATAAAATTAACAATATAAAATAAATAACAATATAAAAGAAGTTGCCCTGGCCAGGGTTTTCTGCCCTTATTTTTATGTGCCTCCAGCAAATTCCCCCAAACTGTGTATGTGACTGATGGACTGTAAAAGCATCTTGTGCAGACTCCCATCTTGGTACCCCCTCTGGGGGCTGCGTACATGCTGCATAGCCAGTAAAACCCCATATTCACTGTTTCCATTACCACACTTTTGGTTGGCCACAGTCAAAACAACAACAACAACAAGAAGATAGAGTTGGCCCTCCACATACACAGGGGTTGGGGCACAGCAGTACTACACAGGTGGAAAAATTGCAAATATCTCTAGCCTGCCCCCCCGCCCAACTCACCAGGGCCTCTTCTCTGCAGCAAGTGAATGCTGGAGAGATTTCCCTCTCCAGATGGGACAGGGCACGAAATTCTGCTTTGGAAGCCTCTCTTTCTCCCTCCCTCCCTTTCTGGTGGTGACAATTTTCAGCAGTAGCCTACAACACTCCAAAACACTCCCCACTTAATTATTGACTGCAAATAAACTTTCACGGGTTCATCTTTTGCATATTTAATTATTTGTGAGTTTAACCTGCTCCTTTACTGTGATTTCCTCTTCTGTTTTTGTTGTGGGAGGCAAAATGTGTCCTTTACACAGTTCCCCCCCTCCCCGGGGTTTGTGATTCTGCACCTTTCTATGTACTCTATGAACCAAGCACAGGGTGGTAGAGAACCTCTTGATTTCAGCGGGCTTTTAATGTGCCAGGCAGGTTAATTGTGGACTGTACTTTCTCTGCTTGCCTATCTATGTTATGTTTTCATAGGTGCTGCATTTTACTACTGTGGTTTTAATACTGCAAGGCATCCAAATGAAACTGCCTGTATCATAATAGCTGTGGTGTGACTGCACCTGAAACGTTACATACAAAACAAGGGGCACCAAAAGGACAGTGGGGGAAAGGGCAAGTAAAGGAGGTCGATATGGTCAAGCTATATAAAAGGGATGGAGAAAGTGGATAGGAAGAAGTTTCTTTCTTTTGCATTATACCAGAAGCCAGAGCTATCTAATGAAGTCGAGATGGAGGGAGGCTACTGCACTATATGTGATGGCCACCAACTTTGAAGGGTTACAGAAGGGGTTGGGCAAAATTTTGATAAGGCTATCAGGAGCTTCTTGTCAGGATGCCTGTATATTACCTCCAGCATCAGAGACAAGCAGTTTGCTTCCCTGGACCAGTTGCAGGGGAATACAAGCAGGTGGTGCTTTTGTGCCCATGTCCTGCTCATGAGCTTCTCACTGTAGCCCCTGGCCAGACCCAGAACGAACAAAAGGCTGGACTAGAAAAGCCTTTGCTCTGATTGTCCGGGTTCTTCTTATGTTCTTGATGAGCATTAGCCACTTTGAGGAGTACATCTATATATGTGGCAAGATAGAAATTTTAATAATGGATGGATGGATGGATGGATGGATGGGTGCAGAATATGAGCACTAGGTAAAAACCAAGCCTCAGACTTGGGTAAGAGCCTGCTCCCCAAATTTCCCCAGAAGACTGTACTCCCTTCCCCATGTGGTATGTGGTCCTCTGCTCATGACTGTTGCCATTTGGTAGTTTTCCGGCTTTAGTGTGTGTTGTTCCCTATTTTAAAAGGTCAAAATGCGTCTCCCAAGGCTTGGTTACTGATGGTAAGATGAAAACTAAACTACTCTTCACTGTAAGTTGTTTTCAGTTGCTTTCAATTTCTTGTTTGAAAATGTTTGTATTTGGATAAGATTTATACTACTTTATTGGCTTTTAAAGAATTTTTAAAAACCACCCAGAGAGCTTTGGCTGTTGGGCAGCATAGAAATGAAAATAACAACAACAACAACAACAACAACAACAACAACAACAACAATAATATGCTGAAACTTTGGTGACTGTCCTTTTAGCCTCTGGTGCCATTCACAAATTTGACCTTCATACTGAAAAGAGGATCATCATCCTTGTCTAAGAGTCAGTGGGAAACGACTGACGTTCAACCTAATTTCATCTAGTCCTAATTTTGAAAGATTCCTGCAAGGAATCAGTACAGGCTCTCAGCAACACTGAACTGTCCATTTCCCAGCTGCCTGCTAGCTGGAGGGGGGGGGGGCGTGAGAGAAGGAGAAGGGTATGGCAGGAAGAGAGAAAGGGAGGCCTTTTTGCTGCCCCTCAGCTGCTGCTGACTTCTCCAGGACCCACTGCCTTCCTCAGCACCCATTGCAGGCCCAAGTTACCCCCTGAGGAAGGGAGATCCCAACAGCAACAGCAGCAAAAACCTTGGTTCCCCAGCCCCGCTTTATACTTTTTCTTTCAAGTCACCAGCCAGCAAACTTCTGTTGCCCCATGTGCCGTAACTCCCTCCAGCATGCTCTTGTGTGCCAGCTGGAAACTGGAGGCCCATCAATATTTCTAAGAGAATTGGATTTGACCAAGCATTGGCTGGATTCAGCCCAGAGAGCTCCAGGTGTCAATCCCTGGCTAACAGGAGCTCAAGAAGCCAGATTTCCTTCCCCCTCCCCAGTAGTGCCATTCCCATAAAGCGGTGTATCTACCTACGTCTCCACCCTGCCTTCCAAAGGAAGCATCCCTGAATAGTCTCTTCACACTTCCTTTCTTTCTTTGCACAGCATTCAAAAGAGCACAGCTCCAGGTGAAAGTGGGCGGACTAAAAACACCCAGACACTTTGAAACTCCCCTTGCAATTTGCCTAGCCGGCAGCAGCTATATTTAGTTTTAATTAACCCAGCAATGCAGCCTCGGGATTATGCTGCCTTTCCTTTCTGACTGACAGTTTGCCAGCAGCTGCCTGCCTGAAATCTCTCCCAGGTCTGAGGCTGCGAAAAATACAGGGCTCCAGAAATATGTAGAGATGATTCCTGCCCAGTCAGATTTGGAAACAGTCCACCTCCCACCTCAGGCCTGTTTCTTCCTCCTCCTCTACCTTGTCTTTGCTAAAAAGGAAAAACTACATTTTTCTTTTGATGCCTCTCTCAAATTTCTGCCCAAGGGCCAACCTGTGTTCTTTTGTTCAAAGCACAAAGGGGCGCAAACTAGCCTAGGGAGCCTTGATGGGGGTCGGTTATAAACTTGACCTCATGCTGTTTTCCTGAGCTAAATGCTTCCCTCCAAACCAAAGTTGCCATCTGGTGGAAGAAACACAGGCATAAGCAAGTGCCAGCGTGCCTTCGCTCACGGGGCAAACAGTCACCCCGGGAAGGCAATATACATCAGGAAAATGACATACCGAATGGGATTAAGCACAATTGGATGGAGCATTTATTTGGTAAATAAATATACATCTGTCAGACTATCCATCTGACCCTTTTTGTTGCTGTTTTGATGCTGTGCCTCTGCTCTCCCAGCTTTATTCTCCCCTCCTGCCTTCCTTCGTTCCTAAGCACTCCATCTCCACTGCCGCATCTCCTTGAAGGCCCTAAAATGTCTAAATCTCCCACATCTCATCTAGTTCAGCCTTGCTGGGAAAATTCAGCTAAATCCTGGCAGAAAAGAGATGCTTATGTGTCTTTCTCCATCACATGGAGATGGGTAGAGACCTGTTTCCCCTGCAGAGGAAGGCAGGACGCGTTCCAACAGAGCCAAGCTCAGGGAGCCAAGGTTCAATTTGGATGCCAGGAAGTATTTCCTGACAGTCAGGACCCCGAGGGTGTGGAATGGGGCTTCCCCGGGAGGTGGTTGAGGCCCCATCGGTGTGGGTGTTCAAGGATAGGCTGGACGTCCACATGGTGGGCATGTCATGAGTGGAGCCGGCTGGTGCCGGAGGTCAGACTAGATGGTCCAGGAGGTCCCTTCTGACTCACTCTGTTTCTATGTTTCTGTTATAAAATCCTCGCACCTGTTTTTCTCAGGAAGCACCCAAAAAAATTCTAAGCCAGGTTACTGTTTGGCATTTGCTGTCAACTTTAAGAAGTGGGTACTTCATGGCTTCCCTGGAAGAAGCCGCCAGGGCTATTGTTTTCCTGATCAGAAAGAAATGGTCAGGGTGCCAGGTTAACAGCATTGCAATCACCCTCATTTGCATGCCAAGACTCCTGCAATCAAATGCTGTTGTACTGAGCCCCCTCTGCAGACCTCTCACCTTCTGGCTGTGTTCACCTTGTTTCATCATCAACTGCCCAACTGCTGGGCCCATGTGACTCATAAAACACTCTGTATACGTTCTAAAAGCTTGTAGTTGGCAGTGAGAGCCCTACCTGGTAGCACGCTGTCGTAAGTAACTGCAGGGGGCCTGGGTGATCTTTCAATAAAACTGCTGAGGTCCAAGGCAAAAGGGGTCTTTCCTCACTGAGCCTGGTTTTCTTTGTTGTGGCTGCCACTGAGGCTTTCCCAACAACCTCTAAGTTTTCTTTACTTTGCTTACCTTTTGTTAACAGTGCGCTTTCCAAACCCATCACCTTCCAAATGTAACCTTCATCATGCCCAATCAGCAGGGTCAGCAGCCTGCCGATTGGAGATGATGGAAATCCCACACATCTGCAGGGCAGGGAAGGTTAACTGCTGGTACCAAGGGGAGAGAGTGCCCTGTCTGTGTGAAGAGAAACCTTCATTGCTTGTCTGGAAATGCAGTCACCCCCTCCATGTACCCCCTTAAAACACATGTGGGCATTTCAGCAGCACACAAACGTGCACCAAGAGGAAGAATTGTTCCTTATTGCAGTAAGAAGCCAAGGGAATATCATTCTGATTGGACCATTAAAATTACGGTTTCCCCTGTAATCAGCACTTGAGAGCTGATTACAAAGCTTTGATTTTGTAGCTTTGATTGCAGAGCAAGGAGGGAAAGGCACTCTGCACATACTCAGAAGGTTAGGTGCCCTTCATTTCCTCTGCTCAACAGCAAACAATCAGGAGCATCACTCACTGATGTTGCCAAGGAAAGTCCAGAGTCCAGAGAGGCAGCCGCAGCCGCCAATCAGTACCCTTTTGCCAAGCACACTCGGCAAGCAAGACACCATTCATCTTCACCTTGCTGCTTGCGCTTGCTCAGGTGTCATAAATTCTGCCAACAGTGGCAGCCGATAGTGGAATCGTAGGCAGGAAGAGAGGGGCAAGTCCCTCCAGTACTGCCAAGCGTAAAAAATACAAAATAAAACCCAGTGCATTTTGGTTGGGCTCGTCCTATAAATATCCTGATTATTGTTCCTACAAATACAGAGCAACTCTCCTGCACTAAATCTTCAAGACAGAAGCTGAAGTCGCCCCTTTGCTGATTTGTAGCCCCAGGACAGGATGGTGTAGCTGAGAGCTGAGCAACTGTGCGGTACGTGTCGCCCGGGGAAAGGGACGCTGGTCCCTTTGTCCTATCCCACAGGAACCCACTTAAAGCAGCTACGCACTGGTGCTTGTATTCCCACAGCTAACAGGAAAGAAGCTTTCCAATATATGGGAGGCATAGTTGGGCTTTTTAATATTAAACTCCACCATATGTTTCGATCTTTTTTAAAATTTAAAACTACCTTGTTAGAACTGCTGTCTAAAAACAAAAGTGAAGCTGCAGGGTCACAATGCTTTTTAAAGAACCTATAAACAACTTGTGACTAGGAGTCCTCTTAAATTATACTTCTCTGCAGGAAATATTTACTTTGCATGGGCGATCTCTCCATGATGAAGTGTGCAAGTTCTTTTCATGTCGCTGTCATCCTCCAAAGCCTTGATTGTGTCTTCCAGCCGTTGTTGCAGTTTTGCAGTTAGAGCAAGGAAAGTCAGCAAATTCTAAACAACGAACAAGCTGTAGTGTAATTGTAATTACAGTTAATTGATTAAAATTATAATTGTAATGTAATTTGAAACAAAAAACAAACTGTAATCACAATTACAGGCAATTTACAGATATACTACAGGTATGTAAGTATTCTGTGACAGCCAGGAGTCATTGGTGAAGGACTTTGTCAAAAGCCTTTTGGAGGTCCAAGTATATGATGTCTATTATATTATCCCTGTTCACATGTTTAGTGACACTATCAAATAACTCTAAAAGGTTAGTGAATCATGATTTACCTCTGTGGAAGCCATATGGATTCCTTCTCAGCAGGGCTTGTCCTTCTGTATGCTTATTAATCTTTCCTTTAATAAGGCTTTTATTCAAGTTACCCAGAACAGATATTACACAAATTGGTGTGTAATTTCCTGGGTCCTTTTTAAAAAATTGGTGTTGCATTGGCCATTCTCCAACCACTGGAACAGCAGCTGAACTCAAGAATATAATACATATTTTTGTTGAAGAGCAGCAATTTCATATCTGAGTTTAAGAACTTTAGGATGCATATCACTGGGCCTCAGTGATTTAGCAACATTCAATTTGTCAAAAAGGCTGAGCATTTAATCTTTTGCCTCAGTTCCTCAGATTCCATTTCTGAAAACATCAGTTCAAGCACAGATATGGGTCCTATATCAGCTGCAGTAGAGACAGATGGAAAGAATGGATTGTCCTTCTTTGCATTGCCCTTATCTTGCATTAGTATTTCTTTAGCACTGTTATCAACCAACAGTCCAATGTGTCTGTAGCCAGCTTCCTGCTCCTGATATATTTAAAGAATTCTTTATAGTTGGCCTTCGTGTTGTTAGTGACATGCAGTTTGCATCCTTTATTGTCATATTACACCTCCTTTGTGCAAGCTTGTACTCCCTTTTGTTTTTCTCATCTGACCAAAACTTCCATTTTTTGAAGAAGCCTTAGTTTCTCTAATAGTATCCTTGACACTGCTCATTTCCCATCCTGATGTCCTCTTAGTGCTATCTTTGTGGGAGCCATTGTAGCTGAGCTTCTATTATTGTGGTTTTGAGTAACCTTCAAACATTTTGAAGGGATTTAACCCTCTTGACTTTCAACTTCTTTTTTTATCAGGTCCTTCATTTTAGAGAAGTCAAATCTAACTGTGTTGGGATTCCATGACAATTTTCCACTTATGCATTAGGTCTGAGAGCACTATGTTAACTTTTTCCAACTGACTCAACAACACATCTCATACTAGGTCCAGGTGACATCACTTAGAATTAAATCAGAGGTTGCCTCCCATCTGGTTGGTTCCATCACCATCTCTTCTAGGGCAAACTTATTTAAGGCACTGAGAAATTTAAGCTCTTTGTTATGACTGGAACATCCAATTATGCAATCAGTTAATTCACATGTCATGATAACCCAGGGTTGGTTGGTTACTCTGTGATCAAACCATGATGCACCTGACAGACAATCAGGCTGACTGTGGGTTGTTCACCCTCTTCCTCAGTCCTCTCACAGGTAACCAGGAGATACTGGGCAAGGCCGAGTCGTAAGCCCTCCCCTGACACAAATGGGAGCCATTTCTTGCTTGCTGTGGCCTTTTTGTTACTACAACTTTTTCATTTTTGGAGATGGCAGTTTAGAAGCCAATTAGATAGCCAATCTGCATGATTCCCAGTTTGAAAATCCCTTCAAAGTGGTCCAGCAGCACACTGGAAAGGCTGTTCATGTTTGGGAAACAATATTTTCTAAACCTTTTTTTTTAAAGATGGTTTCTATCCACTGAACAACTACAGAGGTATGCCGTTCTTCAAGCAACTGAAAGCCTTGGCCAGGTCAACTCCTATCACAGTGCAGCAGATACCAACACTGAAAATTAACCCAAAGAGCCTTTTTTGTTCCCATGGTTACTCTTGACAGCTGCCAAAAGATGAGCTGTCAAGGGAAGCCAAAGTGATAAGTGATCGTTGTTCAAGAAAAGAGTGTTGTGGGATTTACACTCCTTCACAGCAAGATCATCCTATTTATGCATTTATTTGCTCTAGACCAACCAAAGGATGAGTTTACATTTCCACTTATTCCTGAAATTCTAGGAGCTCGGCAACATAACAAAAAAAAAAAAAGTCATTTTAGCTAGTTGCCAATCATACACAGAGACCGAAATGGTTTCATTCTGCTGGGCAGAGAAGCTGCAGAGTTGGATACATTTCTTCCACATATAACTAACTGGTGTGTATAAGAAAAAAGAAGAAAGGAGCGATTGTACACATGTGCGGTTTTATGGGACACTTGAAATCCAAGTGTGTGTATCAGCTGTCAGTATCAATAGTCACATTCTGTCAGTCAGCATCTCCCTGCACCGGAACCTCTGTCCCTTGCGGCTTGCTTTGTCTGGCATGATGTCAAACAGATCAACTTGAAATGCATCCAGCCAGCCGAGGTGGATGGAATTGCACCCAACTGTCTGAGGTTGCTGTTTGCCACACCTTAGCTTCTTCCCTGTCAGTCGGGGGCTTGCCTTCAGTCCAGACAGCCTAGTATTTCTTTATCAGAGCAGCTTTCTGCAACCTGATACCCTCCAGATGGGTTGGACTACAACTCCCATCATCTCCAGCCAGAATGGCCAGTAGACATGTTGAAGAGGTCGTATCAGAGTATGAGGCGCTCTGACAACCTGTGGGTCACATGCCATTCTTCCAAGCACCAGTCTCTTTTTGGTGCATTTCAGGCTTATCAAACAAGGAAAAACCTTTCCGTTGATTAACCTGTCCTCTGACTAACTCATTGTTCTAATGCCTATTGACAAAGTCTTGATATAGGTGCCCTTTTGAGATATTGGGAGTGTAAGGCGATAACTTAAAACCAACAAAGTCTGCTAGTGGCACCTAGAAGGGAAGCCTCTCTTTGATAATTCCTTTCCCTTTTCTTTTTTCATTTCCTTTAATAGTAAGACACCAGAATCAGAATAGGCTAAACAAAACAAAATGAAACAAAAATCATACAGTTAAAAATAAGCAGCCATCGCTTGATTCTCAGCCAGTCTGATTAAAATTGGCCCTTCCCAATATGGATGGAGGGCCTGTTATTGTAACAGCTACCTGAAAAGCTAAAATTTTCTCCAACTGATAGAGATGTGCTAATGGGTGTCACCTGTTCAATCCCTGCCTGTCACTCAGTTATTCAACACACCGAGCTATTCTATCCTTTAAAACAGAGTGGCAGCCACATTTTGGGATCACGTGGCCCTTCTTCAATACCATTTGCCACCAGCTGAGCAGGCTGCTATTTCTGAACTAGCCTGCTGTCCTCTCCGGCACCAGGATCAGTCCGACCACGTCCCTTCCCAGCACTGTGCTCATCATTTTCAATTTCAGGTCAATTACACCGCTGCCCAAGATGCCAGGCTGCCAATCTCTCCCTCCCCTATTTTCCTATCAACACATTTTTTTCTTCATTAGCAATCCAGAATGAGATTGCAGCTCGACAAGGAGGGGCAGAGTGCAAAAAAAGAAAGAAGTGCTGAGGAGCTGGGCTTGGAATAACTTACATAGTCAAGAAGATACTCAGCCATTACACTTGAAGGCCTTCTGTGGCAGACTCCCACTTTTTCAGGTTAATCTGTCTCTCACTCCCAGTCTCCCACAACCCCTTTCCCCCCTCTGTCCGTTTATACTCAAGCTAAAAAGGTCACAGAGACAATGGTGACATCACAGCATTTCCCCCCACCCAGACCTAGAGAGGTGGGGCAAGGGGCCACCATCTGTGGGCAGTAAACACTGAAGAAGACCATATATTGCAAGCTACAAAAAGACGGTTAGTGAGTTCTAGATCCACAGATTTTTGGCATGTTTATGAATGGAAGGCAAGTGTTGCGATAGCCAAGGATTATTCAAATGGCAATCTCAGAGATCTCTGTAATAAAGGGAGTAGTTAAGTCCTATAAATTGGGAGGCAGTCAAAGGTATACCAGGATCTACTGGAGATGTCGATGAGATTTCCAGAATTTCTTACTCCCAGTTGTTTAACAAAAATAGCAGAGAGAAGACCCCCCTCCCCCACCACTATACCGCATTTAATTATACAAATTTTGTTTAATGAAAACAAAAACCAGCAAACAAAACTTTAAAGGCACCAGGAATGGATTTTTGTGTAGAAGGACTTCAGTTCCAGTAGTCCAAAGCAAATTCTTGGGCCCAGTGTATGCCCTTAGTTTGGTGGATCTCAGCACTGCTTTTTTTGTAAAAAAAAAAAAAAGGTGCCGGAACTCACATCTTGGGGTCACACTTTTACACAATGGTCGCCGCTGGCTGAGTCAGCGCGCGTCCACACAACCCAACCGATCCCAGGCCGAGCAGCGCCCTCACAATCAGCACCTACAATCAGCGCCGACACACAAACAGCCGCCGATTTCTGCCGCCGATCTGCTATGCCCAACACAATCACTTGGAAAAATCCATCAAAAAATGGTGCCAGAACACTGTTCCGGTGCGTTCTTTGACAAAAAAAGCCCTGGATCTCAGTGTTCTGAAGTGGGCAGAGATTACTCTGTCCTATAAACCAATAAAGGAATCGTCACCACAGCCATTGCAGAACAGAAACCATCTCTGGGCTCCTGCAACATTTGGTAACAGACAGCCCCAGCACAAATTACTGCTGTAAACAGTTGCCTGCTTGTCTGTCCAGGTTGCCAGAACCCATCCCTTACTGATGGTCCCTAATGCACATGTGTGCACATCATGTGGTTATTCAACAGGTGATGAATGGTAGCTGAATTTGTGAAACAACATCATGATTTACAATGGCAGGTTCCTTCATCACTTGCCACTGCTGCCCTTGAGTGATGAATTAATGGGCCACTGGGGAAAAAGTGGAAGGATCTGGACTGGTCCAGTGATGACTGAAACACCTTGAAGATGCTTCTGCATGAATGAATGAGCTGGGGCATTTTCACTGGTAGCCCCATAACTTGGCATGCCAAAGACACACTGGTGTGGTCAGCTCAGTGTTGTCTTCTTCAACGGGTCTTGAAATCTCAGCTACCATAAGCTACTTTTATTTAAGATGTAATCTTGGACTTTAAAAAGTTTTTTATATTATGGTCGATTTTGAAGGCATAGTTTTGAATTGTTCTTATTTTACATTTTGTATGAGCATGCTACTTTTTACATTTTATATGAGGATTTTTGTAGTGGTTTTTCCTGTGATTGAATTTTGTTGAAATTATGCTTTATCCTTTTTATGTAAGCTGCCTTGGGAGGTCTTTGCCCTACAGTTGGCCTGGAAATCCTTACAATATTATTACGATTATGATTGTATCCTGCTGTTCCTCCAAAGAGCTTAGAGTGCAGTGCATCATTTAGTTCCCTTCAACATGGGAAAGACACCCTTGTAAGAGTTCATCTATACAGCATCCAAAATGAAATAGCAGACTGAGCACTTCATCCTGCAGGATATAGGAGGGGTCATATTTTTAATATTCCCCAGGAAATGGTCCCATATGGTCAGCCTAGTTTTCAAGTCGCTATGCTGGTTTTCTAATCATATTTAGCACAGGGCCCGCCGCATGTTTGGACCTGGGAGCACATCTGGGAACCCACTGTGGGCACCAGCACAAAATAGGGGGTGTGGTTAATCACATAAAGATTGCTGTGGGGGCCTAGCCAGACAGAGTAAGTGTGGGGGAAAGAAACAGTGCAGCTTAGGGCTGGAAGGGAGGGGAAATCGCACGGTGAGTGGTGTGGCGAACGGGAGAAAGAGCACAGCCAGAACTGAGGAGGAAGAGATAGCACCGTAAATAGTCTGGGGAGAGAAATAGCGATTCTGGCGGGTGGGAGTGCAGGGAAACGGCCAGATGAAGGCTTATGTGGGAGAGAAGGAGCAAGCTGGGGGCTGTAACAGGAGAGAAGGAAGAAGGGAAGGGAGAAAAGTAGAAAGGGCGTCCCGAGATGATTATATGGAACAGGATAGAAAAGCTTTTAATAAAATAAATAAATAAATAGGATGGGGTTGGGTAGAAAGAAATAGCAAGACCAGAAACTAGGAGGGAGGGGGAGAGAGCAAGCAGGTCAGGCCTGGGTGAGGCCAGGAAATAATTCTTTCCTTCTCTTCCTCCTCCTGAACAGATGATCAGGGGCGGGTTCAGAAAGAGGAAGGAGAACCTGGATTGTTAACATTTTGCAAATGTCTTAATTTAATTTTTTTTAAAGAGTAGAGAGCTTTGTGGGTGCCACTGCATTGGGGATCCCAGACTTAGCATAGGTATAATACTTCCATATGTTTAAAGTCATTAATGTGCATTTTCTAGTTATATATCTTGCAACAACCCCATAATGTAAGTCAGTGATATTGTCACTAAGTTGCGGATGTGTGTGGTTGGGAGGGACGGGGGGACTAAGACCACCTAGTGAATTCATGACCGAAGCAAAATGAGATTTTGTGCCTTTGTGGTTTGTAGTTCATTCTCAAATAGTGCAATCCTGTGCGTGTTTATTTGTAAATTCAGCAGGGCTCAATCCCAAGTAAGTGCATAGGATTGCAGCCATAGTCACTTCGCTACACCCACATTTCCTGAATGTATGGACTTTTTCATACAATGGATCTTTCCGAAATACATCTTCACTGCACAGTTTGAAGTTCTGTGGGCCAGAAATCTTCCACCTTTGGTGTGTGGCCACTTACGCATCCCCACAAGAGGGCGAATTGTTCTCCGAGGCAAAAAACAAAGTAGGTTGCTTTTATGGGACAGGGATCACCTTTCCTTGAGGTAGGCCCATTCTCCACATGGGTTCCCCAGGGAAAGCATCTCAGATAGGGCTCTTTCCAGGCAGAATGACTCTCTCTGGTCTGTCCAACCACTTGGGGCATTTTGAGCCCTGTTTCCATGGATCTGTCCCTTCAGCCCAGAAGGGCTGGGAAAGAAGAAACAAGGAAAGGCACCTGGGACTTTTCTTCCCAAAGCCCAGAAAGAGGGACCTTCCTGAAACCATTCTAAAATACTTCAAACACAGAGAGTAGCATGGTTGAAAGCATGGGGTCTTTCCAGTGGAGAAGAACGTAGCGCCCTTTTAAAACAATACAGCCAAATGTCCATGTATTAAAAGGGGAGGTTGGTGGGATGCAGGAGAGAAATAAGGGGAAAAAACTGGGAAGGCAGCAATCACATTCATATAGAGAATTCCAAATAAAATTAAAAGATCAAAAGCAATAAGAGGGGAGGGGAGCTGGGAAGGCAGCAGTTGCACACATAGACAGAATTTCAAATAAAATTAAAAGGTCAGTCTAAAATGTCAATCACATTAATTACAGGAGCAGTCTCGGGTCTTACAGCATATGCCACATTTACTGCAGAGAGGATGCTCTGAGATACAGCATTTGACTTCTAGTTAAAAAGCTCATGGAAAAGCTGCAGAAGGAAGAAGCTGCCCCCCAGGTCCCTTCTCTAATAGTACATTGTGTTAATTTAGGATGAGGGAAGATGCTGAGATCCCGGCTGCCCAACGTCTCAGCAGGAGGTGACTATGGCAAAGGCCTTTTTGACAGGGAGATGGGACCCTTGCAGAGCCAGCTGCACCAGGGCGAGTATGCCTTACTCAAGCTCGCCCCCATGTTGGAAAGTGAATTCGTACAGGTAACATATCTCAGACCGAACAATCACCCTGCTTTCCACCGGCTTTGCTCTTTTCTCACCTTCCCCCAGCGGCATGTTTAGTGTTTCCTCTTTGCCTGTGGGCCCCAGGGGTGGGGCACCTACTCAGGCTTCCTCGCCCCAGTAGGTCTACTCTCAGCTCTGCAGTGAGCAAATGCAGGTGGGACAGGAACCAGATGCAGCCGCTGCCGCCGCTTCTTTGTATTAAATCCAGCTTTCCTGGCCTGGTGCCTTCCAGATGTGTTGGAGCATAATTCTGCCACCCTTCAGGTAGTAGCCCTGACGACACCACTGGGGTGGGGCACAGAATTTATTTGGCCAGGGAACTGGTTCCATGGCATACCAGTTTTCCCCCGGCTGGAGACAGGTGGCTGATGCCCTGGCTGAGAGTGGAGGGAGCCAGCGTGCTGCCCCAGGTGAGCACAAGTTGAAAGAATACCTCCATCCCATGTCTTAGTTTGGGGGCGGGGGCGGTGGTTTTGCCTGCCCTACATCTTTGGGTGGGGGCAGAGGGAGGCAGGGAAGCACTTAGCACTTACCTCCCAGCTGGGAGAAACTTTGCAGTTATGTCTGTGATCTGGTGGCTAGAAGAAAAGCAGCACACCAGGGGATCCCTGCTTTCAGCTTTGATCACAGGTAACAGCGGGGCATCCTCTCCCTGCCCTCTGCAAGCCTTCCTTGAGGTCCTGTGGCTGGCCTGGTGGGCCAGAAGTTGCCCTGCCACAGTCTCCAACCCTGATGCACAGTGGCTTTCCAGCACTTGAGATAGGAGGCTTGCCCAGGCCTCTTCGGAAGAGCCGGGACTGACTCCAGAGTCCTCGGCATGCAAAGCGTGTGATCTGCCCTTTAGCCGTGGCCCATCAGTGTCACTCCTTACTTTTCGAGTTGTACATGACAATGATGGAACCTGGAGTCTTTGGTGTACAAAAGTGTGTTTACGAATGACTTACAGTCCCTCCCCATGCACATCTCCATTTTTCATTTCTGAAATGTTGGAGGGATGTTACTCACACATCGTTCGCATTGTTTTCATTCTTCTGTATGGAGGTGGAAAACAGGTAACTGCTGGTAATTGTACGGGCTTATTATCCTACACAACAATTGAGATTTCAGAATGGGCCTAACAAACAAATCAATATCAATATGCATTATATGTCCGCAAAACAAAGTAACAGCTCTCAAGAAGCACACCTGCTGTTGATTATTATAACCTTCCAAAGCCGCCTTTTCCTCCCGCATTCCAACACATATTTTTGAAAGAGAAAGCCAGATTCTTTGAAATTGCTGGATGAAAATTATTTTCCTTCAGGTGTCACAGCAGAACAGGGGTGGGTAGACTTCAGCACATGCTGTCTATTTCCATAACTAGCAATGGTGTGATTCCACCCTTACACCCTGCCCCCCGCAAGTAAATGGCAGTCTTGCAGGAAGGGGGGATTGATCACAGACTCCTGTGAGCAGCCGGACTAAGCCCTGCATTCCTTCCTCTAAAAGGCCTTCCAGGGAAACAAGCGTCAGCTCAGAACAAACACTTAGCAATGCATATTACAACCCACGCATGATTAACTAACTAGAAATGCGTGCATTGGACAGAAAATCTGCATTAATCCAGTTTGGTCCATGACATTCTACCCTAACCCAAAGTACATCTCCTGTTTTACAAAGGACATTTCTTTATTTTAAATGCTGTCAGAGAACTGCCCCATTTGAAAGCATCATTAGAAGGCCTGTTCTGTCCAAGTCCATCCTAACCATCAAGGACCCTAAGAAGGGAGAAGTCAAGCAGGGCCTTTTAAGCAGCCCAGCAGCACCTAAAACCTGGGCAGCAGATCAAACGGGTACCTGGATTTCCTGGCCACAACCTTGCTTGCTACAAGGGAATGCCTTGGAATTCTATTTGAATTGTAGTCATTGTTTTTAAAGTGTGTTTGTACATACCCCTTGGACTATGTCATAGATTTCTGTCCTTTTTCATGATGTATTTCCCCTTGGCTAGCCACCCTGCTCTACAACTCCCATGCATTCTGCTTAACAGGGGGAGCAATTTGCCAAGTTCTCCTCCTGTGCACCTGCCAATAAACCGAATGGAAGCTGCATGACAGAATTGGACTGCATCACGTCCTGTCCTGTTGCGGTGCTCCTTTCGGTGGGGCAGGGAGTCTCCAGACTTGCTGAAAAGCAGCTGATGCATTAACGTGCTCCCGTTCTCCACAGATCAGCAAGCGAGGAGAGGTGATTGACGTGCACAACCAAGTCCAGACAGTGATTGTCGGCGTGGCCTGCACCTGCCCCAACATGCTAATCCCCAATGTGTTACTTCTGGCTCGCCCCATCTTCCCCCCTGAAGAGACGCCTCGAAAGCGGAAATCCTTGCTCCGTCACCGCCCACCAGCAAAGAGATTTGAGCTCACCAGGTAGGCCTGGTCCACACCGACATGCTGAAAAGTCCAAGATGCTGCATCCTCACCCTCTTAGGCCTCCTAAGGCGAAGAGGCCATCACTTTTCAAGAGGGAGAGGCTGCCTCTTGTTGTTGTTATGTGCTGTCAAGTCATCCTTGACTTATCGGGATCCTCTGAAACATCCTATCCCTGACAGCCCTGCTCAGCTCTCCTGGAGTGAAGCCTGCAGCTTCCTTTATGGTGTCCATCCATCTCAGAGTTGGTCTTTCTTTTGTTCTTCTGCCGTTCACTTTCTCTAGCACGATTGCCTTCTGCCGGGAGTCTTGCCTTCTGATGATGTGCCCAGAGTATGACAGCCTCAGTTTTGTCTTTTTCGCTTCCAGGGAAAGCGCTGGCTTGATTTAACCTAGAAAACACTCGTTCATCTTCCTATCAGGCTAGGGTATTTGCAAAGCTCTCCTCCTGCAGTGTTTTTGAAATCCATCAATTTTTGTCCTGGCAGCTTTCTTCACTGTCCAGCTTTCACCCCCATACATAGTGAGATGGAATACAATAGTCTGGATGAACTTGGCTTTGGTCTCCAGTGGGATGCCCTTACACTTGACGATCTTTTCTAGTTCCTTCTTGCTGCTCTTTCCGAGCCTCAGTCTCAAATTTCTTGGCTACTGTCACCATTTGAATAGATGGCTGAGATGGAGTATGTAAAGTCTTTCACAATTTCAATTTCTTCATTTTTAACAGTAAAGTTCTGTAATTCTTCTGTAGTCATGATTTTGTTTTTTCAATATTCAACTGTGGTCTGGATCCCCTTCATTTTCATAAGGAGTCATTTCAATTCATTATTGTTTTCTGCCAGTAATATGGTATAATCTGAATTATTGATGTGTCTTCTACCAATTTTCACTCCTTTCAGAGCAGCTTTCACTCCACTTTCTAATATTGCAGGCTCTTCTTCATAGAATTCCTCTTTGAAGGAATCTATCAACCTTTCAGCTGTATTGTTATTTATATCCTGTCCACCTTCTCTTTATTTTCTCCTGGTCAGATAGTGTGTCCCCCATCTGTTCGTGTGTCCCCCATCTGCCCCCCCCCCACATTTTAACATTCCTAATCTAGGTCTGAATTTCCCCTTGATTTCTTGGATCTTCTGAAGGAGCTCTCTTATTTGTCCTCCTTTGTTGTTCTCTTCTATTTCTTTGCACCGGTCCTTGTTTCTATGTGATTGCTGATAAAAAGATGCATTCAGGATTCTGACCCTATTTCTTTTACTGTTTGCTTTTGCTTCTTAACTATTCCTAGCAACTGTGTTTCTTCAGTCATCCAGCCAGGCCTTTTCTTTCTTGTTGCTACAGGAATTGTCTTTTGGCACTTTTCCCTAATAATTCTCCAGTTTCAGCACACAGCTCTTCTGGCTCATGGTCAGTTAAGTCAAGCAATGCAAATCTGTTCTTTATGTGGAGTTTAAATTCTTCAGGGATGTAACTTAAGTTATATTTTGGCTCTGTGTTTCTGCTGGTGATCTTTTTTAGCTTAACTCTTTGGCATTCTTGACATTAAGAATTCCTAGTCATTACTGCAATCTGCCCCTGGTCTTGTTCTGGCAGTGAGAACACAGCTTCTCCATCTTCTAATTCCAATTACACAGTCTATATGATTTCTGTATTGGCAATCTGGTGATATCCATGTACGCAGTCATCTAATTGGTTGTTTGAAGTATGAATTCTGTGAGTTATTCTCCTGCTTTGTTTCTTGACCCGAGGCCAAATTTGCCTACAACATTTAATTCTGCTTTGTTTCCTACTTTTGCATTCTAGTCACCTAAGATTATCAGCACATCTTGTTACGGTGTGAAATCAATTTCCTCTTGAACCTGCTTAACCTCGTCCTCCTCGTCCTTGTCCTCCTCGTCCTCATCCTCGTCGTCCTCATCCTTCTTTGGCATCTATTCATGGAAGATAGATTTGTGTGATGGTTGTGTTGATAGGTTTTCCACAAATTCTGATATTTGGTTGAATTTTGTATCATACCTTCTTACAGCCTGTATTATGTCTTGCCCTAGTATTAGAGCAGCTCCAGTTCGTCTGTGTTTTTCATTTCCAGATTAACACACATTTTCTGATTGAAAATTTTATTTATTCGATTTATATCCTGCCTTTTTCCTACAAAGGGCTCAAGGCAGCTTACATCATTCTCCTCCTCCATCTTATCCCCACAACAACAACCCTGTGAGGTAGGTTGGGCTGAGAGTCTGTGACTGGCCCAAAGTCACCCAATTGGCTCCATGGCTGAGCGGGGACTAGAACCCAGGTCGTCTGAGTCCCAGTCCCACGCTCTTAACCACGACACCACACTGGTTCTCCAGTCCATTTTGGTTTGCTCAATCAAGTATGGGGATGTTTAACTGTTCCATTTCCTCTTGTATGATTTCTATTTTGCCTTGATTCATACTTCTCACGTTTCATGTTACAATTGTATGTGTTGTGCAACATCAGACTTTCCTTTCACCTCTGTCCATGTCAGCCATGAGACTTCCTTTTGGCTTTGATCTAGTTGCATCATTAGCGACAGCACTAGTCATACTTGTCCTTTGTTCTTCTCTGGTAGCTCATTAAGTGACTCCCAACCTGGGAGTCTCAGGCAGAAATCAGTATTATTGAGAGCAAGCGAGGTGTGAACGACTGTTGGTTCAAAATACTGTCTGGACAACGGCTGCAGAAGGTGGCCATTGTCAGCTTCCAGCATCAGCCCCACTGCACCCTCCTGCCCACCATCTGAAGTAATGGAAGGTTAGGTTACACTGATTCGAGCATGCACAATCGTGTAGATTATTGCAAAAATGTGTGTAAAGCATTTGGAGCAACTGGAGCATGATACAAGCATATGATACAGGGCATTCTTAAATTATATTGGATTTTTTTAAAAAATCAACAAAGGCACAATCTTATGCATGTTTACAGAAAAAGGCCTAAAATGCCCAGCATGGTTGCTTTAATCTAATACATTTTACAAAACCCATGTTGGACAACAGTTAGGTAGCAGTAGACTTCAAATGTTTAAACTCTGTGGTCAAGTGGTCAAACTCTGCCTTTTCATACAGTAGACTTGTGCGATGACTAGGATACAATAGACTATATAATAGTTAAATGACTAGGATCTTCAGGGAGTCTTGCTATCATGCAATATCCTGAAGGGCTGTTTCTGGCAGCATTGTCTAAAGACTTTCTTGGTGGTGGCACCCTCCAACTGAAACAACCTCCTTTCTGTGAAATGTCAGTTCTCTGAAGATCATGCAACTTCAACAGTTATTTAAAAAGTGGTTACCTCGGCTTTTCTCAGTCACTGCCTTGGGTAAAAGTCATTGTGACTTTATAATGATCCACTATTTTATAATTTGTACTAAGTGGGTTCAGGATTTTTGAAATGGGAAGTGTGTATAAATATTTTAAAACAAATAAATCAGTCAACGAGTAAACTTTACAAAAATGGCAGTTACAGAATCCAAAGGCACTCTTAAAGCGAAAACTCTCTGGGTGCTTCCATCCTCTCCCTACAGGCTACTCCCTCTGCATTTTGTCAAGATCTCGGTTCACAATGCAGAGAAGAAGCAGCTGCGGTTCAAACTGGCCAGCGGACGCACCTTCTACTTGCAGCTCTGCCTCCAGCCTGGTGTAAGGGAGGACGTCTTCGCCCTGTGGGTCAAGGTGGTCAACATGCTGCGGCCCCCGTCAGACTCAGCACTGGAATTGCACAGCAGGGCCAAAGAGCCGAGGGAGCACGGGGAGGCCCCTCCCCGGAGGCCACAGGTACGCTGCTTCTGTCTCTGCTCTTGCAGACAGTAATACGGAGTTTCCCATGGTCTGCCTGAAGGAAGGAGGAAGACTATATGGGGCCTCTGGGTTACTTAGTGGCCTACCTCTCTTGTGAGAAATGTCGTGATAAGGTACACGCTCTGCTGGGTACTTCGGAAACATTCTGTAGATTGGAGAAGCCAAACCTGAGTGTTGCAAGCCACATCTGGCCCCTGCAGAAGCCCAGGTCAGGCCAGGGGTTCAGCCTCCCCCCCCCAGCCTTTGCATCTCTTTTCTGAAAGATGGAAATGCCTCACCAAAGGCTGCTGTGCTGCTGGCAGCAAGAGCTTTAAGAGACAGTGGCCTGGGGTCGCCCTGCCCTTTCTGCCTCTGCTCTTGCACCCCTGGCGTGAGGCCACCCAGGGTTGCTCTGAAGAGACCAGGTGCTCCTGCTCTCACTGGTGCGTGAATAAGGGGTCTTTCTGGGCGCTGACTGTCCCATGCCCTGCCTTCTGCAGAGCCCACCAGGATCCCTAAACCTAGAAGACGGCGTGAGCATCCAGAGTGTCTACTCGCCCTCGGGAGTGCTGAGCCCTGTGCAGGAAGATGCCCGGAGCAGGCGCAGCCTGGGGAGCCAGCGCAGCTCCCGTGGCCCCTGCCGCTCTCCTGCACCCAGTGAAGGACAGGCGCCAGACTTCTACAGATACCCGTCCGCAGAGGGCTTGGCACAGCCTTTGGAGAGGCCTCCCAGCCGTAAGAGTAGCGGCAGCAGCGGGAAGGAGAGGATATGGAGCAGCCCTTCAACAAGCAGGTACTAGTCGGGTGGCTTTGCACTGCAGGATCCCAGTCGACATGCTCCAGAAAGGAAAGGACAGACAACCCTGAGTGACACTTAGGCAAGGACAGATTCTGAGACCCAGTCTTGCCTAGCGGTGGGAGCATAACCGGATGCTGGGCAGATCCAGCCTAGTTCTTCTTACGTTTTTATGTGTTGACTCAGGTTCAAGCCCTGTTTGGCCATGCAGCTCACCGGGTGGACATTGGGCCAATCTCTGTCTTTTCGCCTAATCCACCTTGCAGACTTGTTAGTAGGAGAGCAGTAGCAGCAAAAGAGCTCAGGGAAGGGGAAAGAAGGAGCCACATACATTTCTGAGCGGGTGAGGAGCAATGGGTAGGGAAGTGCCTCCTCTTCAAATAACCTCAGGCATCCAACAGGACCATTTGCCTCCCTGCTTGGCAGGTGCAAGAATAAAGTGCTACGAGGGGGAATAAGCATGAGCATTGCCTCTGTGGAAACATGAGGGCTGTGTGGGGAAAAGCCAAGAAATAAATGTAACCCCTATGCAATATTTCAGTTTATTTTAATTATATTTATATCCTGCCTTGACACCTCAGAACGACTTACATAATCCTTTTCCTCTTGAATTTATCCTCACAACAACCCTGTGAAGTAGGTTAGGCTGAGAATCAGGGCCTGGCCCAAAGTCACTCCATGAGGTTCATGGCTGCGGGGTGGAGACTTGGACACAGGTCTCCAGAGTCCTAGTCCAAGGCTCTATCCACTCTGCTGGATCCTTAGACAGGTCTGACCTGCTATCCAGTGATCTGAATATGCCAGGCTGCCCCAGTGCCATGAAACCAGGCTTGGGGCGCAGGTGTACCAAAGACAAAATCTTCCACTCTCACTTGGCTCCCCCCTTAGAAACCACAGAGGTCAGCTTAGCCTGTAAACATCCCATGATCAAGACTGCCTTCCTATTCGGAAGCACTCGGGCTACTCTGCTGAGCAAAATATGGCGGTTTTCACACATGGCACTAGGAATGGTGCTTGCTTTGATCAAGACTAATATGAATTCAGAGCCCTCTCTTGGCCAGCGTGCTCCTCAGCATGACCAATGCTACATTCAACGGTGATCAAATCCGCATGATGCAAATCAATATCAATATTTTTATATCAATATCAAAATACCAATAATTTAACAATGCAATTCTATGTTTACTCAAAAATAAGCCCCACTGAGTTCAGAAGAAGTTACTCCCAGGTAAACATGCAGAGTAGATGCAGGGAAGAAGGACATCAATGGCCGTAGGAACTGTGGATCATGACTACTGGCCATGCTGGTGGGGGTGATGAGACAGAGAGTCTAAGGGTTTCTGGAGGACACCACATAGGAGAAAAGCTGGTGCAAAATAATGGACTTTGCAAGTAACATGATACCTCTACACTTTTGCAACCAGACTGAAGATAGTTTGTTTTGTGGTATGCAAAACTGAGTTTTAAAACACCCAAAGCTGGAATTTCAAAGACTGAAACTGAATTTCAGACTTTGATGAAACTTTTCTGGGATTTTAGTTTACCATTTGTGAGCATCGCATTGGAGATTAATGAAAGAAGGTTGCATGGTTCTAAAGCAGCTGCCTCAGCTAGGTGTCTTCCAGGTGTGTGCCAAAATACAGCTCCCACCCATCCCACTCAGCACATCTCTAACGTATCTGGAGAGCACTGGGATGGGGAATGCTGCTTCTACAAGCAAGCATGGCTCTGTATCCTAACATGGATTTTGCAACTGTAAAAAGTGCCTGACCAAAGTCACTTAGGAATGCAAAGTTGGAGAAATTTTCCATGATGCCTGGAAGGAATCTGAGGCATGATTGGATCAAACAGTCTGACAGGCTGTTCTTGTTTCAGGAAAACCAGTAAGAGCAGCAGAGCTAGTCGAACAAGCAGAAGGAAGTCTCCCCGGAGAGGTAGGAGGTGCCAAATAGCAGGATTTTTTCTAAAGGGCATCTGGACATATTTTTGTGCAACTGTAAAAAGAACATTGTGCAGTGAAAACTTACCTTTTTGTGCAGTAGGGAATATAAACTTCCATCTTTTTATTGTTTTCCATGAGAAAAATTCTGGGACGTGCTCACACCCTGAGGACAAGGTGGGGGGTTGAAGCAGATTCAAGTGCAATGGAAAAACAACACTTAGAATAAACCCTGCCAAATCTCACCCAACAAAAGAGGCCACTGCTCTTTGGCTGCTTTATCGCTGAGCTCCCTCCTGCAGCTGATAACAAGCTTTGGCCCTGCTTTGCTGCTGGGAGGGCAGTTCAGCTTCTCTAACAATAAGAGGCAATCTTCACACACCAGCTGTTGCCAGGTGGCCACGCTATTGTCCATCCAGTTTCAATACATGGCACCTGTTCTTTACACCTGTCCTTTTGTCCTCCTAGGGCAGGGGTGGGCAACCTGTGGCCCTACAGATGTTTAGGCTTACCAAAACTGTCAGCAGCCCTAGCCAGCACAGCTGATGCTCAGGGATCACAGCAGGTGTAGGCCAGAACATCAGATCCTGTGGCCCATCCCTGTTCTAGGGCAGCCTTCCCAAAACTGGTGTCTTCCAGAGTCAACTGCAAGCCCCATCATCCCTAGCCAGTGTGGTGGTGCTCCAGAACCCAGTTTCCAATGACAGGAACATTCTGAGATTTTGCAAAGTAATAAAAGAGCTTCTGTAGAGCACCTGCATGGATCTCGCATGTTCCACTGGAAATTTCCTTTCTGACTTTTCTGATGTTGTGGAAGAGCAAGATTTTCACATAAAAGGCAGGGCTCCTAGGCCTGCGGGAGGCTCAGCAGTTCTCATCTCAGGTAGGAAGGAGCGCATAAAACTCCGGTGTTGTGTGCTCTTCCCTCCAGTTACCCATTTCCCACATCACTCATTCAGTTCATCATCAAACCCAAACCCTGTCTGTTCACTTCTCTCTCCCCACTCACAAATCATTTTTGTACCAGGTTTTCCTTTCCGTTCCATCTGTCACTGGTAGAATCTGTAGCAATGCTATGTCAGTTCTGGCTAGAGCAAAGAATTGTGAGAACTGTAGTTCTCTGAAAATGCTGATACATCTGTTTAGGCCAGCCTTTCCCCAGCTGGTCCCTTCCAGAGCTATTGGACTATAACTCCCACCACCCAGCCACCGCGGTCAATGGGAACTGCAGTCCAACATATCTGGAAGGCACCCATCTGGGAAAGGCTGGCTTCCTTTGTCCCTTCTTTGAGAACTACAATTACCAATTAAGTTTAGAGTGCACTTTTTATTTGTCCTTCACCAAGCCTTCTCTCTCAGCTCTCATTACTGTCCTATTAGATATTTGTTCCTTCCTTATTCGATTATCTTATCCATGCCACCTGAGCCCCTTTCTCTGTAGTCTTCTTGGATCTTTGCAGGTGCAACCCGGAAGCCCAGCAAGATTGTCTCCCTCATCAGATCCTGCTCCTGGGGGAGCCGGCGGAGGAGCAAGAGCAAGAGTCGAGAGGCCAAGACCCGAGGCCACGGAAAGAAACGCTGAGCAGAGGACAGAAAGGGGAACCCAAAGAGGAGGTGCCTTTTCACCACCTCATCTTAATAAAGGGGCTGGTTATAAAAGCAAGCCTGCTCTCTTACCTGGGGAGGAAATTGATACTTAGCTTTGACAGAATGATGCTGTCCCAGTTGGAGAGCACTCACAGAGATGAAAATAATTCCAAAAGAAGAATGCTAAAATCTATACATAGTCATTATATGTATATCCCACCTTTTTCCATGCAGAGAACCCAAGACAGATACCTAATCTTCCTCCCACTTTCCATTTTATATTTGCAACAGCTAGGCTGGGCTGAGAGCTGGCCCAAATCCCAGCCAAGCATGGACGAGAACCTGGATGTCCCAGTTCCCAGTCCAGCACCTGAACCAATATTGGCAAGGTGAGACCTACCTTTCCAGCGTTGGCCACAATCCCTGCTAGCCTCAGCCAGTGACTTGGCTACTGTCAGAATCCCAGAATCTCAATTTGAGAAGAGGGAATAAAACTTGGGTTCGTGGGAAAGATCAAGCATCAAACCATCTGAGGCTTTATTGTTTTACCCAGGTTCCCCGCGGGTCCATACTCATGATAATGCATTACCAGGCAGGCAGAGTGAACTCTGCTGCTAAGCATCAACACAGCTAGAGAGTTTTTATACACTCCCAGTCACATACAGGTACAGGAAAATTGATGACAGAATGCAGAGATTACAATAAGATTCTGAGGTCATCACATAAAGAACAGATAAAGAAATGTCAGTCAATCACACAGTAACAATGATTTTACAATATTTCTAATTGCCTGTATTGACACTTTAGTTCAGTAGCTTGAACCCGTCTCCAGGTCTGCTTAGACATGTAAATTCAAGCTACTGAAACTATGCATGAACTCAAGACTCTTATCTACTCTAACATTCTGAATTGGCCAGGGCACATGGAGCCTCTGGGCTATAAAAAGATACTTCCTTGTAAACTGAATTCCAACAATGACTATTTACAATGTATATTTAGACTAAAATGGCCTGTCTACTGTAGCTTACAGCTAAAGGTGAGAGAAAGGAGTGGGGGAATGCCATTTTAAACAGTGACAGCTTGGTTTTGAGAAGGAAGACAGAATTTGATCCCACAATGCAAAAAAGCACACAGAAGTAATGCTTTTCAGACAGGATTTATCCAAATTTTCCCAACACTACCTACAGCCAAGCCAGTATCTGCTCAGGTAGGACTTCTGGCATCTACATTTAGGCCTTTGTCTTAACACGAGGCTGGAAAGGAACGGAGGGAAGGCAGGGGGCTATTGAAGCAGCTCAGCTATTTGCTTCTCGGACATGTTGTTCCTTCCATCAAGCGCCAGGACAGAAGTCCTACACTGGTGAATCAATACGGCCTCACTCCTGCGGACTGGCTCGTGCCTCATTTTCTCCACTTGGGGCCTCCTTCATTAGTGTTCTCAAGGGGTTGCCGGGAAGATTAGTATTCTGACCAGCTGGATTTACCGAGGTTACCCAATGGAGTTTGTTTGCCTCTCTCTGCCACAGGGCCTGCTAATTGCCTGAGCCGGATGGAGCCAGGCTTGCAAACCCCTGGAAGGCCGCAAAATTTCTACTCAGATAAGAGATTGTCCTTGAACAGGGTTGTGGAAAGTTGGATGCTGAGGAGGTGGGGGGGATGTTCCAGACCCCCACAGACAGGCAGGCTGGCTATGTAGCAGTGTGTTAAATGAATTGAAACGAAGCTGAAACAAATGCTGGGGATTAATTTCTCTGAAATGCCATTCTCATCTAGCATCTGGGAAGCATGCTACAAGGTAACAAAGCAAATTTTACTCTCCATCACTGAGGGATGGTTATATGATTGTTCTTGCAAGTTTAAAACAATCCAACCAAAAACGATTCATGGTCTCAGATGAGAATTACAATACCTCACTTGATGTGTTGTACAATACGCTCACAAGATGAGCATGGTAACATAGACCCACATATGAGGCATCGCCTGCATACTGATGCCAGTCAGCTCTGGTTCTCCTTGCTATCAAGGGCTGAGATCTTATATTCACTTGTCTGGCGATAAGCCCCAATGAATGTACATAGAAAGAATCCATACAGCCTAATATTGCAGACATGGACTGGCAGCAGTGGCTCTCCAGGATTTCGGACAGGAGCTTTTCTGGCCCAAGCCAGGGATCCTTGTGTCCTAAATTCTTGGATGACAGAGGACAGGTTGTGGACCTCTTTGGTGTGACAGCACTTTAGGGATTTGAAAAGTGCTGCCACATGCCCCCTCAGTCTTCTTTTCTCAAGGTTAAACATACCCAGGTCCTTGTAGGTTTTTGTTTCTAGACCCCTGGTCATCTTTTGCTGCCCTTCTTTGTATTTGTTCCAATTTCTCTGACCCTTCTTTAAAGTGTGGTGTCCAGAACTGAACGCAGCAGTATTTGTGGTGAAGTCTGATCAGTCCAGATTAGAGTGGAATGGTTACTTTCTGATTTTGATACTACCCTTCTTTTGATGTAATGCAAAATTGCATTGGCCTTTTTTATAGCCACATCACACTGCTGACTTGTATTCAGTGTGTGATTGACTGTAACTCCAATATCCTTCTCTTATGTACTATTACCAAGACAGTATCCCCTATCCTATACCTGTCATTTTTTTCTTTCTCCCAGATGAAGAACTTTATACTTGTTAAATTCATCCTGCTCTCGTCTATGCAGTCTCTAACCTCTCAAGATTATTTTGAATGTTGGCTTTGGCCTAGAAACATAGAAACAAAGCGAGTCAGAAGGGGTCTCCCGGGCCATCTAGTCTGACCCCCTAGCTCCAGCCAGCTCTGCTCATGTAACACTCAACAAGTGGTTGCCCATTCTTTCCTCAAATGCCCTCACTGATGGGGTCTCCACCACCTCGCATGGAAACCCAGGCCATATCCTAGGCTTCAAAGGTATTGGCTATCCCACCGAACAGTGTTTCATCTGTAAATCTGATAGCATTCTCCTCAAGCTCTTGTTGGGCTTTTCTGCCATGGAATACCACTTATCAGCTTCCCTGACAACTAAGGGAGTTTACCAAGCTCTGTTGATGATGTTGCATGGTCAGCACATTCACATGCTTCCTTGCTGCTTCAAAAATATTGAAAACGGTGTCATACGGCATTTCTTGAATCTGCCTCTCATTATGGTCAATATCTGCCTCAGCAGCAATTCATCTGCTGCAGCCATGAAATGACTCGTTCAAGCTCTCCTAGTACTTGTAGCATAATTTCAATAGAAAAGTGGGGAAAAGACTACTGATCTGACACAGCATTCTAATCACTTCAAAAGGGGACAATGCACTGATTAATTTGAGTGTACAAAGGAGGATTTCTTCATATTATTGTAACTGAGTCCAAGAGTCCAGACCAGCTTTGAACCAACAGGAAAGAACGGCCATTATAAATCTGAGCAACTTGTCCCTTATGTACCACCGTTCACATAATAAACTGTTCATCCTAAGCACAGCCAAAACTGCATGTACCATTAGGATATCTGGACAGTTTCCATTATGGCACTCCCCCTAAGTAACAGCATTTGTACCTTTAAGAAGAAAAACAAAAACTTTATTGTGAGTTTTCTAAGATTTCTGTCATGAATGCAATTATTGGGTTGTTTAAAAAATAGGGGTGCAGAAAAACTTGTGGGGGACAGCCTGCTCAAGCTATGAGCTCAACACAGGTTGCTTCCAGACAGGTGGTTCCTGCTCATTATTTGGTGTATCTCTCAGTTGCCTCTCCACTCAAGGAGAACTTGGGGCAGTTTACAGTAAAGGTATGAAAACAATAAAATATAGCATAACAAACAACACTGTTCACTCCCAGTATGTCCCACCCATGCTTGAGAGTGAGAGTAGGGGAAGGTCCGAGTCGCTGAAGCAGCCATTAGGGTGGGTACCCGCAGCCAGTCCCGGCTGGTTCTTAATAACAATAAATAAACCAGGTTCTTGTTCACTGAAGTGTGATTGTCTTACTACACTCGAGAGAATAACAACGGTGAGTGCAATCTGGGAATCCTTAAATAATGCTGATCCCTGAGAATTCCTCCTCATGGTCTTTCAGTGACCAGGTTCACTCATCATGAGAAGCCATAGTACTTTATAACCCCATTGACCGAACCCAGCCAGAATAGCCCCTGGCCTTATAAGCCACTGTAGTTTTGTATTGTGCATACCCAGTCAATGTGTGGAAGGGTTCTGTGACCACCGACCACGTCCCCCAGAAGTCATAGTCTTTGCAGACACAGGAAGTGTCCGGCCAAAGCAGACTCTACTATAACGCACCATCTTGTGCTCCACCGTGTATCTCTGCAGCCATTTGGTGGACAGATAGAGTAATTGCACCCTCCAGGTTTCATTTTTCCATTCATTTATTCTGTATTGTAGCGGAGACATCATCCAGCCGCAACTCTTTATTGCACTGCCTAGGCCAAAGTGGACATGGACAGACAGATGCATGAATGGGCAGATAGACAGACACAAATATTTCTCCTTTTCTGGCCTGGCAGGACATTTTCTCTCCACAGTCAGCTGCTGCATATATTTCACACGGTGGCAGACCTTGTGTAATCTTGAGTCTGAGTGGAAGATTGTACTGCTGCTATTGTAACCCCTCAGTCTACAAAACCAAGCTGATTTCTACAAGCACCTCCAATCCAACCTTTCCAGTGAGGCGTTTGGCTCCCCACGTCCTTCAGCTGTGAATTATCTAACCTGGTGGGTTGGTGGACTCTCTTCCCCGAGACCTTCAACCAGAGACTGGATGACAGCCACCTGCAAGGGGTCCTTTAGCTTTGGATTTCTTGCATGAGGCAGAAGGGTGGACTTCTCTTCCAAGCCTCTTGATTCCACTCTGGCTGTATATTATTGCCCTGTGTATGCCTGCCTGCCTGCCTTTTCTCTGTTTCTCTTGAATCGTATTTTCAGCCGTAAGCTCCTCAGGATGGAGGCCTATCCTCATGTGTTATGTAAAGCACCATGCAGTTAGCCAACTTTCTCCACCCTCCAGATGCTGTGGGCCTCAACTCCCATAATTCCTCCTTCCTCCCACAAGTCCAAAAGAACTAGAAAAGTTGCACAAGGTAAGTATGTAACACACCTCTAAATGATTCAGGGTCAAGATATTTCCTTCCTTATGAACCTACTGAGTCAGACAATCACCTGGAAAACTGTGCAGCAGGCAGTTCCTTGCTCTCTTGCGGGGTAGGAAAGGTAGGCTACTGTTGGTTTTATGATGTTTTAAAGTGCATTTTTATGTTGGTAAAATTATAGCCTAAGGTTATGGAGCCTAAGAAATAGAAAGCCATGGTGTACGTAAGCCTAAACATGTGCTGTTAAACCAACTATATCATGTCCCTATTTACTGATCCCTCCACTTCCCTTCCTCTGATTGCCTTGCACCGAATGTTAGGCTGTAAGCAGCACCCCATCCTGCATTCTGTGGAGTGCCGTGCACACATCTTGGAACGACGCACGGCTCCTTGCAGCAGTCTTATTCCATTACCCAACGAGGGAGGGAGGGAATAATGAGGCTTCCTGCAGGCAAAGGTTCTACTGTGGAAAGCTAAGAATATGAAGCCAAACTCTCCTCTGGGACTGAAGCTGCCATCATCAGGGCAAATGCAGTTTTGCAGTTTCCATACAGGGCTGTCATCCTATAGATGAGAGTTGAAAAAGGCCTCCCTCCCTCCACCCTACCCATAAGCACCCGGAAGCAGCTGTACTGGATCAGACCAAAGGCTATCTGGCCCGGCATTCTGTCCCCACAGTGGTCCTATGGGGAACTCACAAGCAGAACAGAGCACCTTCTTTGGATACAGAGCCCACAACTCCAAGCAAGCTTCCCCTCCTACAGAACCTCCATCCCAGGGACAAAAGCCAACTCTTTGGAGGTCCTAGAGGACCAGGCCCCTCCTCCAGACTGAACTTTGCCCCCAGCCATCAACAGTTTGGTAGTTTTCTGGCTTTGGTGCCATTTTCCTATTCTAAAAGGTTGCATTGCCTCTCCAAAGGAGTCATTACTGGCAGGAAAAGCTTTAACCTACAACATGCTGCCATTGCTTGTCTTTCTGGTCCCTTTTGCCTTGAGGCCCACTTGCCACTGGGATGCACCCCAAGAGGAAACGGAATTTGGCTCTGGGGCTGGAAGGCATTTCTCAGCACTGCTGCAACGAGGTTTCCAGCAGCGGGCAAACCTCTCCTGTTATACATGGAAACAGTTCGTGTATACAAGACCTCATGGGATCCTAACTGCATATAGACACAGTTCTGGTGGGAAAGAAAGAAAAGAAAAGACATGTCCTGGGTTGGATTGAGAATGGCCCAAATTAAATGCACTTAAATCCCTTTCACATCAGCTGGACAAGTCAGTGATGGCGTTGTTACACACTTAATACTCCACTACTAAGCTGAGATGTCCTAGGAATTACAGTGCTTTTCCAGGATTGTTTCCTTAGGAGCTCCATGGCATTTCAGTGATACAAAGTGTATGAAGTGCTTCCACCAGAGGCACTTTATATGGCAATTGCCCCACTTCACTCATGCAATTTTCTGGGAGTGCCAGATGTCATTGTCACCTATTTGTCATTCTGCCATGTTTTCCCATGGCTTCTTCTGCCTTTTACTTACTATTGAAAATCCATCACAGAGGAAGAGATTGAATTGTTCTACAATGGCTTCTATTTGTTAGGGGAGAGCCAAGTTAGCTCTCTTACCTCTTTTACAGATCCATTTCCAGCATAGACTGACTAGGTTCAGGCAACAGAACCACAATCAAGTGCTGTAACATGAGTTGGCATTAAACTGTAGGTTGTTGTTGAGATGTGGGTTATTGTGTCATCTGAACTCAGCTGAGATAACAAGCCATGGTGAACAACCCACAGTTCGTAACCCAACAACAAACTATTGATCCTCTTCATTGGTAGTCAACAAGCCGTGGCTTATTAGCACAATTGTGTTCAAACCAAGGGAACTTAATATGATTAAAACCCACACTTGATCCCTGAGTATGGGTTAATACTATAACCAAGTTGGTTAACACTGAACCAAGCCACTGAGTCTCTGCTACACAAACACAGACCTCATTTATCTCCTCCCCTGGTCTAGTGGAAGAAAGGGGAGACATCTCTGCCCATCGCCTATGCCTCCTGGGCTCAACCCAACTTCCACTGAAACACATCCTCAGAATGCTAGCAAACATCTACTGTTTTCTATTGCCAGGCCTTTCAGAGGGGTTGCCTCTCAGGGCAACACCACACAGCTCTACTGAAAGCCAGAAGTCTGAAGAATTAACCATTTCAGGAGTCAGAAGCAAACCCACATGGCAATCCTGACCCACCAGTAACAATACCATTGATTTCAAACAGGAGCTATGTGCAACTAGCTTCATCGCCATGCAGCTGTCTGCTTCTCAATGATGCACGCCGATGTTGCAACAGGCACTGCTTTGAGAGAGGCTTTTCTTCCCAGAAAAAGTCCTCCATGAGGGCCCCTCCAATTGCAGCTTTTAAAAGTGTTTGCATTAACATCAGCTGAGGTGAGCAGTCAAAAAGATTTCTAGCCCACTGGTCTAACTCATCGGCCAACTCAACATTGCAGCCTTAGCTCCATACATGACCATGCACACATTCTTCATGATGTGCCCCAAATAATTATGCATGGAACAAGGAAGAGGCAGCAGAAACAACCTATTCGTTATGCCATCAAAGGTGATGGTGGTGGAAGGAGAGGAGCCCTGAAACACGCAACCAGCTCCGACAGCCAGCCAGGCAAGAGTAAGCCACATTCTTCACTTCTACTTTTCCCTCGATTGTTATCATATGATATACAGGAGCATAAATGCAAACAGATGGAGAAACTCTGGCCCTCTGCCATCTCTGTGATGGCCTGGTCTGCCTTTATTCCCTTTCCATTGGTTGCTCCTTATGTTCATTTGGGAACTCGAACTGTTGCTATAGTTTCGTTTCAGTCTGTGTTACCTTGTCAACTGCCCGTTACTCACACCTACAGGCTGAAATGGTTTCCTACCATGATTCTGTGATTATGCCACTTGGGAAAATTAGACCCAAGCATGTCCTGAAAAGGGAAAGGAGGAAGAGCAATGACAGCACTTGACTGTTGGTTAAAAAAAACACTACCAAAGACAAAGCTTAGGGCAACAGTCATACAATGTTTATTTCACCAAAGGAGACACAGGAAGGGAACATGTATGGAAGTGTCAAAGTTGGTGATTCGAAAGAGGGAAGCTTCAGGAGCAAGTGTGGAAATGGCTATTTGTGCAGAAAATATACTACGGATCGTGAAAAGAGTGGCGATCCAGGCAGGCCCACCAAGGAAGCAGGGTGGGAAGAGGCATTAATTTAACATTTATAAATGGGACGAGATGGGCATCCTTTTCAAAAGGAGACAGAAAAGCAGTGCATCCATAGATACCAAATGAAAATTTGGTCCAAGTCAGACGGGCGGTGCCAGAGCAGCGTGCTCTAGCTTCTCTTCGCAAATGGAACATGCACACAGATTCAGACGATGTGAGGGAGGGCTACCCAATATTAAAACTTCCACTGTGGATGGTTTTTTTTTTTTGGGAGGGCGGTATAAAGTGCAGGAAATACTCAACAACAACTCAATGACTACAAGAGGAGAGTTTTGCCTGCTCCAAAAGGAAAAGCTCAGGATGTCAGGGGCAAGCAAGATCTTGGTGACTAAGCAGCAGAGAAGGAAAGTGACATGAAGTTGGTCTGAAAGTGTAATATGGACTCGACTGGAGCCTGGTCAGCCTTTCTTTATCCCCTTTCTCAATAAATGGGGGTTGTGTCCTTAAGCGTGAGGCCTCAGCAAGGTACAGAGACAAAACACCCCAGCGGTATTTGCCCACAGCTAAGAAAGTTGATGGTGAAAGAGCAGTGGACAAAAAGAACACCCCTCACCAATCACCTACACAAAAAAGCCAGCATCCTACCCACATCCCTGCTTGTCCCACAAATTGTCTTTCAAGTGCAAGAGATTACACACTCCCCCCTCCCTCCAGAAGTTTTATTGAAGTCAGGTACATTTCTTATGGGAATAAACAGGGAAGACAATGAGCAGGAGGGGACGGAAGGCATGGTCTCCCCCACAGAGGAGCTTTTGCGAAAACAGATCATGCCTCTTGGCCATCCCGCCAACCTGCACCTCTGCAGGCAATTCCAACATTCAGCCTCCCCCACACCAAGCTCTGCCCCTCGGCTGCGAGAACTGAGGTTGTCGTGTCGCCCTCCTTTGCAGCCCATGTCTGCTCCCCCGTATGGCTGTGTCCGCTGCACTTGTGTCAGAATAAAGGACTGCAGAAGGCAGAAGAAGAAATCCAGAACGACACTGGCCAAAAAGCAGATTCGTTGACTTGGCTCCTTGCTCTGGCCCCTCTCCGAGGAAGTCTGGGGACTGCAGTTTTGCAAAAGTGCACCAACCGCTCAGGCTCCAGTGGGTCCCTTGGGCCATGGAACCAGAACTCCCAGCTTTCCCAGGAGGGAGGCTGAAGGTAGCCTTGACAGTTTACCTGCAAGGTAAACATGCCAACATCAAAACAAAGACACCCCACGTCCTGATCCACAGGAGGCAGGAGAGAGAAAATGGTTGGAGGTAGAGTCCCCACTAGCCCTGTGGGTCCCCTGAAAAATTAGTCCAAAGTTGCAGCCACACAGATGCCTTGTCCAACTGTTCAGAAAGCAGGTCATCAGGACCCCGTTTCCTTCTCGCCCATGGAGAAAGCCAACTGTGTGTCAGGACGCAGACGTCTTCCTCTGGTGAAGCTCCTGCAGGCGGGCGGTCGCATAGGAAGCTTCCCCTCTGGCCACCACCGTGTCCAGCCCCAGGCGCCGAAGTTTCTCTACCAAGTTCAAACTGAAGATGCTCTTTTGCCCCTCCTCAGATTTCCTCCGCTGCGGTGGGCAAGATCCCAAGGCCCACTCAGCTGGGGCATCCCGGCGGTAGCACCACAGCAAAGCCAGGGACGGAGACAGCCCAAACAGGCTGCCCGAGCCCCCGGCATACCGAGTCAGAGCCGCTGCCCTCGCCGCTGCGCCTGCTCCGCTCCATGCCGAAATGCCTCGCTCGGTCAGCAGAGAAACCAGTCCCCGGGGAGATGCGCACCGCTCTGGCTGCTCGGCCTCTGGACGGCTGGGCTGCTCCTGCAGGGGACACGGGGGAGGGGGCTGGGGGCTCAGCCCCGCACAGGGCCCACAAGAGGGCACAACTGTATTATAAAGACTGAGGAGGAGGAAGGGGCGGACACGAGGACAGAAGACAAGGGTGAAAAACGTCAGTTCCAAGAGATACTACAGGAGGCGCTGCAGCATTTGTGTTTGGTGCTGAACTGCACACAGCCCCGCAAGCAGTGTTCCCGCTGTGTTTTCACAAATGTGTGCAACAGCACATTCTAGTGTGCCGTCTGGGCAGTCACGGTGGCTCACTGGAAGATCCATGGGGGAACCCTGAACATGTGGACTGCCTGCTGGCTGGCATTGCCCCTTCTACTCACAAGTGGTTGTCCATCTAGGAACCATCTTTTGGTTTACTCTGGAGTAGCCCTTGCTGCACACAGGAGTACAAAGGCACATGCTACTGGATCACTGGGGACCCAACAGAGGCAGCCCCACCTTGACTTAATGTGTCCCAGGCTTTGCCTTCCTGCCTCAGGAAAAAAACTAGCATTAATCCCAATTAGGGTCATTCCTGAACCCCAGCTGAAGGCACCTCAGGCAAGAACACTGCTGCATCTGAGGAGCCTTTGCTCTGGCTGAATTGTTCCACCAGGAGGTTGCACTCAATGTAAAACTGGCTTTCAGCTCTCAGAAAGTACACATAATTCAGGATTCAGCCCTTCCTGAGGCTATGCAAAACAATAAAATCTGCATAACAGTGACCTACTGACCTTTTAGTAGGCCATAGTTTGGCCTACTAATTTTTAAGAAATCATTGCAAAGCCTTCCCAGTGTGGTGTAGTGGTTAAGAGCGCAGGACTGGGACTCAGGCGATCTGGGTTCTAGTCCCCACTCAACCACGGAGCCAACTGGATGACTTGGGACCTCTCAGCCCAACCTACCTCACAGGGTGGTTGTTGTGGAGATAATATTGAGAGCAGCAGAAGAATGATAAGTCACAGTGGGTTTTTAGAAACGAAAAATGGCAGGATATAAATCAAATAAATTGAAGCTTTCCTTCAGTAGATTTTAATTCTATTTGCTGGAAGTTTTAGCTTTAACAGATGACCAAGATGATCTTGAACCTTCTTTAGTTCCTTTGTTTGGGGCCTATCATCTGGGGTATGTAAGTACCCCAAGCTAATATTTCTATTCTGAGATACTTTTGTGCCTTGGGCATGTTTTCATTTATAAAACCAAACAAAACTGTAAATGGCAGGTGGATGAAATTTGGAGCTATTTTAGGCTCTCTGTGACAATGTCCTCAAAGGATAAGTCCGTTGGAGTACGTATGAATAGGTTGACAGTCCAGGACATGAACTAGGAGATTCGAGTCATTGCACAGAATGGGATGGGGGCTACAGCTGGCAGGGTTGGAGGCAGACCGATGCAACCCACTAAGGTCCAATTCACCCGGACAATAATTTCACTAGCACTTGACCAGATGAACTTTGCACATTAAGAGAGGGAGGGATTTCTGGACACCCATCCCTCTCAGTCCCACTCAGCACGCTTAGGAATGCTGGGAGTTCTAGAAAATGCTCAGGAATGCTGGGAGTTCTAGAAAACATGTAGAAGGCACAGGTCAGGGAAGACTGCCCTCCGTTATTTGTACCTGCAGCTAGCATGGCAAGAGAATCCATGTCGTGCCAGGAGTGCCAATAAGGCCGCGGTGTAGCTGCACCTCCTTGCTGGCGTGGGGGACTAGGCCCCATGGACACTAGGGGGACATGGCTAGTGGAGTGGACTGTTCTCCCCAGGCCGGCCACTGTGTTGGCCTGGCCTCCGACGGCAATAGATCACACTGTCTCCTGCTTCCGAATCCTTGAATTGCTTGCCACTGACTGGGATCAGGATGGGACTTGCAGAATGCATGGCTGTTGTCCTGGCAGTGAACGAAAAAGTGGAGGAGGGGCCGGGGAGGCAGAGATAGGTTGGCCTGGAGACAACGCAGCCCCCATTGCTGCTTCTCCTGCACACATCCTGCCACCAATTGAGCACATTTTTCTAGCTCAGACCAGATCAGTTGCTGCCCCGGCTGGGGATGATGAGAGTTGTACTCATGTGTATCTGGAGGACACCCAATTGGAGAAATCAGCTCTAGGCAAAAGCTGCCCTGGCAATAAAACTGCTGTTGGCTTATCAGGATGGCTGGCTGCCCATTCCTCCCTTCCCACCCAGCACCACCAGGCGGGAGGCATTGCACCCGCCCCGCAAGACAGCACCCAAAGCCGACGCCATGATGTTAGTGCCTGTTAAGCTGCAGGAAAGCAGATGGGTTAGCAGTAAAGCCTGGCTTGAGAAAAGCTTAGTGGGTTAAACTCAAGAGAACTGGATACAGCTGCCTATTCCCACCACCAAGGCCCACAAGTGCACTGGGAGGGCCTGGGTTTTTGGTTGTTTGTCTGTCTGGTGTGGGGAGGGGAATTACAAGTCAGTACAAAATAATCAAAAAACTAAAGCTTTTCCTCTACCTTGAAGCACAGCTCTGTTTCTGACATTTAAAAAATAAAATTAAAAATACAACTGTACCATGATTTCTTAATTTTTAAATTAAAATTAAGGCTGGAGAGAGGAGATGATGGCAGTCCTTTCTCCTGTTCTTTTGGCCAATGTGCCAGTTTATGAATGAAGTGTGTTTGAGGCCATGGGCAATAACTGGTAGGCAATATTTTCCTCTTAAGGACAATATCTCTAAGCCTTTTCTCTTCCTCCTGCTGTCTTTTATTCTGATGTTATGAATCCTCTAGGAGACAGGGAAGGAACCCAACCACTTTGCCAAAAATCACCCCTGGCCACCAGGAATTTTATTTTTTATTTCTGGTGCCTCAGGACAGTTTACAACAAGGAACCCTTAGGGCAGGGCATCAGTCAAACATTTTAAAAACTGAGTGAGCACTACAAAAAAGCAAAGGAAAGTGTCTTGCTGCTTGCTAATCAGGGCAGGGGACAGCTCATTCAACCTCTCTCACTGAGGGCTTCATGTGGACCAGACCAAAACCCAGGACTCAAGTGCAGCTGCAAAGGCATGAAGCAAGAGTGCCTTTGAGCATGCAAGGAGTATTTTTCCTTCACCAAGAAGAAAGAGCCCTTCACCACTGTGGATTTCAGGATAGCCTCTTTGTCTGACAGCCCGAAGCTCCACAACAGGCTCAAGTCCCAGAACGTTTTTCCTGTGAGATCACTCTGGCAGCCTTGGGGTTCCTGAAATTTGGGTTTCCTGGCTCAGGCCCTGCTCTTCCATGTGGTCATCACTCAGTGTGGCAGCCCCTTTTTTCAGGTCAGCATTGCTCAGGAGCCTGTTCTCTGCCCAGCTATCCCCAAGCAGAAGAGAGAGAAGAAAGGCAAGGAAGGCGTTTCTTACTTCAGAGACCCCATCAATGCACCTGGGGTTGCAGGAGATGCCCATAGCAGCAGCAGTACCTAGAAGTCAGAACCCAAAATGGAATGTGGGGGCGGGGGATGCAAGGAGATCGCTTAAAAACAGCACCACACACAAACAGGGAAATCCTCTTACAGCGATGATGGGGGAGCGGAAGCCAGGGCGGAAAACTAGAGGAAAGGACCACAGGATGCTTACCTGGGTGTCACCATGGTGACCTCATTGCTAGGGTGCAAGATGCAACAGGTGGTGATGGTGAAAGTAGGCGGGGTCTGGGGCAGATTGTTAACGGAGTGGAAGACTGAAACGGACAGGAAAATGAAGGGTTAATGAGTGGGTCGGGAAAACATGTGGATGGACAGAGACATGTGCCTGGATATCTAACGGGGAAGCGGGGAGGAAAAGGGTTTGTAAACGCAAGTAAGGGAATAAGTGCTCCTCATCCCACCCAAGCCCTTCCATTTCTTTTGAGCTGATCTGCAGAACAAGCTTAGTGCTAGAAAGCAACTGCCAGAAGGGTCCCTGCCACACGTCCAGAGATGCTCAACCCATGACTGTGTTTTATGGCAGTATTGCTAGCTGATTCCTGCACACAGGGGTAAGCACACGCAGTCTCGAACTGCAATTCTCATTAGTCCCAGACAACAGAACCACGGGGTCAGGGATGATGAGAGCTGTAGTCCAGCACTATCTGGAAGGGGCTGGGTTGCCCAGCCCTGCATGGCAGTCCTGAGAACCAAACCAAGGTTGTGCCTCTCCTGAAACTCATCTCATGCACTTCCATCTCATGGCTCTAATGGAGGCCACTCCCTTTCAGAAAAGCTGCAGCAATGGCTACCAATTCTAAATTATTGCTTGCATTAGTCTTCCTCAACCTGGTACCCTTCAGATGTCTTGAAGTTCACCTCCCATCAGGGAGACCTGACCAGCAGGTCAGGAATGGTGGAAGTTGTGCCTCAAGAGATTTGGAGAGTGCCAGGTTTGGGACAGCTCGGTTAGAAACACTCGTGGAGGGCAAGTCTGAGTCAAAAGCCATCAGCCAGCACAGCTAAAGAGACCTGCTTGTTCATACTCCCACTACAGTTACAAGGTATTAAAAAAGGAAAAGAATAGCCTTGAACAGGTTACTTCTATTCCTTCCTGAATTCTGTTCCTACCCTACTCGCCCCACTATTTGCTAACATGCTCAAATTTGAAAGAATACTCCTGGGAGTCCAGAATTCATGGCTTATGAATCTTATTTGGTAAGGAAAAAGGTTTAATCTTAATCTAGGAACATAACCTCATGGATGAGGAACTACTTCATACATTGCAAGAAAGCTGGGGACTATGGCAGTATTGCCAACGGTAAGAAGTATCTCACCAAAAACACTATGTTTCATTTCCACTTATCCCATTTGCAGAACTCAGGGCGCTAAAGCGATCCTTCCTCTCACTGTTGCCATTCCCAGTGGAGGCAGGGCAAGTAACAATCACACACCGCAGCTGCCAGCTAGCGAGTGGCCCTGTCCCTCCGACCTGCCCCTCACTAGGACAGGCAAGCTCCATCTGGAATTGCTCCACAAAGTGGCTGCCATCCGACTTCAAGGGAAAATTGTGTGGGGCTCGAGGAAGTGAACTTGCATGCTTCCAAACCATTGGGAGTCTGGTGACAGAAGCTTGGTTCTTCGTACAGTCCAGGACTGCCACGCTCACTGGTGTCAGGGAGGGATATGCGAGGAATCTGTTTCGGGCAGAAAATCTGCTGGATTCCCTGGTTCTGGCTTCCTGGACTCTGGCCCGCTTTTCTGGCAAGCAGGCCCAAGGGTCCCAGGGCACTTGCTAGGAACTGAGCCGGATTTCCGTGCCTGCCACTGCTGCAACAGCAAGCAGGGGGAAAGACTGGCTGCTGGGAATGGCGGCTGGAGAAGGTGTTGGGTGGCACAACCAGGGGTCCGTGAGCATTCACAGACTTCCTTTCGGCTCCCGCTTTGCAGGAGGGGGCTGAGCACGAGAGGAAGCCTGTGGATTCTGGAGGGATGGATTCTGCCAGGGTTCAGCCCGGCCCTTGCATTTAGTATTGTGTGAAGCATGGGCCTTCCCCCACTCACCACTAGGGCCACCCTTGGCTTTGGATGGCGTTGAGGTAGAGAGGGCAGGGAACGAGGTCACATCCACTTCATCTTCCTCTAGGTCATTAAGGTTGTAGACCTCCTCCAGGTCCGTGTCAAGCTGCCGGAAATCTTTGGTGAGCACGCCAGGCCGAGGGTCCAAGATCCCTGCCAAGTGAGGCTGGGCAAGCTGCTGCCAGTGGTGGAGGGTCATGGAGCCTGAGAGGGAGAAAAGCCACGGGTGTTGCTTGTTCCGCATGGAAAAAATGCTTAAAGCGGTTTAGTAAAAATAGGGGTGCCAAACTGCAGCAAGACCAGACTTTGGGGCCTGGAGCAGACGCAGACTAAGAATTGCCAACCGGGCGGCAATGCATTAGCCTGCTGCAAGAGGAGAGGCACTGAAAAATGAAGCTGCCACAAGCGCGTGCATCCACCACTTCTATGCCGCAGGTCCTGGGCTGGATGGGCCACTGCCCATGTGCAGGTGCAGGCCAGCCTCTGCAGGGAGGGAAAAATGAGCTCTCTCCAGTGAACGGGCTCTGTTAGCATGTGAGAGGAAAGACCCCTCTTGCTGCCTGAGCTCCAGTAAAGATATTGCCAGACAGGGTGGACCAGCTTCCCCCTCCCTGACCAGGCAGCCTCCAGATGTGCTGGAAACAACTTCCAATATTCCTTAGCCATGGCAGGCTGCACATGCTGGGAGCTGTATTCCAGTTGGTTCGGAGGACACCAGGTTGGAGAAGGCTGGAGCAGCCAGTACTGGGCTAGAGGCATGAATACCTGATTTGAAAGAAGGGAAGAAGTCTGCATGGCTTTCCTCCGCAGGTTTTATGCTGAACGAGCAGAACAGCAGGTGTGCAAACTGGCCAGAGGTGCACTTTCCCTCCTAAGAGCATCCAACAGCCGTGCTTCAGCCAGTGCATGGCCTATATTCAGCACTGATGAGCGCGAATATTTGGATTTAGAGAAATCTAGTCCAGGGTACAAGATCAAGTGCACAACCTCTGCACACTGCAGTCTCCCCGCACATGGGGCAAGTTTTGCCTCCAGCCCACAGACACGGAGCACAGGGAGGACGGTTAACCTGATCTGGTGCCAGCGTTTCTCCAACTTTTGATACCAAATGTACAAGTTCTCTCCCCGCTATTAAAACTGGAGACACAGTATTTTTTTCTCATGCTGATCCAAGCACATAGGGTCTTCTTCCAACCAGTTAGTTTCCCCACCCCTTTCCAGAGTCTGTTGGGGATCACAGGGATCCTGTTAAGAACTGGATTTTTCCTTCCTCCCCCACCCTCCTCTTTTTCTAACTGAAGCGCATTTACAAAAATCATTAGCTTTTCATTTCCGTGCTCATGCAATCTAAATTGCATGGCACCTCAGAGTCAATGCTGCGAGTATCTGAGAGACTGCATGCCTCCCTGATCGAGCCCTTGCTTCCTGGCTCCCTTCTCCCACTAACCTTCCAGAGGCTTGATGATTTGAAGCTTATCAGGGAAGTAGGAGAAAGAGCTCAGAGAAAAGCCGGACCCTCCAGAGCTGCCGGAATAGTTGGTGCCAGTAGACGTGATGCTCTCGTTGGGGGTGAGGAACCCGCTGGAGTCCTCGGCATCCCGAGCCAGGTGCCTCAGCTTGCGCTCACGCTCCACCTCAAAGAACGATCGCTCAGTGCTGTGGTTCTCCTGGCGAGCAGACAAGCACTGGAGGGCAGCTTCCAAGTCATGCTGGCCTGGGATGCCCGATGTACCAGGCTCACCCTGGCTACATAAACCAAAGCAGATATTGCGTGAGTCACACAGTCCCCCGCTCAGCGCATAGAGCACTTTACAAATGGGTCCCTGGCCTAAGGAGCTGGCAGTCTGAAGTCTGATTTTGGGGAGGGGGGGAGGAGGTGGAAGAGGAGGGTGCCAAGCAACGAGCACGCACGATGCTGTGTATTCTAGCTTCGTTCCAGCAAGAGTAGGAGCTGTCTTCCAAGCCGTCACACTGAGGCCGGTATTCAGAAATACTGCAGTGGAGGCAGAAGCTGCCTGGGTCATAAAAGAGTCCCAGGAGGAAGGCAGGTCAGGAGGCTGACAGGTCAGTTCTGCCTGACAGCTCAAAGTCAAGCACACAATTTGGTTTTCAAATGTTCTGGCAGCTCAGAAGGAAGGGCACAAGAAGGACCCAGTGAACAGGTTTTGCCAGGAAAACTGTGTCTCCTCCTATAATAGGAAAGCAGCTGTTGTCGTGGAGCTGGCTCAGGCTGAAATGTCCCTCTTTGGCCTCCCCAGAGAAATAGCCTTATATTATGGGGAGATTTCCCCCCTCCATTTTTAGTTAACTGGTTTTATGGGCTTCACAGCCCCAAAGATCTCCTCAGAGCCTCCTAAGTACAGGGTGGGGAGGCAAGGTTATGGATTTCAAATCAGAAAATAGCAACGTTGGAAGGGGCCTTAAGGCCATTGGGTCCAACCTTCTGCTATTTCAGGACACGAGGGACCCTTCCCTTTTTTCACAAAAGGCCCAGCAGAACAAAAAGATCCATGAATCATGAGGCCCCAAAGCTGTTCCTATTTCTATAGCTCCACCTCAGGCTGGAAGGCAGACTTCCCTCATCTGGTGCCCACCAGATGTCCCCCTCCAGGAATTTCAGGGGGGTCTTAGGAACTGCAGTTGGCAAACACCATCTTACAGGCAAGCCCAGGCCACCCATGGGCCTCACACACCGTATCCTGGAGGTACTCACCGGGCATCATCCAGCCCTTCGGTGGCCTGGCCATCCTGCACCTCCAGTGCTCCCGCAGGGGGGCTGTCTGAACCGTAGTAGCTGCTGTGGGGGGTGCTGATGCGGCTGCAGCCCAGCGAGGAAGGCTTGGGAGAGCCGGGAGGGAGGGTCAGTGGCGATTCTGCCCACGACTTGGCTTTTGCCGCCTGCTTGACAGCCTTCACTGTTTCAAAGATCCTCCGGTAGCCTCTGAAGACAAGCAAAATGGAAGCTGGTTTTAGTGGCAGCAAATAGAGCGCTGGCAGAGAGAGAGAGGGAAAATGATCCGCCCATCATCAAAGCAAATACTACCTGCCCAATGAGGCAGAGTTGCCCTGAATTTAAGCCCCCACTATGTACAGTTCATAAGCCCTCCAAAAATTGAAGCTGCACCCCCAGTCTTGAAGCCCATTCCCCTCAGTCTTGAAGCCCATTCCCCTGCATCTCGAGATGACAGTATCTTCCCACTCAGCATTGCCCTCAGCCCACCTCCAAATTTATTTATTTAAAACTTTTCTAGACTGCCCCTTACTTTGGTCTTGGGATGGTTTAACAGTAAGACAATATAAAATAAAATGCAGTGTCCTAATAAAATTTCCAAACAGCAATAAAAGCCCTATTAAAACAATCAAATCTTAAAACATTGGGAAGATAAAAAAAGTTTTAGCCTGGCGCCGAAGAGAATAAAGTGATGGCGGCAGGAGAGCCTCTCTGGGGAGCAAATTCCACAATCGGGGCGCCACCGCAGATTCACTTGATTCTGAGCTTTCTTTCTCGGTTTATTTCTTGCCCCAGGGACGGGCGTGCCTCCATCAACACGGTCCTTTGGCAGCTTCTTACTCTCGCCCATTTTTCTCCTGATGTCTCAGGTCCGACCCCTCCGCCCCGCCACCCTGCGCTCCACTCACTTGTACTCGGAAGAAGCAGAGCTGTTCGTCCCCTTCCTCATGGTGCCTTTGATCTCTGCAGCCAGAGAATCCTGTAAGAAACATGGACAGGTATTTTCCATCAGCAAATAAAGGCAAGGGAACCAGGAATGCATGGTCATCTCTCCGCCTCCTTTTCCCAATCTTCCCAAAAAATCATTGCAAAGCCTTGCCAGTGTGGTGTAGTGGTTAAGAGCGTGGGACTGGGACTCAGACGATTTGGGTTCTAGTCCCCGCTCAGCCATGGAGCCAACTGGGTGGCTTTGGGCCAGTCATAGATTCTCAGCCCAACCTACCTCACAGGGATGTTGTTGTGGGGATAAGATGGAGGAGGAGATGTAAGCTGCCTTGAGCCCTTTGTAGGAAAAAGGCAGGATATAAATCGAAAAATAAATAAATAAATAAATAAATAAATAAAATCTCTCAAGTGAGGATGGGGACAGAACAGTGACTTCCCCACCGGAAGCAGCATATTCAGTACCAGTGACTGATTTCTAGACCCACCTGGAATTTCAGCTTGGGGGAGGCAGGGGACAGGCTGATAGGTTGTGGTTACTTAATGGCCACTCTACACATGCTCTGAGACACTATTACTAGCGCCTACACACATGGGACAGAGAAACAAACTCCCATATTTCAGCCCTTGGATATGCCCTAGCACCAATTGCATACTGAAGCAAGCCCCTTTTTCCAGCTTTTCCCTCCTTCCGTTTAAGGACTAGCAACTTGAAATGAGATTTTGCATTCGGTGTCAGGGCAGGGACAGGGACATTAAGGAAGCTGTCTGTCCGCTCTCCCCCAGTGAAGGGGGATGCAGGACAATAGAACCCCTCCAAGCACGGACACACACACAAATATCCTCTTGCACAAACCAGTGCAGGATTGCGCGTATTCACCCCGGCCCAGTTGCCTCCGAAGATGCTTTGCCCTTACCAGGGGCAAGAAAGTGGGAGAACTGTGGCGATGGATGGTGCTGTTGGGGAGGCTGCGGTTTCGGAGGTTTTTAATCTCCTCTTGGGCTTCCTGCAACATTGCGCCGCACTCTGCATATTTCTCCTGCAGGTCTTGCAGCTGGGGAAGAAAAGTCAGACACACGCTATCTAACAGAGCCAAGGCAAGGAATTAAGAGAAGACGACGGACTAAAATCAAGGGGCTCCCCATGGGACAGGTTGGCTTTGAAATGGGTTAAAATTCGGAATACGTGGCTGCCTGGGGAATGCAGGAAATTATAGTCCAACATATCTGGAAAGTATCAGGTCAGGGAAGACTGATCTAGACATTTAGACTGACCTGACTCATCTGGAGCCATAACAGAGACAATTTCTGGGCACTTTAGCTTCAAGGCACACATCAGTGCTATGAATTGATGGCTCCAAGCATCAGACCCTTCCCCAGAGGATTCTGGGAACAGTGGCTCTGTGCGGCAAGGCTTGGCACCTCCACCAGAGAAGGCTCAGTGCCCTCACCAAGCTACAGTGACCGAGATATGGAGGTGGATAATGGCCAGGAAAGGCTGCTGCCGAATCCACAGGGGTCATGTAAGGACACTCCAGAGTTCTCTGCCCTCCTTTCCCTGCTGGGGAGATGCAACCCAACCCTGCCAGCCACCATCTCCCACCAGCTGTTCAAGGTACATACCTCTGTCCGCAGTTGCTGCTGCCCCTGCTTGGCTGCGTTGAGATGCTGCTGCAGCTCCTCCACTTCCAAGCCATACTGGAGGGGAAAGTAAAGGTAACATCAATTTACATTTATTTAATACTTCTACATTTTATGGATTTTTAATCTAATTTTGGTTAATTTGTTGGTTGTGTTGCTGGTGTGTGTGAGTATATTTTACCGGAGGTGTTCTACTATTTTATTGTTTTATCTTTTATCTGGTTAATACTTGTTTTATTGTAATTTATGGATGTTTTGTGTTCTAGTATTGTAAGCACCTAGAGAACCTTCAGGTTATGGGGCGGCATAGAAATGGAATTAAACAAACAAACATTATCAGGAGTGTCTCCAGGGCTTTCTGCTATGCCAATTCTGCCTTGTTTGGGATCTTTTTCAGAGCGCTTGGGATATAAATGAGCAGTTTGGCTATTCCTCTTAGTATTCTTTTTTTTTCTTTTTTAGAAAGCGAGGTAGAAAAACCAAATGACACATTCCTGGGGTTGCCTGGTTTTGAAATGAACCATTTCCAGCCTTCTTTGGGGTGCCTGAAGCGCACAGCCCAAGGCGGATGTCTCTCCCGTGGGGCAGCGGCAGCCCTTCTTTTGTTGTGACGGTGCTAAACGGTGACCCGTGTCCCTGTGAACAGCAGGGGCAGCTCCTTGAACAAGCTGCAAGAACGGGGGGCCACAGGCAGCACCCGTCTCCACCCACATCCTCAACGCCGGGGCCCTGACGACGAATTCCACCACCAGCCCTTTGCTTACCGTGCGGCACTTCTGCTGGAGGTCCACAATTTGCGCGAGGAGCTGGCTGATTTCTTCCTGTTGCCGGGCTGAATCATCCACCTTGCGGGCGAGCTCCTCGGAGAGCGAGACCACCTCCCGGCTTGCATCGGCTGTGGGAGGGAGTTGCCACACGGTTACCCCCTGCAGTATACGGCTGCATGCGATACACCGGACAACAGGGACAGACAGAGCTCTCCATCTCCGACTCCTCCAGATTGTCAGTATATTTGAGGCCAAGCTTATTCCATTACTTCTTGCATTTTAAAAAATGATCTGGACAAATATGTGTACTGCTTTGAGTGTGTGTTTGGCTGCATGCGTACTTTAAAACCTATACATTCTTTCCAAACACTATACATTGCTAGAATGCTGGCTTGTGTGCACATTTCTTCTTTATGTGCATTTTGCATGCGTTTTCCCTTAATGTGTACATTTGTTCTACCACATCCTTTCCGAGGGAAACTACATCAGGAAGCTCACAAAAATGCAGATTTTGGAAGATGACTGCCTTAGCTCATCAAAAGGTCAGGAAGTATGAATTGGGGAATTTTGGAAAACCAAAACAAAAAAATTGATCGAGTTAATTTCTCAGCCATGCCTATGGTGTGCACCTGTGTGCTCTGCATAAGCAAACTGTAGCCAAAGGCAATGGGCACAACCCATCTTCTGGTTCTATCCTCTATGCTCCTACACAAAAATGCTGCTTTATTTCTTCAAGCATCCCCAACTTTCAGGTGCATTTGTAAATTTAATTCATTTCACAGTGCATTCTAAGGTTATCTCCATCATATATCTGCAATCCCATATTCTTAGAAATGTTCTTGGAAGAATATGGCTACTATCTTCTCATGCAGGATAGGATTAGAGTCAAGGTTGGGATTAGAAAGGCAGTTTGGGGTGTGTATATGCTCATGTATCATGTACACGCTCATGTATATGCTCATCAGAAGTGAGACAGAAGCTGGTTATAACATGGAAAAAATGCTCCTTCTCCTGTGTTCTGGATCTGTCTACATCAGCCCTCCTCAACCTGGTGCCCCCCAGAGGTATATAAAACCAAAACTGGAACCTACAAAACTGTTCCACACAGTCAATCATCAGCTTCTGCTCCTGCTCCTCATAGTGACACATTTCCGTGGTAATGCTTGTAACCTGCGGCGGAAAAACAAATGAACATGAACATGCTGCCGTGCTCCAGAGCTTGGAGGCAGCCCTGCAGTCTTGAGGCACTGCCCACACAAGCCAATCCACACGATGGGCCTTCACTTTGAAGTCATGCCACGGAGCAGCAGGACAACCCCTCCAACGTTTGGCAGCCAGCGTGCTGTGGCAGTTGAAGCGCCGCACTGGGGACCCGGGAGACTCGGGCTCCAGTCCCCGCTCAGCCATGGAGCTCACCGGAAGACTTTGGGCCAGTTCCTCACTCTCAGCCTAACCTCCCTCAATGGGCTGCTGTTGCGAGGATGAAAAGGCAGCTACGTAAGCTGCCTCAGCTTCCTCATAGGAGGAAAATGGTGGGACAGATATGCAATGCGATGCGATGATGATATCTGCTTCACTGCCACATTTGATCCAGACCCCAAAGGCAGCCAGCACAGGAGGGTCGAATGTCACCATCTCTTGCAACTTCCAAGAACGACGTGCCCTTCCAAGAAGCTAAGAGCTGCTGTGGTGAATCAGAACAAGGGTCCATCGAGTCCGTGATTCTGCGAGCTGCCCATGGGACACCACAGGGGTGTCACAGCAGCTGCTTGCCCCAGTCCCCATCAGCCACTACGCACAGGCAGACGGGCTGTGACATGTGCTTACAATTCCTTTGAGCAAACTTAATTAAACCCTGAATGAACAGTAAATAGACACCACAGGTGGTTGGGGATGGGAGTGTAAATCCAAACGAGCAGCAACTGAGAAACTGATCCAGGCACACTGAACTAAATGCAGCCATCTAGACCCTTGCTGACCAAAGTGCATATAGTCAAGGCTATGGTTGTCCCAGTTGCAATGTATGGCTGTGAAAGCTGGACCATAAGGAAGGCTGAGCGCCGAAGAATTGAGACCTTTGAATTGTGGTGCTGGAGGAGACTCCTGCGAGTCCCTTGGACCGCAAGGCGATCAAACCGGTCAGTCCTAGAGGAGATCAACCCTGACTGTCCTTTAGAGGGCCAGATACTGAAGATAAAGCTCAAATACTTTGGCCACTAATGAGAAGGAAGGACTCATTGGAGAAGATCCTGATGCTGGGAACAATAGATGGCAAAAGAAGAAGGGGGCGGCAGAGGATGAGGTGGCTAGATGGAGTCATTGAAGCAGTTTGTATGAGCTTGGGTGGACTCCAAAGGATGGTGGAGGACAGGAAGGCCTGGAGGAGTGTTGTCCATGGGGGTCATGATGGGTTGGGCATGACTTTAGGACTTAACAACAGACCCAAGCTGGGCAACCTCTAGCCCAGGGCCACACAGAGCCCTTAGCCTAATTGCCACAACTGCCCGAGTGCAATCAGCTCCCTCCGCTCCATCTTGTTCTCACAAATAACACTGTGAGAAGGTTACGGCTGAGAGCCCAAGGCCACCCAGCAAGCTCCTGTGGCCGAGAGGGACTAGAAGCCAGATCTCCTGAGGCCCAGCCCACCATTCTAACGACACCAGCACACCGGCTCTCCAAAGCCCCCAAAGGCCAAGCCCGCCAGCCAGGGACCCTCACGACCCTCATAACCACCATACATGCATGCAGCACAGTGGCACTCAGTCCTCACCTCTGTGCGCAGTTTCTGGTTCTCCTCCTCCAGCGCTTTTAGCTTTTGCTGAAGGGCATCATACTGGAAACACTGCTGCAAAGAGAGGGCAGATTCATTCCTTCGCAACCTGTCGGGGAAGAGGTGAGGCCGTGAGGAAGAGAGCATAGCTACATGGGACTGTTCGGTCTCTTGAATGGGTGCTTCGTTCTTAGAGCAACAGATTAAGTTTCTGCCTGGAAGCCATCCCATTTCATTGTGGAGTAAAGCTGGAGGGATCTCTAATCTGGGGGGGAGTGCAAGAAGGCACTCTGCACATGTTTGAAGGGACTCTTTCACACCATATGGCCAAGTGCTTTGCACCCTGGAATTTAACACAGACGTTCAGTGGAAGCGAGCGGTGCTGCAGCTTGAGCACTGAATTTGGACCAGTCCCACCCAAGTTCAAATCCCTGTTCCACCATGAAGCTCACTGGTAGCCTTGGGCATGCCGCCTCTTTGCGTTACAGCCCGCCTCATACACAAGGCTGCCTGGGGAGTGACATGGGGTAATGGTCCGGATCACCCCAGAGAAGGGCAGGCAGGACCAACCTTTGTGGGTAACATGGTTGGAATCCATGCACCAGCAGGGGCCCCACTATCAATGAGAAACCTCAAAACTGCTGGCAGACACAGCTGTTTCCTTTAGCCAACACATGCAGCCATTTTTCTTTCCTTTTTATGCCTACACACATTTGCGTAGGGGCAGGAATTGAAAGGCCACTGCACCTTCCCATTTGATGCTGTTAATGCACAAACAGGAATTATCAGCATGGAAACAACAAGTGAAATGGAGTGGCTACAGGAGCCAAGCAAACAGAGAAAAGGTACGCCATCTTTTCTCAGCCTCCTGGTTCAGTTCTAATCTCGCTTCCACAAGAAGCAACTGTGCCTGGCTGAATTTAGGACGGCCTCCACCTAAGCCCCATAAGTAACAAGAGATATGAAGAAGTGCAGCAATGCAGACCTCAAAATACGGGGCACGCTTTCACCTCCTGCTCTGAATATTCTCATGCACCCACTCAACTGCGGGGTTTGTCCGCATCCTGGCTGAGGGTCTGGTGGTCCAGAGGTCAGCTTCTCCCCTTCCCACCACTGCGCGAGAGCTGGCGCTGGGGGAGGGTGGGCAGTCCACTCCCACCCTTTAAGGGACTTTGGAGGAGGTGATCAACCATCCCAACCTTTAAGGGAGGTGATCAACCATCCCAGAGGAGTGACGAGTGCAGAAAGATACTCACGGGGTGGGGATGGCAGAGGCCGGCTCACTCTCCTCGGTGCTGTTGGTGTACAGGTGCAGAAGGTCATCCCGCATTGATATCTCGTGCCGCAGTTGAGCTATCTTGGGGCAGAAGAGAAGAGAGTGCCATGAAAAGACGACTGCAGCACTTCAGCCTGTGACCGGACACCATATATTCTTACCTTAGCAACTCTGCTGTTTGACTCCAGATCTAGCAGGAGTCGTCTGCAGCTACTCAATGGTAGAGAAAAAGACACTCTGCACGTACTCAGAGCCCCTGCTACTATACTGTATGCTGAACCTTCAGCCTCTTCTCCCAACTCAGCCCTGCCCATGACATCTCTCCACATTCTAGGGACAGTGATCTCATTTCATTGTGAAAAATACAAGAGTAGTGGGGAAGATAAGCTACAGGAAGGAGAGTAGCAAGCACACACCGGATCCAGCCCCCTTCATCTGTATGTCCTGATTCCTCTAAAAGTTGGACACCTTTTCTCCTCCCACACGCTGTTTTAGAAGTGATTATGGCAGACGGGCATTAATTCATTAAACCAAAGGCTGCCACCAACGAGGTCTCATTTGGCTTTAAATATGAGGTGGATATCGTCAGGTATATATTGTCAGGGTTCTGCCATACAGAATCCTAAAAAAATGGGTTGAAATTGACCACTTGAGTCATGAAGGCCATCCTTTCACTGATGGTAGCAATAACTCGGGCATCTTTGGATAACGCGCGCGCACACACACACACACACGCACACTTCTCTCCTAGTAATGTGGTGCACTGCAAAGAAAGTAAGACAGGGAGTAGAGAGAACCACATTCAAACCCTCACAAAGCTCCCTGGGTGAATAGCTTCTGTACAGCTTGAAATACCTGATCCTGCCTAATTTTGGAAGCTAAGCAGGGTCAGGCCTGGTTACAATCTAGATGGGTGACATGAATGTATGGCTCTATTATCGTTGCAAACTGCCTAGAGAGCTTCAGCTGCAGGTGGTATGGAAATGTTAGTAACAACAACAACTTGGGCCAGTTGCTCTCTGAGGCAAAGTTTTTGTGAGATTAGAGATGTGGAGGGAAAGAAGCCCCTGTGAACTGCCCCAAGGTCCTTAGAGAATTCTGGGACTGAAATGCAAACAGCTACAATGGCTGGCTTTAAATCACCTTCAAGGATCATCCAGCTACTCCTCTCATCTCAGGAGTGAGCCACCCTAAAGTAATCCAGTGAAATGTTTGTCCAAACTTTTCCTAAAAAGACTGCATGTGTCCAACAGAACCCTTCTTTCTTCCCTACAGCACAGGAAGAGGCTTCCTCACCTCCTCCTTCGCCAGTTCAAGTTGTTCTTCCAAGAGTTCATTGCGTTCAGACAGACTCCGGTTCTGCTTCAGCAACGATTGCCCAATGCGGGCTGCTAATTCCAGGTCGTGCTCCTTCTGCCGAGAAGAGAAAGACACAGCGCCAATGATGAAGCTGCCTTGCTTGCTTCCACCGACTCGCTCCACTCGCCACCATCAGCCTAAATTTGCTCTTGACTCTGCAACATCCACCCCTTGTTCTTGGAACCACAACCCTCTCCGTAGAATCTTTCTTGGCCACTGGCTATCCGAAAGCCCCAAGGACGGATTGCCTGACGCCCGTCATTTTTACTTCATCTTCCACAGTGTTTAGCACAGTGCCTGAGCAATCGAACTGCAAAAGTAACCCTGAAAGGATACCTCTTCCAGCAAGCTGGTGACTGCATCTATATCATGGTATGTCTTGGTGATCCTGCTAACCCGTTCAGAGCACAGCACTGTGGGAGGAAGACAGACAGAGACAGAGGCTAAGTATTGTACTTGGTTCAGCAATCCTTTTAAGGATGGAATAACCCAGAATCGTATATCCTGCACTAAAAAGTCAAACCACTAAGTAATCAAAATCCTGCATAATAAAAATAATGATTCTGTGATCTCAACACATTGTGCATATTAAACATATCCACATGCATTCTCCTTTATTCTAACACCCGTGAAAGGACTACAAAAATTCTACAGAGCACCGATACTCAGGAGGCATTTCTCATACAAAACATCTGTTTGCAGCTGTAAGGGCTGGACACTTGTTTTTACACACACATGTGCACGCACGCACACACAGAGAGAAAGAGAGATCTTCACACACTGCTGAATTCTACAGCCAGTAACTAATGCCATTGTTTTTCTGAGCCTACATGCAATATACCTTTATTTCAGGAGGACCTGTTTGTTTATTTTTAGTTTTTATAGACTGTTCTACAGTAAATGCTCTCAAAGGTGCTAAAGAGGTGCAAACCCCCTGCCTCTTCTCAGGAGCTCAGTTGTGGCCCTACCGTCTTCCCTCATCCTTTCTCAGCAGAGAGATGCCGTGCATTTCTGCCATCTTGCCTTCTATGTTTCTGCTTTGCTGGCACATTTCTGATCCGGCTCAGTGCTCTGGAACCCGCATTAAGATGTGACAGCTAGCAAAACAGAGAAGTGACGAGAAGGGGGAAGTGGAGCTGAAAGAGCCTAGGGAGAAGATGCTTTGCTAGTGGAAGCTCGTTCTTTAGGAATGGGTGTGCTTATTTTAGGGTAATGTAAAAAACCCTGTTTGTAAGCATGCAAGCAGGAGAGGGGACTATGGGGTGTTTAGCTAAATATCGGAGAGGCAGAGGGACATTGGGAGTGGGTGTTCTAATAATAATAATAATAATAATAATTTACTTTAGAGTAACATGAAGGAGTCTTTCAAAAAAGGGTTTGCTAGCTAACAGCCTAAGTGAATACAAAGATGCTTGGTTAAATATTAGAGGTGGACTTCTGCCACAGCGAGCATTAAAAGGGAGAAAATCCTGGCACACAAGTGAGCGTATTCCTAACAGCTCATAAAATTCATCGGTTTGGCAAGCTGATGTGGGCCAGGGGGAGGTTTCCTCAGGAGCCAGCAGCCCTGCTGGACCAACAGTAGAAAAGATCTTGCCACGGGACAGAGACTAGGGAGTTGCCACAACAAAGCCTGGGATTTGTCCAAGAGCCCCCGAGGGGCACTGGGGTAGGTGGGGAATGAGGCAGAGAAGCAGCTACAGCAAGCCCAGCCACATGGGGAGAGTGCTGAGAGTTGTACAGAGAATAACCAGTGACAGGTAACACTCGTAGGAGCCAAGCATCCTCATCACATCACTATGGTGCCAGTTGCTTCAGTGCCTTTTTTCATTGGAAGCTCAATTTAAGTTGCTAGATTTTAAACCCCGAGAACACTGAATCTTTTGGGACCATCTGCCCAGGCCTTAGGAGCAGCCTCAGAGGCCCACAGGTCCATCAGAGAGGCAGCCACCAGTAAGAGGGTCTTTTCAGTGATGGACCCTCATCTGTGGAATTTTCTTGAGAAGTATATATGCCCTCATCTGTAGCTGCCTTTAAACAGACCTTTAAATCGATTGTTTCGTTCAACTCTTAAACACAATACGAGCTGCCTAGAGAGGTGGTGGGCTCTCCCACATAAGAGACATTCAAAAAGAAACTGGACAGCCATCTGAGTGGGATGGTGTAACTTGGTGTCCTGCAACAGCAGGGGGTCGGACCTGATGGCCTTCATGGCCTCTTCCAACTCTATTATTCTATGAGTCTATGATTTTTTTATGCATGCTAATATTAGCTATTGCTAATGCACTTTAACTGGTTGTTTTGATTAATCTGAATTACATTTAAACTATTGCTTAGGTTTAAAATGCTTGTGAGGCTCCCAAAGCTTTGGGAGACTTTGCTGTCTGGGGCAAATAAGAATTCTGTTGTCTCTTCTCTGATACACTATCTTGACTCACAGATTTCCACTTCTTTGGATCATTCATCTCAAGAAGTGAGTGGTTATCTAACCAGGTTCATACTATAGTAAGCCAGTTTTTCTTGCAAGGAGCCACATATTTTACAGCAAAGCCGCCAAGTTGGTCCTAAGAAAAATGCCAATATTTATACAGTATTTTACTTCTATTAGACTAACTCAAAGACTATACCTTTATTAGACTAACACCAAAAATATGTAAGCTTTTGAAGCCTCCAGATCTCTTTTTCAGGCAAGATATTACAAAATGCAAGCTGCCAAAGGGGGCGATGTAGGGAAAAAACAAACTGAATGTTGCCTTCAGGAGGCCAACTGTGCCAGTCCTTCGCTACTTGAGGCATTTACTGTGTGCTTGTGATCCTTCAGTCACAGAAATTTGTGGGACTGTTCCATGATGTCATCATTGCCTGGAGCCTATCCCAGCTTTTTTAAGAGCATGGATGATGAGATATTAAACTTCAAACTGGAACAAACACCTTGTATATTGTTGCAACTCTGTTATACTATGACTGTACTACAGCAGTACCTTGTGCTCAGTTGACACAACGTAGAGAAGGGCCAAAAAATCCAAAGCCCACGAGAAACGCTCATGGAAAGGATGCACTTTTCCTTCCACAGTGAATAGAGAAGAAGGTTAGCAGGTTAAACCCTTCATATACAGAAGTCTTGCAGTGATGTGGAGGAAGCGGGGTTACAAATGCTCAAATTAACCCAAACAAGCCAGAGAATAGAGTGAATGCAGTACCAAAGGAACTAGCTGGAGGTGGCAGCAGCAGAAAACTGGAGATTGTTTTGAAAATATGAAATCCTGTTGTTCGTTCAAAACTGCCTCCATCCTGGGCAAACTGGATGGATTCCTTGGCTGGTGGACAACAGAATTTTACCCTGTCAGTTACAGAGCCAGAACACAAATGCAGAGTCATGCTCTTCCATGTCTCATCCCTCAGAAATCACTTAGGAGAGGTTTCAAGGTATTCTTAGTCTCATGTGTAAAAATGTTCTGTTCTAGCGTGTGAGACAAGCTGAAGGTGTAAATTAAATGTACTAAATTTTGTTCCTGGCAGGGATAAACAATGGCTCCTTCGGATGCAGAAGGCCTTCCATTGAAGAAAAGGCAGCTTGCCTCATGCTGGAAAAGAAGAAATGGAAAGACACAAAGCCAGGCCAAGATGGGATGGAAAGAGACATTTCCGGTGTCCAATCACGCTTCCTCATGCAGTCAACCTTACCCTATTTAGCCAGTCTCCAAGGTCAGTTGTCAGTTCTAATAAAATCTGAGCACTTTCTTTCCCCACCCCTTTCTTGTGTTCAGGGCTCATTAACCGAGAATTGGTTTGGCTCATGAGCTCTCTTTGCAGGGGAGAACAAGGCACTTTAATGACGTGCAGGAGCAATTCAGCTAATTCTTCTAGATGCTTGTCAAAGAGAAGAAAAATAAGTATTTCTCTGATGAATTCTGGTGTGCTGAACTGAATGACCGAATGCGTCATCAGGCGCCAGAGACGCAGCTTCCCAGGTCCTGCTTCAACCCGTGGGCCTTGCTAGCTCAGAACTACGCTGACTGCCGCTGTTCCACGCAGGGCTCTTTCCTAGCCTTCACTGCAGCCACCAGGGCTTGAACCAGGGACATTCTGGCTGCCAGGCATCTGCTCTGCTTCAGAGAACACACAGGCCTTTCTCCAGGAGATGGGGCTGCGATTATTTATCCCTGATTTTTCATTTTGCTCAAGCACAGCATGCAGAGAAAGCAGAAGCAGTACGAAGGAACTCTCTGCTAGGGCTGGGACCCTACAGTTTCATTTGGAGCCCCCAAACTGTGGGCACTTGCTGAAACAGAGGTACAGGTTGCATCTGATCCACCTGGGTTAGCTGGCTTCTCTGGCTCAGCCTGTGCTTCAACTCCTGCTGTCCCCCACTGCCCTCAAATCTTTCTGCCTTTTTCTGAAATCAAGTATCTTCCCTCACCCCTATCCCTGCCTCTCTTTTTACAAATGGCAATGCCCTTAGGAGACATTTGAAAGACACACACAGCACCTGCACACACTTTATAGCACATGTGTGTGCTGCGGGACCTGACTGGATCTTTTAGTACTTAGCACTTGCAGTGAAGAAAAAGAACCACATTCCACTGGGTTGAAATAAGACCACAGCAGTTCAGGAAGAGCCTTGCTGTGAACCTTGTGTAGGCTTTTGCCCCCATTCCAGAGAGCCTGCGGAAGAATTTTGCACACACACAGACTAAAACCTCCATTCAATTTCCAGATGGAATGGAAGAAGTGTAGACATGTTTGAGCAAGGGGCACCAAAGCGCCAGGACGTCTGGGCTGTAACCAGAGCCACGATGCTAAGGCGGCCTTCTGCGTGCTTGTTTATCACCTGCCCCGCACTGACGATCAGGGCTGGGGCATGCTGCAGGATTAGCAAGTGTTTATTGCCATGCCAAGCTAAATCTACTTCTAATCACGACTGTCTGATGAGCAAGAAGTAGGTTAGCAGGAGACTATCAGAAATGACATCAAATCCCATTATGCTCTTCTTGGAGGCGGATGTTATGCAATGGAGTCAAGCTGCATCCAAGCGGCCACGACCCCTGCTCCTGGAGGCCAAGGGAACATCCTGTCCTTTCCTACCCAACTGCCATTTGAACAAGTCAGCAAGCGGTGTCCGGTTCCCGGCCTGCGTGCCTGCTGGCACGTCTCTGCCATGGAGGAATGCCATGGTGGTCTTGCAGCCCACATGCCTCCCCACCTCTCTCCCTCCAAAGGGGACCCCTCTGGCATCTCATCATCCCACTCAGCCATAATTGGAAATAATTAGAGCGTGAATTCTAGCACAAGAGGGATAAACATCCCAGCTGCGCAAGCGCCGGCAGACTTCATTTACCTAACTATTCTAAGCATAGTCTCCATCCAACATGGACTGTTCTCCTAACATCTGCCCTTGCCTCTACACCACAAGCTCAGAGAAAAGCCGTGTGGAAGGTCAACACGGGAGGATTCGGGCAGGCTTAACATGTTGACTTTTGGGGTTTGGAGAGAGATTCAGGAGAAGAGAGGTAGCTTCCTTTAATACCTAACAGGCAGTTTCTGTTTCAAAGCAAATCAGTAATTCCAGCTCACCAGTCAGTAATTCCAGCCTTCTTTATAAGAGTGGTGTGAAGATATTATTTATTAATTTGCTACATGTCGACACTGTTTAACACCCAAAGCTAAAGAGCGCTAGCAATAACATATCTAAAATGCTAGCACATTGAAGTCAATGCAAATTCCAAATTAAAGGTCTTCAAGGACACGTGATCAATACTTCTACCCAGGCCTGTCAATCATCCTTATAAAACCCACTGGAGAAGCTAGTTTATGTATTACAGCCACTGAAAACAGCCACTGTAAACTACAGCTCTTGTGCTATGGAGCATGTTTCACTAGGCACATCAGACAATGGTCATTAATTGCTTGCAACTCATTTTAATTTTGGCATTGCAGGACCAAAGTCACTTTTTGCAGAAATAAAGAGAGTGCTGGGGGGTGGGAGACCTCACAATCAATAACAAATTATTGGCATGACTCAGAATCCACAGATCACATGCTTTGCAGCATCTGGAAAAAGTTACTTCTTCATGAACAAACACAAATTTGGAATAAGTGGAAGGTACGGGCAGAATTCAGGTTTCAAGCATCTCCCTTTCTTCCTCCTAATCCTGAGGTGCAAAACAATGGCTCAGAAAGGAGATCTCAGAACTGAGGAACAAGGTACCTGAGCACAAAAATTTCCTTTCAAACAGAACGGTACACATTTTTCCCCACAAACAAAACTATGCTTGTTTTCCCAACAAGCTTTCTTGATTTCCTGAGTTAGTTGTAAGGGGAGAGCCTTTAGTCTAAGTATTATTAAAAGCTGGAGAGTAAGAAACCATCTGCAAAGTACCAAGAGATCTATCGGAAGACCATGATTTACCTTCTGCCCAGAGGGGCTCTTCCCTCCCTAATGCAGGGAGGAAATATTGCCCAGCATAAATTCTTCAGCAAAAATAAAGGATGTAGATTGGGGCAGGCAGAAAGTAGATTCCCAGATGTTCTGGACTTCAATTTCCAGCATCCTTGACCATTAGGCATGCTGGCAAGGAGCTATTGGGAGGTGAAGTCCAAAACTTCTGGAGATCTACTTTCTGCCCACTCCTGATGTACCACACCAGATATTTGGTGATTCAAACGAAGGTACTGGAGTTCCAACCCTTCTGGACGTAGCACCCTGTTATACAAACCTTGGACTCCAACCTCAAATGTATTATATTCCCTCAATGATCATAAGAACAGCTGAATCCAACCAAGAATCTATCTAGTCCACCACTTCATGGTAACAGCCATGACCTTTTTGGGCCCAGTATTGAGGAATCAGGATCACACTATCCTCATCATGGAATAATAAGGGAAAACATTCTGCATGTGCCCCATGAAGTCAACAATCAAAAGTTTGAAAGGGAGAGAGATGGAGGAAAATTGGAGAAGGAAGAAACAGGGGAGAAGGCTTCAGACCCAAACTTAAAACTCTCTTGCCCAAAAAGACGGCCTGTGGTGCTGCAATGCATGTATCTTGAGCAGCACCCGAGAAATGAACACCATTTCCTGGGTGGAAAGGCAGGGTATAAAGTAAAGGCACAACATGCATGCTCTGGCACATCATGATCACGATTGTCCGTGCAACAGCAGCGCCTGTGCGAGGCCTGAGATTTTTCATAAGGTTTTGAAGTCTGCAAAGAGATGGCTGATTAGCCACATGTCCTCATGAGTGCTGTAAAAAGGAATTTGAAGAGGACAAAGATGCCTCCCTTCCTCCACAGTGGACTTTCCTAAAGCTCATGTTAAGACCAACCACACCAACTTGCACTCTAGTCTAGCTAGCTTCACCACTCTGCCACTGGTGCCGTCATCGCAGGGAAATGGAGGAGCAGCCCCTTCCCCGGGACGGAGGCTCAGGCATCACCATTCCTAATTATTTTGGTACCCTTTTCAAGCGGTTTGTGATGGATGTTTTCAAGCTGTTGCAGTGATACAAAAGGGGCGTTGTCCCTGTCATTGCACAGCAACAATAATCCATCCCAAGAAGGGTGGGACAGCTTGTTAGGGAGATAATTCACGGTAAACCAAGCTCAGATCTCCCAAAATGGTAAGAAAAATGGCTTACCCACAAGAAGCAAGGCAGCCAAGCACTTCCCATGTTTTTGGAAGTGGCTCGTACAAGGGATTAGTGAACAGTGCTGATTTAAAACCACCGCAATGCTTTGCCAGGGCCTGAAGTCAAGTAAGTTGGACATGAAGGACTTGCAGCCTGGCTCCTACAAGACAGATGCATGCAAGTCTTGCTTCAGGGCAGTATCCTGTGTGCATCACTCCAATTCCGCTCCCAGCCCCACCAGGTTCACACCAGGCAATCCATTCTAGGTAACACCGCATTTTTCAAGCCAAGTGAAATCCACTGTCAGGAACTTGGAGGGAAATTACTCCCTTATCCCCCTATAAAATGGTGATTAAATAGAACCGAAGGCATGAAACAAAATACGGCTACAGAGTCTCCCCTAGAAAAAAATCGCCTGCATCTCACCAAGCTGCCCATCTTTCATAGATAATCTTCTTTAGGCCTAAATCTAATGGCTCGATTATTATGAATGGAACAAGGAGCGCCTATCTGAAAATCAGCTCCAACTGGAGAAAAGGGGCCATGGAAACCCTGATCCCTTTTGCCAGCAGGCAGCCAACCCAAATGTGGTCGGTTAAGCAGTCTACTCAGACACAAAAGCCTGGAGGAAGAGGAGGGGACCAGGCAACTGGGAGCAGCATTTGCCTGACTGGTAGATACTGCATATTGTTTGGGTGCAAGCTCATTCGCTGATCTCATGAAAATAAAGGCTGAGAATGTCCCAATGTTTTTGTTTGGTTTTGTTTTCTGTTGCTCATTTGTAATTAAATGCAAGTTGCATGTTTTAAAATGAATATTCTGCTCTTTGGGAAGGAATGGCCTAAGTAGCTGGCAGGAAAACAGAGCAATCCTTCTCACAGCTATATCATACAATCAAATTAAAATAAAAACCCTAACTTTAAAAAAAAACCCTCTTAAGAATGATGCAGAAGTCATTGGATAGTTTGGTTATTTGTGTGAGTTCCTTGTCTTGACTCCTAAAGAACACTGTAATGCCTGCCAAACAGTGAAGAACCTTGGCTATTGGACAGTATAAAAATGAAATAAATGAAGTATTTTCAGGGGGGGAACTGCCTCAAGACTTCTACAGAGCCATTCTCTTCTCATCGGTGGTGAGTAAGGACTAGCTCCCAGGCAAGGAGGGAAATTTTACAGAATTTGGTCCTCTCTTTCAGGCTAAAGTTGGGTAACCTAGGCTAGCTGGAAAAAAATTGAAATATTATGGACTAGTAACTTTTATGAACCTATTTGCAATGGCTTTCTTTCCTGTTTAGGGACCACAGAATGATTAGGAATTCTCCCTTATTGCAAAACATTTCTGTGAATCAAAAGGAACATTCCCCAGTTCGTTAAAAGTTTGTGGAATAAACAATCATTAGGCAAGATCACACGAGCAGGTTCAGCACTCAATGGCAAAAACACCATCAAGTCACGTATAAATGATCTATCAAGACCACAGTCTGAGCTTTCCCATCACCTGATATCATCTCAACCCAAAGATATTTTGACAGAGGCAGTCACATATCCAGATCAGCCGAACTACATCTCCCATCAGCAATAGTCTATGGCCATGCTGGTTAGAGATTATGGGATTTGTAGTCCAACACATTTGGAGAATGGCAGGTTGAGAAAAGCTGGCCTAAAATGTCAGGACTTGCCCTGTTCTTCTCTAGGCATCTCCAATATATAGAAATGAATCTCTCTCTCTCTCTCTCTCTCTCTCTCTCTCTCTCTCTCTCTCTCTCTCTCACACACACACACACACACACACACACACACACACGAGTGGGTTCACACAATACAGGAACCCATCCTGTGAATAAGTCAAGTCCTTTCCCACACCCCACAATGGAATCAGTCTCCCAGGTTCGGACAACACGACAAACCTGTTGTGGGCCAGACAACTCCTAAAATAAGCCAGGGGTTGTCCCAGTAGCCTGTTCCTCAAAGCAAGCCAACCTGCACTAAGCAGCCCAGATTTGCATGGCATAACAACCAGCCATGGCTTGCTACCCACGATGGATGGCAGGGTTGTGCTAACTCACACTCCAATATAAACAAACCAGATAAACAGCTTGCCAGGAATTGCCAGGGCTGATGGTGTTCAGTTTCCTTTAGGTGCTGCATCTCCCAAGCCAGAAGGCACCCAAATGGGAAAGGCCGATCGTCAGTTTTAATGCAGAACCATCTGCCCCACACACACTGATGCCCAGACTCTCCCCCACCCCACTCCATGATCCGAGAAGGCTCGTGAGCAATTAAGCAAAAACACTCCTTTCTTCTTCTTCTTATTATTATTATTATATTATTATTATTATTATTATAATAGTAACCCAGTGGAAATGAGTTAACCCATTTGAGGTAGGAGTCAGCTTTAAAACAAATAAATAAACAAACAAACAGCCACCAGGTGAAGCTATTCCTGCTGCAGGGGAAGGCTGAAGCCACAGGAGCAGGGCCAGAGGGGAAAAAGAGGAGAGGCGGCAACCTTCAAAGAGCGGCAGACACGTTTAGCAACAACCTTTGGGAAGAAAGGGAGTTACAGACAGTAGCAACCCGTTTGCCCTAGATATGCACCTGCCCCCTTTCTGGGTCACACACTGCACTAAGAGAGGTCAGGACGCTACACAGACCTTTCAACTACTTTAGCTCCGTGTCCACACACAGGCGAGGAAGACTTTTTAAAACTCTGCCATAAAGCATCCGGGTGCAAAGGCAGAGCTGGTCCGAACAGAAGGGGAAACGGGCTGAAGGTCGCGGCCAAGAGCGCGCCGGGGCAAGGGAACGCGCTGCCCTCGGCAACCCCGCACAGCCCTGCCACCCGTCATCCCGTCGCCTTCTCTGCCTTACCCTCCTCCAGCTCCTGGGACAGGAAGTCAGAGTTATCGCCCAGCTCCGTATTCCCGTTGACTTCATCACAAGAAGGACTGGTCCAGAATTCCATCCCCTGAGAGCCCAGCAAATCCCCCACCGCACTGGGCAACATCAATCTAGAGAGAAGGCACCCCCTGCTTGCCCGCCCGCCTCCCCTGCTCACTCGTTCTGCAAGGAGAGAAAAGGGTGCAAAACCAAGCCAGTGCCTGGAACGTGTGGAGGAGCAGCACGTATCTGCCTGCCTCAGACACACGCCCTCCTCCCGTGCTGTTTTGCAATGCAGCCTCTGCCTGCCCCCACCCAGCCCTATATATAGAGTCTGCTGTCCACCTGCCTGGGAAGAGTCCACCAACGTGAAAAGGTGGGGGGGCCTGCAGGAGGGAAATGGGCAAAATACAAGTGCACTACTCAGACCATCTCACCACAGTTGCCTGCGCAAAGCGATGAGGCAGCGCTTCCCAGATGAGGATAAAAGGTTTGTATGGGGGGAGCAAGGGACTAGGCCGTGACAGCTCCTGCAATGGGGGGTGGAGATAGGGGAAGGAAAAGATAGCCTCCCCCTGTTGTTATGCTGCAAAATGGTCCATCCCAGCTCCATCTTTATGCAGTATTTTTTGAATGGAAGGGTGAGTTGGAATGGGTTGAGCAATTTCTATACACACATATAAACTCACTCTCTGGATCGATTAAACCCAAAATAACTACCGCCCTCTGATCTTGTACTCTCACTCACTGGTGTGAATTCCAAGTTCTGCTCCACGCATTGCCACGCATTGGAACAATATATTTTAAAGCAACCTTTTAATTATTTCACTTTTCCATACTAAATGTGTAAAAGGAAATATTTTTTTAAAAAAATTACACACATATAGTATTCCAGTTAACTGGAAACTGGCAAATAATGGGAGGCTGGTGCCAATGCTGGAGGAGAAACCCAGCCAGGCCTGCACTTCTGCCTTTAACAACATTTTTAATACAGAAATTTGCAGGTGATTCTATTCTGCTGGGAGTAGAGCTCAGCATTCTCACCAGCTAAATATATGCAGTTCAAGCTGTTAAAAAAACAAAAACAGAAGAGCTGGGACCAGCAGAAAAGCTGGCTCCCCTAAATGTATGTGTGTGCATGGATAAAAGTAATATATTTAGTAATACATATATTACTAAATACAAAAGTAATACATATATTTAGGGTGGTTTCTAAAATGAGAGAGATTAGATTGCCTTTGCAGCTTTGGAGGGAATCAGATAATTCAGTGTGACATGAGCGGGCGATATATTTTAGGGTCAGTTGCAAGAAGACTGCAGTTGATCCAAACGAAATCAGGTTAAGTATGTAAGGTTAAACAGTAATGAACTAAGCTCTGTAGAGAGAATAGGTAAAATGACTACTCTGAACTACCTCAGTGCAGTACACTGTGCAAAGCTTAGGTAGATGCTCACCAAAGATTTCCTTTCAGGAGGATATATTTAGGGATTTTTTTTAAGGTAGGTCATACCTACCCCCACCCCAGAGAGTAGCTGAATTGAGGATACAACATTTATGCAATTCATTGACGACTCGCTGATTCAAACCAGCCTTCTATGTCCAGGCAACCTACATATCACACACTGTAGGCTCCTAGCAGCCGCAAAGCTTTCAGCAGCCATGGTATGTCAGGCGACATGACCATATTGTGAGGGAGCCCTAAATAATTTACATTGAAGCTTAAATAATGGAAGATGTTTTCATTGGCGAGCTGGAGCTTTTGCCAAGAAGAGAGGAGAATTACAGGGCTGTAGGAAAGATGGCAGCAAGGGCAGAATGACCACTTGCATTTTAGAGGGAGCCCTGGATTTTGCGAGGGGTGCAAGTTCCCTCAATGAGGAATGAATTGGGAGTTGCTGGTAGAGTTGTCAGGACTCCCGTATGGGTGGCAGCCACCCAACAAGTCAGAATTCAGCAAGGTCCAAATGGCAACCTGCTTCTTCTCTATTTATTTTATTTTATTTATTTTTATTTATATCCTGCCTTTTTCCTACAAAGGGCTCAAGGCAGCTTACATCATCCATCTTACATCATCCATACTCTAATGAATATGGGGGTCACATCTTCTGCAAAGTTGTCTCAGGTAATAGAAGTGCTCCAAGATGAGGCTTTTTCTGGGCAACCACCTTGCTTCATTCATAGAATTTTAGCAGTGGAGGGGCGAGGGGAACATCTGGATTCTACATTATGAATTAACATCCAATGAGATGTAGTGGCTAAAAGTGCGGGACTGGGACTCAGGCGATCTGGGTTCTAGTCCCCGCTCAGCCTTGGAGCCAACTGGGCAACTTTGGGCCAGTCACAGACTCTCAGCCTAACCTACCTCACAGGGCTGTTGTTGTAAGAATAAGATTGAGGAGGAAGAGAATAATGTAAGCCACTTTGAATTTTCTTTGTAAGAAAAAAGGAGGGCTATAAATCTGCACAAAGGAATCAATAAATAATTCCATGGCCATCCATTTGCAATGTTGTGCATTCCCACTATTTCATCCATCTTTTTCCTTAATGTGGAAAATCAGTTAGGAAGGAAAACATGGAAGTGCTGCCCAGTGCCTTCTGATTGCTAGCCAGAAGTGCCCCAGCCCTGTTGGTATGAACGGAGGCTCTGCAAGAACACTGGGAAGTTCTTGTATATTTCAACAGGGTTTTGCACAGGGGCACTTTCTGGAGGAAGGTCAGGTTTAAGTGTCCTCACTCGGCCAGTTTTAATGACATCCAGAATCCACCACTGGAGGCACCCCCTTACTCCTGCCGTTTGGAGCACAGCCCCTAACAAAGGACAAAAGAAAATGTACAAGAATTGGCTGCAAAGCTGCTCAGAAGGAAGCACAAGGTCATGCACAGCAGGAAGGCGAGAGAGATGGATAAATATGGGTGGACAGAAGTGGTGCACAAGCAAGTAATCCCCTTCCAGAATTAGCAGTCCTGTTTTGGTCTGTGCATCTCAAGACAATCTCATTAGGGCCCCTGGGGGAGCTGCACTACGGAAGATTATCTGGAAGGTTCTGCGTGGAGGTCCTGCCTGACTCAGAGCTTGCTTTCTTGCCCCCAGCCCTACCCAATGCCCCCTCACACACGGGCACCATTTCCGCAGGAGATTAGAGGCAGCTTTTCCAGCTGTGGATTTCCAGATGTTACTGGACTACATCTCCCATCTTCTCCAGATAGCAGCGTCATTGGTTGGGGATAGTGGAAGTTGTAGTTCAACATTTGGGGACCCAAAAATGGGAAAGGCCAGGCTTTGGAAAAGGGCTGGACTCAGCTCAGTGGCAGCAAGAGCACAATCTCTGCACGCTTGACACCATGTTCAGTTCCTGCATCTCCTGCTGCGGAAGTTCATCAGGTGCAAGGCCCACGGTGGGAAGCAGCACGACTGGCCAGAGTTGGCAGTGTTGGGTTAGCCCACCAGACACACCATCCATCAAGCTTAAATAAACCAGACTTTCCAGCCCTGGCCCAGGCCTAGTCTGGGCCGTACCATCTCAGACTGTTTGTAGATAGTGCTCATGTGATAGAATACAACCCCCCCCCCACCGCAAATCTCTGCACTTCAAAATTCCTCTATCCAAAGAAGTTCCTGCATATAGAAAACTTGCAGTTCTGCCTTAGCCTTCTCCCTGGTAAGTCTTATTATGAGCAGGGATTTTTTTCCCCTTTATAATGGAGTGATGATAATTCAGTCATGTGAGCCCCACCTCCCTGCAGTCTAGAATGGCACAGTCTGGGCAGTTGCCTGCCATTGCTAAGAGAAGCAGGCTGTACCCTTTCTCCAGCCACACCATCGGACTTTCTGCAACTTCATTTATGTTGTGGAAGCCACACTGCAGGCAGCCAGGTTGGAGAATGGGCCTCCAGCTGCCCGTTAGCGAGACTCTCCAGTGGAATTAGAAAGGGGGCAGGCGCTAAGAGGATGGGCTCAGAAATAGCAAGGATGTTCTTGAGGAGTCCGGAAATCCCTGGGGCCAACCTTGTTAAGCCAAGATTAGCTCCCTGTGTCCTTGGCGAGGCAGGGGTGCGGGATAAGAGGGCTATTTATGTAAGGCCACCAACAGAGCTGTCAGGAAAGGGTTTGTTGTGTGTGTGTGTGTGTGTAAGCGGGGTGGGGGGGAAATGTTTCAGCTCCCTGGAGATTTTCCATATAAAAAGAACCAGCCCTGGTGTATGTTGATTAGCAAAGTGCGGGGGGGGGGGGGCGTGTAGGAGGGTGCCACCATGGATGGGAAGAGAGGTGGTTACAGAGGGGTTAGAAGGAAGAGGGACCACCACAGGAAATGGACACTGGGGCAGGTGAACAAAAGGTATACCAGGAAGAGGCCACACAATGCAGGATTCCTCACAAGGCTAGGGCTGATTATGAGCTGAGACTTGCGAAGAATGTCAAGAACAACAAAAGGGGCTTCTACCTTCATGTAAATAAGAAGAGGAAGGGGAGACAGGCGGTAGGGCCACTTAAAAGGGAGGAAGGGGATCTGGTAATTGATGCAAGGAAATAGGCACAGATGTTAAATGATGGTTTTGCTTCTGTGTTCTCCCCAAAGCAGGTTGGGGGAGATCTGCCTGGGGGGAGGGGGCTGGATAAGGTTGAGGTTATGGGGGCACAGACTGGGGTCACCTCTCTAGAAGTTGAGGAGCTCCTCAGGGCCCTGGATGTTACAAAGGCGCCAGGCTACACCTGAGGGTGCTTTGGGAATTGGCAGGGGCACACTTGGGTCCATTGGCCTTTATTTTTGAGGCCTTGTGGAAAATAGAAATTCTGGAGGATTGGAATCAGTGGTTCCAATCTTCAAAACGGGTAACAGAGGGGATATGAGGAAATGCAGGCCATTTAGCCTTACGTCCATTCCGGGAAAGACAATGGAAAGGCTCATAATAGGGAAAGCTCTAGAAACCCCAGATAGGGATGGGAGGTTGGCAGCCATGCAGCATGGATTCTGTAAAAACAGATCCTGCCAGACAAGCCTTGTGGAATGCTATGACAAGGTCTCGAGGGGGCTAGACAGAGGGGACACGATGGATGTGGCTTACCTGGATTTCAGCAAGGCATTTGAGAAAGTGTCGCATGATATCCTGGTTGAGAAACTGTTGAGCTTTGGGATAGATCGATGCACTGTCCAACGGATTAGGGCATGGTTGATAGACCTCAAGCAGAGGGTGACTTTCAGTGGGGAATCATCAGGATGGCAGCCAGTGGCAAGCATAGTCTCCCAGGGCTCAGTTCTGGGACCAAATCTGTTCAACCTTTTTATCAATGAGGAGGGAATAGCCAGTCTGCTGACTAAATTTGCAGACAATACCAAAGTGGGGGCAATGGCCACAACTAAGGAGCAGGTGATCTGGGCTGGGAGGGATGACATATGAGGAGAGATTGAGAGAACTGGGTCTTTTCAGCCTGGAGAAGAGGAGACTCCACGGGGATCTTTTAGTGACTTACAGGTATGTGAGGGGATGTTGTGTGGAAGATTGCCATGACCTGATCTCCCCTGCAGTGGAGGGCAGGACGCGTTCCAGTGGGGCAAAGCGCTAGCTGGATTTCAAGAAGTCCTTTCTGATGGTTAGGACTCCTAGGATATGGAATGGGCTTCCACAGGAGGTGGTGGAGGCCCCATCAGAGAGGGTGCTCAAGGAAAGATTAGACAACCACATGTTGGGGTTTACATGAGTGGAGCCCGCTGGAGCCAGGAGTCAAGCTAGATGGCTCGGGAGGACCCTTCTGATTCGCTTTGTGTCTATGTTTCCATGTTTAATCCACATAAATAAGAGTACCTCTGAGTATGTGCCGAGGGTGGAGTGCATGCTTTTACAAGAGGGGGGCTGCTTGCCAATTTTTATTTATTTATTTATTTGTGTTGCCCTGATAAATAAATAAACAAAGCAGTATGCCTACTTTTAGAAATTTAGCATTGAATGTAACGAGGCAGAGAAAGAGAGTTCCCACAGATACAAGAAGTACAGGTGAAGTTGAATTTTCTCTGACTCATAAGAAAGCACTGCTGCAATTTAAAAAAAAATGCTTTCAAATTACGTATTCCCATCAGTTCAGTACCCCTGCTCAGCCCCACACAAGATAATACCAGCAAGCAACATTTCTGCAGTGGGGGGGGGGGGACCAAACTGGGACATGATTGGATGAAATAAATTAAATCTGCAAAATTAATAGCAGTCTGGTGGTATTAACAGCAGATTCCGTGATATATCATGGGTTTTCCTACAATTGCCTCTGCTAATCAAAGACCCCTATTAGGAATTCCGTGGTTCTGCAGCGGGTGGAGCAGGGATGGGGAAGAGAGGAGGGGATCCCCTCTTCCATGCACCAAGCACAGTGTTATGTCCAGCCCACAGAGGAGGGTCACTCATGTCACTTGCTTTCAAGTGGATTTGGCAGGGTTTTTCAAAGGAAATCACGTTAGATGTCACAAGAGGATGAAAGCGGATCCCTTTGAAACTGAGTTTTGAAAAAAGAAATCTACCAAGCAAAAGGAGTGCTGCTGCAGATGGAAAACTAAATTTGCTTGATGCTTTCCACATCTGCTAGCATCAAGGAGGGGCCAGATGGATGGTCCTGATCTCAAGCAGTGGCCTGGGAGAAGACTCACGGAACACTCTTCCCAACCTAGCGTCTGTCAGACACATTTGGACTGCAACACCCAGAATTCCCAGTCAATGGCCCTGGCTGGATGGGAATTCTGGGAGTTGCAGTCCAAATGCCTCTGAAAGCCACCAGGTTGGGAAAGGCTGCCATAGAGCAGGTGCTCTGAATGTGTGAGGGCCAGCATCTGATTGCCTATCACATTATAATATGTATGTATTTACATAGAATTCATTTCTATACCACCCCATAGCTGAGGCTCTCTGTTGTTGCTGCTGCTACCTGATTTATATGACTGCCCATCAACACCTGCTACTTGGAACACTCATAATGAAAAAGAATGCAATGCAATGCAATATTTAATGCAAACTCATACTTCCAAATATGAAGAAACAATACAATATAAAACATTTCCCACTGGAGGAGTAATATAATTGTATTAGTTGTATGTTTGTATTTGTATTTTGTATTTGATTTGATTATTTTGGAACTTCACTTCTTTATGTAAACTAACTTATACATTCTATTGTGAGGTCTGTTGACTAGAGTGAGAAACATCCTTATGGTCCTCATGTTGACAACAATGGCCTACCTTTCAAGGCTGTTGTAATTACTGCCCACACTAACAAGTCCAAGAATGAGGAAAAACCCCTATGAAAAGCCCTGAGTCATAACTATTTATTTATTTATCGTATTTTTACCCCATCCTTAACTAGCCTGCCTCAGATTCCATTTCCCACCAGAGGCCTACTTACGGAAATACTCCAGGGTCTCCTTAATCTGGTGGGGTGTAAGGCAGCTGGCCGCATCGGAGGCAACCAGAGGGGTGTGTATCCAGTCACCATGGTCATACCCAAACACCGTGTCCGCCCGGAGCTGGTACTGAGGGAGCTGCTCTTGCAGAAGGCTGATGATTTCCACCTCCGGGACATGGGTGCTGCTGCAGAGCTCTGTGCGGGGGACAGAAGGGAGGAAGAAATACGGTGGGGTCAGCAATGGGACAGGGAAGCTGCAAGAACTGGGGCTTAGGTCCTGAGAAGCTAGATTGCCTCCGACAGAGCCTGGAGAGCCCCCATTGGCCACAAGGGTTTTCCAGGCCCTTTTGGACTCCCTGTCTCTGGGCACGGCTGAGCGGTTAGAGGCCCTCCCAAAATGTATTTTCTATAAGCCCAGGCATCTGAGGACTTTATGATTCCAATCACACATTTTGCATTGTAGAATCTCGTTTAGCAGCCTGCAAAGCTCAATGTTCATTTTTAAAAATCTAGCTCTGAATTTTCCCAGCACTGGCGATACAGATATTCCTTAGTTTGCACACGGATGCACAAATACATGTTTGCTCACTTTGCATAATTTATTCCTCTTCTATTAAGCAAAAGGAAGAGCAGCAGCCTGTGCAAGAGTACTGAAAATGTTGATTACCTCTCTAGCCCATTTTCTGCCTTTGAGTTTAATGGTACCAACTTCTAAGTAGCCACATATAGGCTCACACTGTTAAACAGATATTGCCCATATGTTTCCACATCTACCTATCACAGCCTTAAGGGCTAGACACTTAGATTTTCCACAAAAAAGCTGAGATGTTTGGAATACTGAAGTTGCATTCAGCTCCAGACCTTGTACTTGCATGGCATTCATACAGAACAATTGACTACAGACATCCCTGGGTACAGATATACCCAATGGGGAACGAAAAATAAGACTCTCTCTCTCTCTCTCTCTCTATATATATATATATATAGAGAGAGA
>NW_025336088.1:5362028-5516435 GCF_004798865.1 Varanus komodoensis | reverse complement strand
TCTCTCTCTATATATATATATATATAGAGAGAGAGAGAGAGAGAGAGAGAGAGTTACTTGGAGATAAGTCACACTGGATAAAACACTCTTCTCTGCATGTTCGGACAGGAAAAAAGGCCTATAACTCTTGAAATATTCTACCAGTATTATGCTGTAATATTTCTTATTATATTACATTGCATCTATATTCTGCCTCTTCTCACTTGTGGGGAACCCAAGAGGGCTTTCTCAGATCAATTTTATCTTCACAGCAACAACTCTGTGAGGTAGGATAGGCTGAGAGTCTGTGACAGGGCACAGTTCAGCACAGCACACCAGCATATTTTAACAGCAGGTAACGCTGCCACACTTGAACTGATTGTGTACCTTTAATAAATACCCAAAATTAAGAAAGCAAAGCTCCCCTGCCACAATGCTCTTTTGCGGGCTAGTGGGGGAATTACTTGCTAAATCCAGATTTAGGATCAGGGTGCACCCTGACTGGTGAATGTGGACCCACAGCAACTGTTTTACCCCCCTTCCAGTGCTGAATGGGGTATGAGGAATTAGGGGATTCTTGAATGCTTTCAGACACTTTCAGGCTGCTGCACCGTGCCATATTCAGCAGGGCCCACCTCCCACCTCCGTAGCATTTTCAGGGCATTGGGGGCTGCCATAGTATTGTGGGGGGTGGGATGCTCTTTCTACCATCTCAATTGCTCACATCTTCAGCAGGATGTAAACCACTGCAATAGGATACGTCAATAAAACATGGAGATGCTTTGTATGTTTCCTTTAAAGAAATCAAGCCGGTGTTCAAACAACAGATGAAGAATTCTCCTTCCTCTGGTGCTTATACACAACCTGAGCATTTTTCAAGAAAAAAAATGCACACTGTACTGTCATAAGGTATCAAAAGCAAGGCATTTTAGCTCCTGAGATGGACTAGACTATTTATCCACAATTGAGTGCTATTTTTATTGTGATCAGCCAAAATGTTACAAAATTGTGCAAGCTTTTGTGTTCTCCAGAACTCATCTGACTTGATGGTACAAAAATAAAAATGCAGCGTTGCTGTTGCTAATACAAAGGATAATTCCCTTGCACTGCTGGTGCGTGTACCAACAGGAGCCCTCACCCAGTGCTCAGTGTTTCTGTCTGGGTATGCTTTTGAGTGATTTATGTCCTGTTCCACTTAAAACAATGTTCAGGTTGGCTCAGCCTATAAAAATGAAAGGCGAACAAGCATTTTTGGAATCCACCTGCTCAGACGCCCATCTTTTGTGGAGGGCTGCCAGGCAAATGCCTTTCAGGAGAGCCACTGGAAGTACAGCAAGGTCAAGGCATTCATCAGAAATACATGTTTTGTACCATTCTGATAATGTGAGAAAAGCACTAGAAGCTATTCCTCTTACTATACAAATGCTACACATTATAGTATTCCAAAATCCATCCAGTACAATACCTGTATTAGGCCAGCAACTCAAAGAACATAAAAATGTGCAAGCTTTTGAGAACTCATCATCAACTTGCATGAGTTGGCCTAATAAAAGTAATATGTAGTATAAGGATTTTGCAATCTTTCACATTTTTCACTGTTGTTTGGTTATCTTTTCATCACTGCTATTATCACCCTCAACCTTGCTATTATCGCCCAACAAACACAGCTCCTAAATCCTGTCCGCTCTTTGAAAGTGCTAAAGCTGGAGAGGGAGGGCATGCGAAAGCTCACACATACCCGGTTTTGAAAGTCTTGGTCTACATTGCAGGTACAAGAGCTGTAATGTTAAGTTTCTTGGTTTGCCCTTTGCTTTTTCCCGGCGAAGGAACTCTGCTGCCCCCTGGAGGCCAGAGGTAGCCAAATACCGAGGGAACGGAATTGAGGTTCACACAGAGAGAAGGCTGCGGTGCCAGAGCTTTGTGGTGGTTTAGATGCGGGACCGCCGCTCCAGCGAGAGATTTTCCAGCTTCTTGGCCGATAAATGCGGCCAGCAGGTTTTCTGTTACTGCTTTCCAAAACCCGCTTAGCGAGAGGCAACAGTGGCACAGAATAAATGTATCTGAATGCCGTGCATCCCTGGAAACGTTTCCAGCTCTCTTGCAAGCTGTTATTCCGTCTCCAGACTCAGTTCGTGAGTGCAAAATCTATTAGCAGTGGCCTCTAATACAGTGGCCATACAATCTTGCTTTAAGGCTGTGTTCCCCAGCCTGGCATCCTGGACATGGCCAATGCTGGCCAGGAATTTGGGGACCTGTAAATGCAGAGCATCTGGAGGGCACCCACTGGGAAAGCTGTTTGGAGGAATACAGCATTTAGTTGTGAATGTGTGTAAACCAAATAGGGTTGCCTCCAGGGAATGGATTCTGTGTCCCAATGGTAAAGATGCGTCACCTGGCTGCAGTACCCTACTATTGAACCCCCACCTGTGTTTGATAAAGAACACTCAGCGAACTTAAACTTCCCAAAAAATCGCAGAAAGGCATCCTTTGCCCATTTCTGAGCACTACCCTTAGTCTTTTATTTTACTATTTTCATTATTAAATTTATATCCTGCTTTTTTCCTCCTGCAAGGAAGCCAAGATGGCTTACACAGTCCTTTTCTTCTCTAGTTCATCCTCACAACAACCCTGTGAGGTAGGTTAGGCTGAGAGTCACTGATTGGCTGAAAGACATTCCATGGCCAAATGTGGGGTAGAACCCAGGACTCCTGAGTCTCAGTCCAATCCTCTACCCCTCCATGGCTTTCACTACAAAGGTTGAAAAAACTGGTTATGTTTAGGCTTGAGAAGGAAAGATTTCAGTGAAGGGTGGTGGGGCATGATAACATTCCTCAAACAAAGGCAACCTGACAGGCCATCCGGCAGAAGAGGGAAAGACTAGATACCTGGGATTAAATTAAATTAAATTAAATTAAATTAAATTAAATTAAATTATGGCAGATTTGGGTGGAACCGTGCCTGTGGTTCCTTCAGCCGCTCTCCCCAGGATCTGATGAGCCAGAGCCATTCGGGCTGCAGAAGATCAACATAAAAGACCAAAGCAGCAGCAATTGGAGGCGGGGGAAGATACTTCCAGGCAGCTGATTTTCCCCCACCGCACACACTCGAAGTCAAAAGCAGGCTCTACTCCAGCCCACTGGGCCAGCCAGCACAAGCCGCAAGGGCAAACAAAAGCCTTTGCTATTAGCTCCATGCAGGCACAAGATCCTGGACTGTTCTTTTAATCAAATGTTGGCAATCTCAACCCAACTGCAAACAAACCAACTCCGTTTACTGGGAGTGGCGCACTGTCATCTGCAGGACTGCAGGCCTGTGCTTGCGGAGCCTCTTCTTGGCATCTGGGGCCTGTCTAAGCCTTTGCTACAGGGAATGGTGAGTTGGCTTATAAGGCTGAGGACTGCCCCAGTTGCTGGAATTGGAGGAAGCCATTCTGGGGAATTCCATATTGGTGGACAGGATGGAATTGCCTTTCCTAGCAAGCCTCTCAGACCGAAATCCTGACTAGCTTCAGTCTGATTGATTTCAATGGGTCGACTCCCAGTGTAACTCAGTCTGGCTCCAAGCATTTGAAACTTCAATTGCTACTGCTTCCTTTCCTCCCTACCTTGGACATGATCCAACCAAACATAATCACATCTTCCAGGAAGCAAGCCTCCCTGAGTGGAATAAAGCTTCGTTCCATGCAAGTTCGGGGACTGCAGCTTCGAAATCAGTCAACACTAGGAAAAATCTCGTTAAAATATGTTTACCATGTTTAAATATGTGGCAGAAGTCATGGGCCTTAATTCTTGGGCCACAATAGATGCATTAGTGCTTAAGGAATTACCCTTTGCTGTCTTGGCTGCTATTAACAATGTGGCTGCGCTCGGGAAATGGCAACCAGTGTCGTTTACAAATGTTCCAGTTGGCTGGATCTTGTCTAGCTGCAAGTTTGGTTTTTCATGGTTGTTTTATCTGTTTGTTGTTTCTTTCTCTGACGCCTTGCTGTATAGCAGGAGTGCCCAACGTGTCATCCTAGGTCCGTTTCATGAGGACCGCAGCCTAATTCCAAAAGCTTTCTGCATGAAATCAGTGCAAGTTTCTGGCCGGGGCAGTAGGCTCCTTTCCTGACAGCTTGCTGGGCAGGAAGGAACGACAGAGGAAAGTGAAGGGCACGACGACGAAAAGGCTCGCCCACTTTCCGTTTGGCCCTGCTGATCACTGCCACATGGTCTCCCACAAGCAGTGCGGCTCCAGGTTTTGGAGGGCCCCTTCCTCAGAGAGTCTCCCTTCTCACCATCCTTGCCCCCAGCTGCTACTGCTGTCCCCTCTCATCAAGGCTGCCAGTGGCTTGCTTGACAGGTGGAGAAATGGGGAGCAAGGGGGCAGGGGCACCTGCAGCTTCTCCTCCTCACCACCACTGCTGTCTGGGGCAGGTGAGCCAGGAGGCTGCTGTGGTGGAAAAGAGGAGCACCTCCTGCCTCGCTGGTGGGTCCCTGCCAGGTTGCATCCCTCAGCCGATACCCAGCTGTGCCTGTGTTTGATGCCAGCCCTGCCTATGAGATAAAGTGGCCCCTGACAGGAAAAAAATTCCCAAGGGAATGGGAATTGCCCTTGCGGGTGTCTATGGGTATTGATTTAGGGTTCGTGATTCTTGGTTGGCATATAGGCCAAATAAGAAAGGGACCTAGACCTTGGGGCTGCCCCCTTCATTGCCATAAACAAACAATTTCACTTCCTTGTTTGTAGATGATGCAATGTGGCCCTTTCCCTGAGACAGCTTGCATGGCATAGATGCTACATGTGGAGGCTGTGAACCAGGAAGTGCCTGGCTCAAATCACACGTGAACTTTAAGCTAGTTACTGTTATCTCAGTCCAATTAGCAACATAAAAAATGACTGAGTTTGCATGACATTGGCAACCCAGTGTGGATAACTAAGCCATAGTTGGCTGTCATGTTATCTGAAGTCAGACCACTTCTTATGGTTATGAAAGTTGCATAAATTTCCTTTCCCGCCCCCCAAAACCTCCCTGCCTTCAAATTTGAAATAATCCTTTCTCCTGATAGCTGTCAAAAGATGCTCACAAAAAGAGCTGAGATGTAGTTCTCCCCTTTTCATGGTACCTAACTGTGATAGAGGTGTGGAAATTGTGAAAGCGAATAAGAGCAATCAGAGCAACATGAAAAACTAGGAAAGAGCACTTGAAAGTGAGAGAGGCATTCACTTTGAGGGGGGAAAAACACGTCATTGTTTTTCTTTCCAGTTAACAGTTCACCAATTGATAGCTGTCAAGTATGCACAGGGCAACTTATATGCAGTCTCACTTGCTGAATGTCCACAGATGTTGCCCACTGCATTTTGACAGCCAAGCCATTAGTCTTTCATAAGTGTGCACTTGAGGAACGGCGAAGAACCCCCATTGGAAAAAAAATGCAAACTAAATTGCACACATTTCTGTGGTTTTCTCTTCCCAGTAAAAGGACAGCGAAGCAGTGATGGTCGCTGTAAGGTAGAGCCGCTATCACTGGCAGTGGAACAGGGGTCCCCGAGAAAAATAATCCTTGCAACTGAAAAGGACTAGCCGTTGGAGCAGGGACGGGGAGACAAGAGGTGTTCTGCCAGGCAGGATCCTGAGACACTGGCTGGAAAAAGTGGGGAGGCTGAAAGAGGGGAAAAACAACCCATAATAAGTTTGACGGTCTGCCAGGTGCACTGTGGCTTTTCTACAAACCACCCACACTGCCTAACTTATTTGCCATGGTTGTGTGAACTTGCCCAATAATACCAGCTTATCTTTCACTGGCCTAATTCCTGTAAAGAGAATTATACCAGCTTATCTAATCTCTGTAAGAATAACTGAGAAAATATAAGAAAATGACTGGAAACTTAGGAAGCACGGCTAAATGTGAGATGTTCACAGAAAATGTACTTCCATTTATTCAAGGGTGTTGGTGTTGGCTTTCATTCCCAGTTGCCCTGCTCTCCTTTTCAGACCACGCTGTCCTTTCTTACTTCAAGTAAGGCAGTTATCGGTTTCCAGGCACAATTTAAAGTGCTGCACTTGATCTTCAAAGCCCTCTACAACTAAGGATATCTTGTTCTCCATGAACCTGCCTGGCCCTTTCTAAATCTCCCTTTCTTCCAAGGCATTTTAAGAGAGGGATTCTTTGGTGGCATCACCCTCCCTGCGGATGCACACCTGGCACCAATGTTATCAACTTTTCAGCGCCAGACAATGGCCTGTTTATTTTCTCAGTCCCTTCATTTGTTTTTCTTTTAAGGCTCTCTTAATCTTGCTGGACCTGAATTAAGGATTTATGTTTGATGTTCTGCTGTTTCAAATTTTGATATATTTGTATTCATTCCTGGTTTTAATTTGGCTGTTTTTAATTATTTGTCTAGGTACCTTTTCCCCTAAAGAGGAGGATGAATAAATACATAGAGAATAGGTAACAGACTGGATCTTTAATTCTTCAGTACATGATTATAAATGGGATTTTAATCTGTGCTAATAATTAAATTTGCAATCCTATACATATTTATCTGGGAGCAAATCCCACTGAAGTCTGTGGGAGTAAATATGCATGGAATTGCACTCTCATAGCGATGGATAGGCATACTTAGTTACCTTCTTTGCATTAATTCAGGGTAAAATAGGTGGTGTTTTAAGAATGATTGTTTAGGGTGTATCTGTACTACAGCAGTACACCATATGCATTAATTGCCCCTAATTAATTGTATTAATTGCCATGGACAGTTTCAATTGTCCATGGTGGCTTCCTGAGGACACTAGGAATTTTAACTGGAGGAGGCTGAAGAGAATGATATTTTATAGATATCTTCCCACAGAACGAAAGCTCGCCAGCAGAGGTGGCTTTCCAGGGCCTCCTCACCCAGCTGCTTTCCCTGCCCAGGGTTCGTTCATCCGTCCGTCTGTCCTTCCTTCCTTTTTGTATTGACTTCTTGGATGGCAGCAGCAGGAAAAGCAGCCATGATGGTAGTGATGGCAGCCCACCAGTATGGACACCAAAATTAAGCGGGTGTCTGGTCCACCTTGCAGCTGCCCGCCATTTTAAATTCAGGTATGTATTTTTTTTCCCCCTTGGAACAAGTCTTCTGAGCAGCAGACAGCTGGACTAATCAGACACTGCCTCGGGGCGGGTGCAAGGAAAGAGGGTACCCGAGCTGCAAGGAGTCTTCTCACCGCTGCAGTGGCTGTGCTTAGTTCAGCTCGCTGTTCCTCAGATGACGTGTTCGAAGAGGAAATGCTTCTGTGTGCTTGCAGCCTCGAAGGTCTCCCACCACAAAAGTTCTTTCCTCTGTAGACAGCCTTCACGGCCTGCTGGGGGTCATTTGGGGGCTGTGCAGGCGGTGGGTCCCCACACCTGAGCCCTGTTGGTCCAGCCCTAGCGGCGCCACTGCTCTCAGGATTTCCAGAGAGAAAAGGACTGCAGTGGAGGTAGACCCAGGACCTGCCGCCTGATTCGCCAAGCGGCACGCTTGAGCTTGTTCTCCTGGCAGTACCCACCAGTGAGGGTGGTCGCATCCTGCTGCTTTGGAAGCCCACCATGGCTGGAGGCAGATGTTGTCAGCTCTTTATCGAGGAAGGAAAAGGGAAGGCTGCTGTCGGAAAGGCTCCGGCCTGCGTGGGTCTGTTCCAGTGCTGATGTGTCCAGTTTGGCTGACGTGGTAGTGAGGAAAGAAGGTGTTGTGCAGGGAGCAAAACATTGGGCTCGGGGAGGAGAGGGCAATGCAGGATTGTGGTTCTGCTCCACACCTGGAGAAAGAAAGGAGAGCGTGACTGAGCAAAGCTATTTTAAACCGCAACACTCCAAATCTGGTCCAGACAAGGACAAGCTGAGACAAGGCCCAAAGAGTTGTGTCAGCCAAAACACAGCCTTCTCCAACCTGATCACTGGCAGCTATGTGGACTCAATTCCCATCATTCCCAGACAGCACGGAGTGATAAGAATGGAAATGCACATATTTCCAGGTTGGGGAAGGCTGTTCTAGCCCTAAGGCCCTGCTTCCAAGCTTGGCACCATCTTGGCACAAGCTTGGATAAAGCCAGACGTGTACAGTCACTCTGACTGATGCAATTAATCAATGAGGAATGTGTTCTGCACATGCCCAGAGGCAGTCTTGCTCTCTGTTCAAAAGACTGGATAGAATCTCCGGAGCCATGATTCAAATGAATGCCACATATGAGGGGAAAAGAGGTAGAGACTGGAGAGCATTTAAAATGATCAGCCTTCAGCTTGTAACTGTTTCAGGAAGGTGGGATCAATATTATGTTAGAAGAAATTGTTTGTTTTTCACTCCACTCCAAGCTAGGAGCGCTAAGCAGACGCTATTATGATGTTGGTGATTTACTACTGGCCGCGTGCTGCATTTACAACAGCTGCGAGTTATGTGGGAGGAAAGGGTGCTGGAGATGCCTCAGGCCTCACGTACCGCCTGCCATGTGCCAGGTGGCAAAGCTGGAAGAAGGTGGACCTTGGCCTCCCAGTCCTGGAGGTCTGGAGTCACAACCTGAGTCTAAATATGAAAGCAGTGGGCAGGCTGAGCTACTGGAAGGGGGTGAAGAGATCCCTCGTCAAGCACAGCCCATGCCCCAAGCCCACCCCTCTTTTGGGTTCAGGGTGGCCAACTTGTGGCCCTGCAACTCCCATCAGCCCTTCTCTGCAGAGTCAATGGTGCAGGATCATGGGAGTTGGAGCCCAAAGCTTCAGGAGGGCCACAAGTTGCCCATCCTGGTGTTTCGTTGCAGAGTTGACTTTTCTTGTACCGCATGGCTTGAGCAGCGCACTTGAGACTGAACAGTGACTGACACTGAGTCGAGCATTTGGCATGAAATCAAATTGGCCTTTTTATTCTTTTTGAAGAGATCAAACCGGTCAGTCCTAGAGGAGATCAACCCTGACTGCTCTGTAGAAGGCCAGATACTGAAGATGAAACTCAAATACTTGGGCCACCTAATGAGAAGGAAGGACTCCCTGGAGAAGAGCCTAATGCTGGGAACAATAGATGGCAAAAGAAGAAGGGGATGGCAGAGGATGAGGTGGCTGGATGGAGTCACTGGGGCAGTGGGTGTGAGCTTGTCAGTGTGAGCTTGGGTGGACTCCGAGGGATGGAGGAGGACAGGAGAGCATGGGGGAATGTTGTCCATGGAGTCGTGATGGGCTGGGCTCGACTTTGCGACTAACAACAACAATTCTTTTTGAGCTACAGATAGCAGCTGCTGGAGGGTCTACTCAGGACTGTATTTAACCCTTCCGCACCTGCCATGGGCATAAAGCTTTTCCCCTCCATCCCAACCCCTGTGCCAGGCTCTTTCCATTGCAAGAGAAACCGACACTGGCACTCGTGGTGACCTGGTGCCAGCAGGAAACCCCATCGGAGGTCACAAGGTCTGGCACTAGCTGCTACCACTGGGAGTAAAGCAACCCAGTCTCCTTGCTTCCAAGCATGCTTGTCCCTTGGGAACAACTGGCCAAGGATCCCACTGGGATCGTGCGTGTTGGGCTTCTTTGCAGCCCGCTGATGTCCTTCAGGGAGCACAGCCAGCTTGCGCTCAGCATGTGGAGCGCAACCAAAAATGTGGCATAGCTCTCATGAGCCTCCACACTTGGGGATGAAAGTGCACAATCTGGATTTGGGTGAGAACAGGATAAAAGGTATATTAAGAACTCAGGTAAAGTACAGAATGGAAAAAGGGAAAGCAATAAGTGGTCAGTTTCTGAGAGCAAAGGAATGAATGGTTCAAAGAGTCAAAGGCACAAAACAATGAGGAGATGGTGCTAAACTGTCTGCCTGGTTCTTTGATGTTTGTAGCAAGGCTCTTTCCTTCTATCAGGTCTTCCCCCTTGGCTAGGGAAAAACCACACCTGGGCACCTGAACCAGAGAAATCTTGGGCAATCTTTCCTGGGTCTGCCTCAGGTACCCTCACTTGCTCCTAGCACCCTTGTTGGAAGATACACACCTCTACACTTTCTGTCTTCTCTGGTCACTCCCCACTTGGCCAGGTGGAGATTTGTGAGAAATCACTTGTCTTTTGCCTGCTGACTGTCCAGTGATCATTCATTCATCCCCAGCATTGAGATGGATTTTAGGAGATGCCTAATATTTAGGCACCTGGACTGTAGTGTCTAGCATACAGAGAACATCAGCCAGGTCATATACATTGGAGATGGGGGGTTTCTGTCTCCGGGATCTGGGAATGATGGATGTAGTATGGTCTGGCTGAAAGGCTACTCTGGGCTGACCAGAGCAGCTTGCTTATTTAAATATTTACTTATTTTATTTTTATACCACCCAAGGCTCCTTAAACTTATAAATGAAGAGAAACATATAAATGAGGAGAACAACATATAAAACAATGCAACCATAAAACAATAAATAGTAAAACCAATAAAACCACAGCAGTTGCAATCGAGCTGGTACAGCAGTATAGCAGTAGTACAAAAAATATAATACACAAACTAAAATTAAGGAGTTAACTATTAAAATGCTGGGCAAATAAAAAGGTTTTAGCCTGGTGCCAAAAAGAGTAGAGAGTAGGCGCCAGGTGCACCTCTTTGGAGAGCTCATTTCAGAGCTGGGGTGCCACAACCAGAAAGGCCCTTCTCCTGGAGGCCACCCTCTTTACGTCCTTCGGAAGGGCCTCCCAGAGAAGAACCCCAGAAGAAGATCTTAGGGTCCAGGTAGGTAAATAAGGGACAAGGTGTTTCTTTGGATAACCTGACCCAAAGCTATTTAGGGATTTAAATGTTGATACCAGCACTTTTGACTGGGTTTGTATTTCAACTGGGAGCCAGTGCAACAGAAAGAGGACTGGCAGAATATGGTTTTGAAAGACAGTCCCTATTAACAGCCTTGCTGCCCTATTTTGAATCTGTTGAAGTTTCCAGACCATTTTCAAAGGCAGCCTCCATACAGTGCATTACAGCAACCCAAAATGAGAGGTTACCAAAGCATGGATTATTGTAGCAAGGCTAGGCCTGTCCAGATAGGACCATAGTTGATATATCAGCCTGAACTGATAGAAGATGTTCCGTGCTGCTGAGTCCACTTGAGACTCAAGCAGCAATTCTGGATCCAGGAGCACCCTCAGACTATGACCCTTGTCCTTCAAGGGGAGCGTGACCCCATCCAGAACAGGTTGGATAACTCCCAGACAACCCGGCCACCAACATCGCCGCCACCTTGTCTGGATCGAGTCTCTGTTCATTGGCCCTCATCCAGTCCATTACTGAACCCAGGCACTGATTCAGAACAGCTACTGTCTCACCTGGGTTTGATGAAAAGGCTGAGTTTCATCTGCCTATTGATGCCACCTCAGCCCGAACCTCCAGATAACCTCCCCAGCAGTTTCATGTAGATGTTGAAAAGCAAGGGGGATAAAATGGAGCCCTGCAGAACTCCACGGCATAACTGCCTTAGCTCAGAGCAATGATCCCCCAGCACCACCTTCTGGAATCGGTCAGTCAAGTAGGAGCAGAACCATCATGATGCGTTACCTCCTACTCCTAACCCAGCCAGGCCATCCAGGAGGATACCATGGCTGATGGTATGGAAAGCTGCTGAAAGGTAAAGGAGAATCAACAGTCTTTCGCTTGACAACAAGCAATTTTCTTTCTGCTGGCAAAGGTCATCCCAAAGGATCACCAAGGCAGTTTCCAATCCAAAACCTGAAGCCCAGCTAAAATTGAGCTAGATAGCCCATTTCATCCAAGAGTGGTTGGAGCTGCTCAGCCACCACCCGCTCAGGCACCTTGCCCAGGAAGGGAATGCGGCAACAGGCCTGTAGTTATCAAACTCTTCTGGGTCCAAGTTGGATTTTATTTAGGAGTGGCTTAATCACAGCCTCTTTTAAAGAGGCTGGCAGCATTCCCCCTTTCAAGGAGGCATTTACAGCCTCCCAGACCAGGCACAAGCCCGTTCCTTAGTTTTCACAATAAGTCATGATGGACAAGAATCAAGCATACAGGCGGTAGGCCAAACCTGACCAAGTACCGTGTGCACATCCTCAGGCCTCAAAAACTGAAGCTCATCCAGCAAAACTAGACCAGACGGTGCTCTGGATGCCCCTTTAATGGAACGGTATTAATTGTGGTATCCAATTCACAATGAATCTGAGAGATTTTATCTTCAAAATGCTATGCAAATTCATCACAGTGAGCTACTGAGGGTTCTATGGTTTCTTTGTCTGGCCCAGATTGTAGAAGACCATGAAGCACCTGGAAAAGCTCTGCCGGACAGCAGAGAAGACGCAACGCTGTTGGAAAAGAACTGCCTCTTTGCCACCATGGAGGAGGCTCGATAGTGAGCTCCAACCCAAGTCCAGCCGGACTCAGCACAAGTTTTCCTCCACCTGCGCTCCAGCCACCTCTTGCTTCATTGCCCTCAACTCAGCTGACCGGGCTCTGCTCAAGAGAACAGGGCACTTGGGTGTGAGGGTATCAACCTCCCAAGCCATCTCTATTTTCCACAGAGTGGCTTGGGCTTTGACAGGAGCGTCAACCATAACAGCCAGCGATTCCCATCCAGATCTATTAGCTTCCAGGGGCAGATCTTTTTAAGAGGCCCCCCACCCTTGGGGAAAAAGAGGGGGGAAAGAGCCAAGAGTTTAAACCTCAGAAGGACCATGACAAGAGAGTTAGTTCATTCCCCCAGTTTCAGATCACCATCTCCTGCCCAGTCAAGAAAACCAGATCAAGAGTGTTTCCTCTTACATGCGTAGGGCCAGTGACGTGTTGAGACAGCCCCACGGTTGTCATGGTGGCCATGAAGTCCTGAGCTGATCCAGATGATGCAGCCACGACATGGAGGTTCAGGTCCCCCAGAACCATCATCCTGGGGATTCTCAACACCAAGTTCCAGACCACCTCCATCAGCTCAGGCAGGGAGTCTGATGGGCAGCAGGTGGGCAGTTTACCAGCAGGGTCCCTAATCTGCCTCGAGTGCCCAGCACAAGATGCTAACACTCAAGACTGGCACTCGAGTGGGCAGGAAGCCTGGAGAGGGAGATGGTTCTCCCTCATAGGCCATGGACACCCCCTCTCCCCGACCCTCAAGACAACGCTGGTGCTGCACCAAGTACTCAGGTGGGCACAGCTGAGAGAGCGTGGCCCCTTCCACTTCGCCCACCCAGGTCTCAGAGAGGCAAGCCTGGTAGGCGACCTTCAGCTAACTTCTGGCAAGGCTCTTTGTATTTCTGGAAGTGTTCTGCGCTCCAGCTGTCCCTACTTTCCAGGAGTCATCCCTTCCATGCACCACCGCCATCACCACCACCACCTGTCCCTGTCAAACCATTGTCTCTGTTCGGGCAGTAGAAAGAAATGCTGTGGGTGTCTTTACTGGCTTAGCACGCATGCGCTAGAATGGCTAATATGCATGTTTCGGCCCTCTAGGCTAAACGGTGCTTCTGGAAGTCAAATGTCTGCATCAAATCTGTCTCCCAAGCACATTCATGCAAATGAACACCCTGCTGCATAACAAGTTGCAGCTGGTAAGGCTCATTCTAAATAGTGATATGCAATATCATCTTACAGGGCAATTGTGGTTTTCCTCGCACCACGCCTTTATTACTCTTTCCTTTGTGCTCATATGACCAGGCCGATTGTTCCCTGCTTGTTTAAACATAAACTGCCACAGACTGCTTCACTACCACACTGCCTTACCAAGATACTCAATGTTGCTAAATGAGTCCTAAGTGGTAACTACCTTCCAGTCCCAGTTATGAATCTGTCTGCCACCTTTTGAACAATCTGCAGCTTCTGAATAGTCTTCACGGGCAGCCTCACTGCAGTAGTCTAACTTGGACGTTGCTAGAACATAGATTACTGAAAGCAGCCCATCCCTGTCCAGATGGGGTCATAGCTGAGTCCCCAACCAAAGCCAGCAGAAGGTATTGCATTCCACTGAGACCACCTGAGCGCCAAGTGACAAAGGTGGCTGCAGGGGAGCACCCAGGTTGCAAGCCTGCTCTTTCAGGGGTAGCACAATGCCATCCAGCACAGGTTAGGCACCCTCCATCTGGCCAGAAGAATCAACAGTAGCAACCTTGTCTAGTTTGAGCTTCAGTTTGTTAACCCGCATCCAGCCCAGGCACCAATTTGGCACATCCACAGTTTCACCTGGTGGAGATAAAAGGGCAAAATATAGCTGTGTGTCATTGGTGTACTGATGACAGCACATCCCAAATCTCTGGATGGTAAGTCAACCCCTGAGGAAGCCATGCTGGAGAATCGAAGGGGCCAAACAATAATCCCCAAGCCCCACCTTCTGAAGCTGATTCTTCTTCTTCTTCTTTACATCCTGTGTGGGGCACTTTGGGCAATCTGGAGCTGATTATCCTATGTTATTCCTATAGAACTGGCTATAGGAATAGAACCACTGCAATATAGTACCACTCCCAGCTCAGACAATTGCCCCAGAAGAATGCCAGAGGAATGGTATTGAAAACTGACAAGAAATTCAGGAATCTAGGGTTGAATTTCACCTTGCTTTTCTGGATCTTCTGAAAGAGATCTCTTGTTTTTCCTCTTTTGTTGCTCTCTTCTAATCCTTACTGAAGTTGTATTTTGGCATTATGTTTTTCTTAGCAATCTTTTTCAGCTTACTCTGATCTCAAGATCACTACCATTAATCTACTCCTGGTCTTTTTTAGCAGCAAGAATACAGTTTCTCCACCTTTTACTTCCAATTACATAATCTATTTGATTTCTGTATCTGGTGATGTCCATGTATGTAGTTGCCTGAGTAGTTGCTTGAAGTATGTATTTGCGATGAACAGATTGTTGGCATCACAGAATTCTATGTGTTATTCTCCTGCTTCATTTCTTACTCCAGGCCAAATTCTCCTGCAACATTTGATTCTGCTTTGTTTCCTACTTTTGTATCCGGTCACCTAGGATTATCAGCATGGCTTGTTTTGACTTGTTCTGGTGTTATCGAGTTCTTCTGCATCAGTACTTGCATGATTCTTTTCAATTTCTTATTCAGCATCTGTTGTTGGAGCATAGACCTGACCGACAGTTTCGTTGATGTGTTCTCCACTAATTCTGATTGATGTTATTGTCAGTTTTTGCACTGTAGCCCTACTGCCTGTGCTACATCTTGCTCCAGTATTGGAACTACTTCATTTCTTCTGTATGTTTCATTTCTAGAGCCATTTGCATCACCAAAATAGGACAAAAGAAGAGCTCTGCATAAAACTTGCATACATTATTTATCTGTCTAGATATATGCTAGCATACTAAAAAGCAGAGACATCACCCTGCTGACAAAAGTCCGTATAGTCAAGGTTATGGTTTTTCCAGTTGCAATGTATGGCTGTGAAAGCTGGACCATAAGGAAGGCTGAGCGCCAAAGGATTGAGGCCTTTGAATTGTGGTGCTGGAGGAGACTCCTGCGAGTCCCTTGGACTGCAAGGCGATCACACCGGTCAGTCCTAGAGGAGATCAACACTGACTGCTCTTTAGAAGGCCAGATAGTGAAGATGAAATTCAAATACTTTGGCCACCTAATGAGAAGGAAGGACTCCCTGGAGAAGAGCCTAATGCTGGGAACAATAGATGACAAAAGAAGAAGGGGACGGCAGAGGATGAGGTGGCTAGATGGAGTCACTGAAGCAGTTGGTGTGAGCTTAGGTGGACTCCGGGGGATGGTGGAGGACAGGAAGGCCTGGAGGAATGTTGTCCATGGGGTCCCGATGGGTCGGACACGACTTCGCGAATAACATAACATAGATATATGTTAGAAATAATTAATTTAAGCAACAATACAGTACCTCTCACCACAGTGGGGAAGACTGTGGCCAGGTGATCTACGGATCTACTCCTCTGTCTGCTCTCTAATTACTAACCCCTGATGGACAACTTCAGGGCCCTGCCGCTCACCCTTCCAGTTTTTATCGAAATCACACCCGGCTGGACAGACCTTCAAATAGAGGCCTGTCCTTGAAAGCAGGCACATAACCCCCTTAGCTAAGGCCCTGCTCCAGAGATTTGCTAACTAGCCAAGGAAACAAACCATATGCCCAAAACATTTCCACTCTGTGGCAACATACATACCTCTGCACTCACGAGTTCAGTGTACTTCTCAGAAAGTGCAATAAAATACCTGTTTATAACAGGGCAGCTCCTTAATAGATACTCTCTCTGAGGAATGGTATCTTTGCAGAGATGTGCGTGTTGGAGCTTTAAAACAACCTACCTCCTGGGTTCCCCTCTGCCTTGTGCCTGCCTTTCAGAGTCACACGGTATCATAAGCAGGGTGGATCCTTATCTGATGCTCTTAGACTACTTTCCCCACTTAAAACTTTGGCGGACATTCAAGTAATTTTATTTCCTTTGCCATCCCCATGATGTCACCTGAAGTTTCCAGGCAGCAGATTCTGAAAGCTGTCATGACTGCCAGGGTCTCTTTGGCCAGGGAACTCCTAATGCCACTTAATAATTAAGAGAGGCTTTTGGCTATGGGACGGTATGGCAATGAAATGAATGAAGAAAGAAATTGCTGTTCCACTGCCAGCTACAAGTGAAGATGTCATTGACTTTGCATGCTACTGGGGGAATACTTTTCCTGTGGGTACATCCTGGTGTGTTCCATCTAAACTAGTGGGTGTGACACAGCCATATGGGTGAAGAAGTCACCTCCATAGGGTTTTTATTTTTTTATTTTTTAGTTGCACCATAACACTTATTTTTAACATGTGATTGCCTGACATTTATCATGACTTGTAAACTATGTTTAATGTTCTGTTTGAGTTCAAAGTATAGACCAAGTGTTTATTCAGGAAAACTACCATCACATTGCTAAAGTCATGATGCTGTGCATGCACATTCTGGCAAACTTGAGGGGCGCTCACGAGTTGCTGACATTTTGGCCGGGCTGACAGCTCAGATTCAGAGAATGAAGTGTGTGAAGGGGAGTTGGCCTGTCCAGGTGGAGCTGCCAGCTCAGGCTCAGATAACGAGATGGTTGTTGAAACGGACTCAGCTGCAGCTGCCGTCCAAGGCCCTGGGTTCCGGTCTGTGCTTGCTGGGGAACTCAGAGATTAGGGCAGCCGAGGGGCCCAGTCAACTCATCCGTGGGAATGAAGAAGAGCAACCGGGCAGGGGGGGTGGGATTCAGAGATGGGGAGTCTATCGGATGAAGAGCTCCAGCCTCCTGAGGAGCTGGACCCAAAAGTCTGTCGTCACAGTCGCAGGGTGGCCCAGCTGGGGTCCCAGAGGAAGGAACACACGTGCCCATTTCCACAGCGGTCCTCCCTCCAGAGACAGGTGCAGAAGGATTCATAAGCAAAGCTTTGGGTAAAGGGGGCCAGAGAGGGTTCAACACTTTGCTTTGTGCACGCTCAGAGACTCACAAGTAAAAATAAAGAAGTTTGGCAAGAAGTGTTGGTGAGTCCGTTACTGCTGGGAGGGAGAATTCAGCTCACAGCACATAATGAGCAGAAAGGGAGTGGCTTTAGTAATAACATAAAATAATTAGTACCAAGATGCTTTTTTACAACGTAATTGTATACACCTATTCAGCAGTCAATCCCATTGATTTCGACAGGTAATGATAGCATCTGGTGGCAGTTTGTGCAGTGACACACAGGTTGTGGTTACGCATGAACCAGGCCACTAATTATTACCTGATCTGTATCCTTCCCTCCTCTTTTAATTGATAGCAACCCTTGCAAAACCGTCAAAGAATGGGGTTGGTGCCCACCCAAAAGGTAATCGTACAGAGTACTAAATCATGATATGTCCACCTGCGTAACACATCAGTGCACATGTACAAACAGCACACTTTTTGGAAAAAGAGAAGACTACTGCTACACCATCCATGTCTGCAGACATTATGTTCCAGTTCCAGCTCTGCCCAGAAGTCAGACTTTTTTTAGTCTGAGAAATGGCAGCAAAGCCACAGGAAAGTCGCAGGAAGAATATTGGTTCCACGGCAAACGTTGGAATTTTTTTGCCACATGATATAGCGATTGCTGCCAACTTGGATGGCTTTAAAAGAGTCTTAGACAAGCTCACAGAGGATAAATAAGGCTATCAATGGTTACTGTGCATAATAGATGAATATTATTTTATATAGTATTAGAGATAGTATACCTATGAAGGGCGGATGCTGGGGAATAAGAGCAAGATAATGCTATTGCCCTGATGTCCTACTTGTGGGTTTCACAATGGCATCTGGTTGGTCATTGTGGCAACAGAATTCTAGACTGGATGGGCCCTCAGTGTGATCCAGTCGGGTTCTTATGTTCTTATATCAGCGCTTTCACTGCCCCCCAGCTTCAAGTCAGGCCCTGTTCCAGAGCTTTGGAAGATGGCCAGCTTCTGCTCAAACTGATTTGGAGTCAGTGTGCTTTGATCCTATAATGAACCTAAGCTGACATTGGAAAACCAAGGTTTCATGCTTCCCATCAACTGTGATAGGAATAAAAAACTGGCTAGACATTTTTCTCACGGTCAGAATTAGATTATAGGTGTAAGCAGAGTAAATCCTTAAATGGGGATTGGGTCTACCTAATGTCAGAAAAACTGTGCTATGCATTTTTATAGGTATTTTAGTTTTAAAAGAATTAGAAGGTTTGGATGGAAATCACAGGGGTGATTGTGCCTTTTGAGGTGATCAAGACAGCCAAGTGCTCCAGGAGCTTTTGTGCAAGAACAGTTGTGATATTTTTAGAGTTTCAAAAAGAAGATATGCTCATTCCACTATGTCCCTTTTCAATTCCTATTCTGACAATTGCAGGCAGAATAGAAGTGTCTCTCAGAAAGAAACCTGCAATGTTTCAGAAGGATATCGGTGTAGCTGTTCAGGCAGAAGGCAGTTCTTAAAAGAAAAAAAGAGGGCAGGAGTTTGCTTCTCATTTCTTCCTGAACTTTGTTTTTTATTTTGGTTTTGGTCAACTCATATGAAAATTGTGCATGCAAAAGCGATGATAATGAGCCAGGAAAGAAACCAGTTTCAGAGCCCTAGGTACAGGGGCAAGGTTGTCACGATGACTGAAATCTGGTTTAAGTCTTTTTCATATTGAAGCGTGATGGCATTGCAAGAATGGCTTTCTCACAGTCACGTTCTTGCCCTTCCCTAAAGCGTAGTGGCTGGAGCCAATAATAAAACATGCCCTAAGACTAGAAGGTGGTTCAGTCAGTCAGTTCAGTTGCACTCTCTCCTTCTCCATGCAGCATTTAGAGAAATGCAAACAAAAGAAGCTATTCTGGAGTCAGTCTGTGGACACATACTGTACCCAAAACATGAGTTTGTAATAAAACCTCTTCTGGAGTCACTGCAGTTTTATTGGCTTTGGAGGGAAGCCTGTTTAACACAGGACCTAAAAGAACTGGAGCGAAGCAGCTCAGCTCTGCTTAGCTGCAGGCTTTGTCTGAATCTGATGCTCATCTCCCTCTTAGATCATGTACGTGCCCCATCAGTGTAAAGCAACACACTATGGCAATTTAGCATTCAGTGCCTAGTGCAGATGGATCACTATGTGATTTTGCTTTAAGGGCAGGTCCTGCTTATGAGTCAACAGCATGGGAAACTTGTGGCAAGGCCTGGGCTTTAGAGCAAAAGAACTGCTCTGCTGAAAGAAGCAGAATCCTCCTTCCCTGCAGCATTTTATGTCCAAGCTAGGCTGGAGCTCAGGAACAGAAAAAGTGATTTCCAGGGGAGAGGATGCTGACAGGGGAGTTGAGTGACCCCTGTCTCCTGACCCCTATCTCCACAAATCCCCTTTGTTCTATTTATCACCTCACTGGCGACTAGGGAAGATTCATGTGTAAAACATGCGGGTCTAAAATTGTCACGTGCCATTCCAGTCTACATCCTGGGCACAATCCATTGGGAAGTTCTATCCACCGAATAACAAAAATAAAAAACAGGAGCAGCAGGATTTTTAAAAAGAAAAGAAACAGCACACAAGCTATGCACATTCTGCAAAAAAGTACATTTGATACTTAGGCTTCATTCTTACAACAGGAACCTTTGTAAACATCCCAGAGAGCCATCTGGTTATCGGGCAGTACTAAAATGAAATAAATAGACAAACAAATAAACCTCCTCCGTATGCACATTCCACTCAGACGTTTGCTCCTAAGATTCTCCTAGAAGTGGAAATTTTTGCAAGCATTGGTGGAAAGTAATGGGGAAATGGGGCTGTAGGGTGGCAGCGAAAAGTTTGGCAATCTCAGCAGCCCTGGAGACTGAACATGCAGTGGTGCTTCCAAGGCAGGACTCTGGAGCAGACATCCAGAACCCCACACAGCGGCATGAGGAGGAGTCCCCCAAATGCAGCAGGGCTGACGTAGCCACATGTTGAAATGAATGACATGCCCCACCAATGGGCACGATTTGCCTCTGTTCAGGTATCAGCCATGAGAGGCAGAGAAGCTTGCCAGTAAGAAGAAGGAAGAAGCTGAGATCATCAGGAATCCAAATGCTACCAGTGCCGCACTTCACAGGCACACAGGTTTTTCTACACCTCTGATCCCCTTCCTGCCTTAACCCATACCATGGCTCTGCTTTGTCCAGCCGTATCCTTTCAAGAGCCAGAAGTCTGCAGTGCGATCTCAACAGTCCTCAGCAAAACTCCTTCCGCTGCATAAAGTAGCCGGCGAGGAGCCATTCCCCGAAACTTCCTGCCTGCAGAAGAGGGCAGCCTTGGCAAAGAGGGCCAGTAGGGCAATCATTGTAAAGCTGTGGCAGCTGAGCAACCACAGAGGAGAACATCTGGCAGCTAGACTCTCTCTTGATGCAGTACCTTTGCTGCCAGGCAAGAGGATCACACAAGCTGCACTGGAAATTTCAACTCGTAGCCTCTGCTGTCACAGCCTGGCTACAAGATCCCCTTCCTGAGCTGCAGTTCTCCCATCACCCAGCCGAGACAGCTTTGCTGCTAGTGAGACACAGCAATGGAAGGAGGGGAGTGCCTCTTTCTCTCCCCCCCCTCCCCATCTTTGCCCGCTTCCCTTGCTCCCGACCACTGACTCCCCATCTCGGTCATTCAAGGAGAAGGAAGGACACAGACCGTGCTCCTTGCAGTGCCTTCCCAGGGTCCAGGCTCTTTTTCCTTGGGGAGTGAGGTTGCGCGTTCAGTGAGTCAGCTCAGATTCCTTGGCTGCCCCTCTTGTGCAGCACTGCAGCTTCACTTGGCCAGGCTCCCGCTAGCGTTTTAACTCTGTCCGGGAATGGAGCCGGCCCTACCATGAGGCGAGGTAGCGGGCAGGTCTGGCACCTCTCAGAGCAGCCAGGTTTAACCTTTGTGGCTCAGTCCAGATTTCAGCAAGCCTTACCGAAACAAAACTGTCCTTGGATGGGTCCCATTTGTTTAATAATGCTCATGGAGACAAATGTTCAATAGCAGAAGGTGTGCCATTTTGATTTCCCGCCAGTATGCCTTGGGCCGGCTCCAGCTGGGAAAGTGGGCTTCTGGGAAAGTGGACACATGACTCCAATTGAGAGATGTATGTGGTCACTCAAAAGAATCACCAACTTAGCCTCTACTGCAGGCTCAGAGGCAAAATAGGACCCCCCACCCCGAGTTTGCCAAATGGCCGCCCCGTCTCTGTAGCCTCACCGCTTTCCCCAACCCACCGATTGTTTGGCCCAGGCTTTTGTGCAGCCTTCCCTCATCCAAAATGTTGAGCTGCCTTTCCTAAGGTTTAGTCACTGGCAATAAGAGTCCTGATCTAAAATACACTGCTAGTATTTTGGCTATGTCCCTTTCACCTTTAGCTCCATCCACAACTGGAAAGTGGCCTCCAAAAGCTTCTCCAAATTGAATGGAGGTTCTATCTGAAAAAGATCCCCCACCCTTCCTCTACCCACAGCTCCCCTGTTCCCCCAAATGTCCCCCTACAAAACAAGAGTGACTAACAGAAATGAAGAAAATCATCATCATCATCATAATCGCCACAGCTTTCTCCTTTTTACAGTATTGATAAAATGGTGGGTAGGCCTAGAATATTCACAAGGCAGCTCAGTCTAGCTCATGTGACTGATGGCTCCCAAGGCTTCTCTTCAAACTGAACATTTGAAAAATACTTTCCAAACAATTCATTTTTTATCTAAACAGGTTTGTGGCAACCCACCGCAGAGGTAGTGCTGAACCTGGGGAGCTGTAATATAAGATATCTCACCGGAGGGAGGAAGATTTTGGTCAGGCGATCGGAGGGTGTGCTGTCCAGTGCTGACCACTGACGGGAACTCCGAGGGCCCTGCATGCGGTTCCGTCTTGGGGCTTTTTATCTTTAGCACAGATCTGGACACAACAACCCTTTGAATGCAGAATGGCATCGGAGGGCTGTCTGCTGAAAAGCTTTGCAACAGAGGGTTGTCCTCTGTAAACCAGGACACAAGGCTACCTGAACCACCAGCCAGCTCTGGCCAAAGACAACACTTCTAGTCCTGTAAGGAGATATCAGGCAGATCTGTAAGGAAGCAACTGAACAACCATCGGCCAGAGCGAGATGTTGTAAGGGCTGGCCTCTAGTATAACTTCCATGCCAGCCTTCTCACCAGTCTCGGGAGTCTTTGCTGCTGTGGTTTAACTAGGTCACAGAAAGCCATCAATACTCCACACACTGAACTATCCTAGCCTTTCTCTGTTTTAAAAGCTAACATTTTGAGGCTGTTGTTGTTGCCCTTCCAGCTGAAAAGATTTGTCCCAACCAACATTTATGCCATATAGCCACCTTTCTGTCCCTGATGCTGAAGAATTCTGTGCAGTGCTGAATCTTGCAGAGTACTTTGCCAACAAAAGTTGGTCCATAAAAGATGCCCCCTGGCTGGTATTTTAATATTTAATTCTCCTGGGCCTGACTTGGCATTTTATGCCTAGCCCAGGGAAGGCTTTTCCAGGTGCCCAACTTCATGCCCTTAGTCGCCTGACTGTTGCCAAAGAGCTGTCTCTGTGCCAGTTTGTGGCAATCAACTGCTTACTGATTCCAAGCTGGCCGCACCCAGAACAAAATGTCTGGCTATTGTTTAAACCTGGTTGGGGACAGCAAAAAGAGAACAGAAGAACTTTCTCCCCTGCCCTGAAAAGTAGTTTGATCTGGTAGTTACTTGAAGAGTTGGGAATCAAGAAGAATGGCAGTGCATGGCATTGATGCAGCCCCACTGGAAATCCTGCTTGTTTATGCCCCTCTGGTTTCAGAGATGGCATCGCGCACTGTGTGTACATTTCTAAGTGGATTCCCAGAACCAGGAGGACTAGTGCTGGGAAAGAAAGCAGGGTCCCCAGGACAATTCCCAAGGTTTCAGTGAATGCCAAATTCCATGCACAGCAAAACCTAGACGTGTAGTGACCGGCGGCTGCTAAATGAAGTGCAGGCTATAAGTGCTCTCTGCACCGCTGCCGCCTCGGTGTTCCACACGGAGCAGCCACGCAGTAGCAGGCTCTGCCAGCCCACCGAAGACACCCAGTGTGAAATCTCCCCCTCCCCTCCCGCCATTGGAGACTCATCCTCTGGCACGCAAGCCTGTTCCCGTTTCACCAGGGGCCTTATTATGAATGCTACTAATGATCCATGAAAAGCTATTAACTATGCCCCGGCTAATCAGACCGGTAGCCAAGAGGGAAAAGGGAAGCAAACTTGTTCTTTCTTGCTCTTTCTCGCTTCATTTCAAAGGTTAAGACCGATTAATGAAAATTAGGAATAGCATTTGATTCACAGGAGGGAGATCCTGGGCAATCCTTCCCCCCACCCACTGCCATCGCTTCCTCTACGGCACCTTTGGACAAAAGGAAAGCGGGACAAGAGGGAAAAGAGTCCACTGAATTATCAGCACTGGTATTTGACAACTGCAATGTTCCTGATCCCATCAGGGCCATATATTCTGTTTTCCCTTCTAGCTTCTATGGTTTCATGCAAGACAAGTTAAGAAGAACTAACAGTGTTTGCTCAAGATGAGATCTTGGCATCACTTTGCATACAGTTGCCCCCTTTTCTTTTGATAGACGTCCAATTCCTTTTTCAGCCAAACAAGAGACAGATATTCAACAGTTGTAGTTTGACAGGGAGCTGCAGCAATGGGGAAGCCTCACCTGTTGAATGTCTGCCCATCGTGCAAGCTGCTCAAGGCAAGGGACACCACTTAAACCCCACAAAGAAAATGTTCACCTCTCCAGTTGTGCAAAGCCCAGAGAATGTCAGGGAAAGAGGACGGCAAATTTGCAAATCTCTTTCCAGTCTCACAAAAAGCATCCTTTCTCCCCTCCTGGAGTAGAATAACCAACAAAGCCGCTTTACCAAATAGCAAATTGTTGTATGCAAAACTGAGATGCAAAACTTACTTTCACTTCTTCTCGCTTCGACAGTTGTACAGCTCCCACCAGGACGAGCACGGAATGAACTGCGGAAAACTTTCCTACTTCCCTTCGTTGCTGTTTCCCTGCAACGGGTGAACAAAGCCTCTCCTCCGGCAGGTGCAAAGGCAGAGAGGGCTGGCCGCATTGACTGCTGGGAATTGTAGTCCAGCTGAGAACAACAGAGGTGATTTCTCTTTTGTAAGAGAAATGTGTTCCCTAAGCTTCTCTGCCTGCTTGTTCGTATGGATCAGAACCTCTGATCCAGTTAACGAGGTTCTCATCCACGTCTTCCTTTTGCTTTTATGTACATTTTTCACAACTCCTCCAGCCGTTTCTCTACTTTTAAATTTTAAAGACTATCAAATGTTGCTGGAAACAATTGGTCTTGCATGTTAAGTGTCCGTGTTTTCCATCAGGGGTTCCCCACTTTTTCCTTGCTTTGAACATTTGGAATGTTCCCTGCTGTCTGTATTATCATGGTCTCTGGATCCAGCATGGCAACACACAACACAGTTCTGAATGTGTTTAATCCTAACTAAGCCCCATGGAGTTTCAAGGGGCTTACTTTCTAATGCATTTAGAACTGTAGCCTTAGACACAGGTGTCTTCCCTCAATATAGCCCAAATCTACTGCTTTTTGTTCTTTTCTTTCTTTCCAGATGCTGGCAAATGATGTACAGCATATGCTATGATTTGTCACACCAGCTGAAGATTCTCAGCTAGGATCAGGGATCCATGCCAAAAAATACAGCATTTGCAATGGTTGTGCTTTAATATCTCATAAAAACTACAATGTTCTAAGTGCAGTTCACAGTCATACACCCTTTAAACATCTGAAAGAAAGAGATATGGGCCCTTGGTTTGCGTATTCAATGCACGTGCCCATTTAAACTGGGCACCCCCTAATTGAGACTAAGCACCATTGACAATGTTGCGACTTCTACATAAACATGGACCTGCTTGTTGCATGTGATTTTTACCAGTGTGCTGGCCAGAGATACGGGCACTCCTAAGGCATTATCACAAATACATTAGCATGGGGTCCTGGGGGCAGCCTCTTAGATCCTGGGGGCAGTGGACTGATTGATCGGCTTTATATGAAATCTTGTACCTCATTAAGCAGGGATAAACCTTCTCATTGCTGTTCTGGAGAGAGGCGTCTTGCTGTATCTCTGCCCACCAGTTTACTGGCACACTGCAGCAAATCTGAGACAAGAAGGAGCAAAACACTGCAGAATTGCGTATTCATTACCAAATCTGAGAATTGCCTGAATGTGGACAATGAGTGATTCTCTTGCTACAACTTTTTTTAAACAAATTGTTGACTGAAATAAAGATCTAGACCATGGTTGTTAAATGTATTCTTATTTTTGTACTCTTACAAAATTCCAGGATAGTTTGTCTTGTCTCATCTCCCAAAGATGGGTTTCCTGGGCTCAGCAGAACTGGAGCCACTACCATAAAAGCCTTGCTCCTTTAACTCACATTTCATAGGTGGTTGGAGACAGCAAGTGGAACCAGACTCCTCCTAAGTCCTCGGGAAGAGGCAGCTGAGTGGTAGAATGGCCAACAAGGATCCCAAGTTCAGTCCCTGACATCTCCAGGCAGAGCTGGAAAAACTTCTGCCAGAAGCCCTGGAAAACTATTGCCGGTGTGGCTGGTAGTGGACTAAATGAAATGCCTGGCAGCACAGGGCAGCTTCCTCTGTTCCTAGGATGCTCGTGGGGGGGACTCATATTACAGGGAAGCGCACAGACTCTAATGTACGAATTAAAAATTAAGTTGGATCAGGACACAATCATACTAAGATCTGCTTCGTACATAATGCTGACATGGGCACAGGCAACTTCCGATTCTCCAGACTTTTGGCATACAACTCCCATCAGTTCTAGCCAGCACATCAGGGCTCAGGGATCATGGGAGTTGCACACCAAAACTTTTGGAAGGTCACAAGTTGCCCACTCCTAAATTAACCCAGGGTTGACCCAGGGCTTCTTGCCTTCCCAGGTCTATCTGGAAGATGATTGGACAAAATGCGGTTTATTTTCTCAGTCCCTAGGTTTTCTCTCTCTCCCTTTTTTCACTCCCTTCCTATATCGCAAATGCCTTTGCAGCATGAGTACTGCCATACAGAGTGGCTAGATCTTTTTTTAAACCACTCACGTATGCCACTTCTGTAGTCTGGCAGAGCAGTCCATGGTTCTAGATTCACATGTAACAACCACCCACAGTTTAAACGATGCAGAATTCACAACCCAGCAACAAAACATGGGTTCTCCTTCTGGGCTGTTGTGATGAACAAACTCTCCCCCCCGACCCAGCATAGCTGGGTTGCATCTCGGTGATCCACTCCTGCTTACCCCCAGAGCACCCAGAAAAGTCCTTCTGCAAGGTGACTCTTACGACCTTGGGGAAGCAGCCAGTGGAGCCATTCTTTCCACATCAGTTGCAGGGGTGAGGAGGGGGATCTAAATATGAACCCTCTGTTGGATCAATTTTCCAACCTTCTTAGCTGGCAATCTGCAAAATCCTATGGCTGACTAAACATGTCCAGCAGCCATAGGATAGTGCGACCCATTTATTTGCTTATTGCTTTTTTATCCGTGATTATAAATCTCCTTGAATGCTGTTCTTTTGGTAGAAAATCGAGTACAAATCAAATAAATACAATTGAAACGCCATCAATTTCTATTTACCATACAGTCTGTGAATTGATGGCGGAAGAATAAGATTGTCCCCTTGTGTCTTTATCGTTGTTTCCTTGCCACAAATCTTCCAATAGTGAACTGCCAGGGTAATGCTGCAATTCAACTGCTGTGCCTCAAAGCCCCACTGTGTGGCGATAGCAAGCTATAAATCAACCAGAATACAGTATTCAGAAAAAAAATGCCTCTTTTCCCTTTGTCATGGGAGCTTCCTAGGGGAAGCCATTGTGAACTTGCATTCCAAGAGCAAAACTTTATTCTTTAACTAAATGTGTCTGCTATACAATCAATCTGAACCAGTACTAAACTTGTCTCTCTGAAGAACCCACCAATCTGCAGTTTTACAGCACCAACACGATGTAGCACATTTAAGATTTTGACCTTCCTCAGAACAGTTTCAGAAGTCTTCGAGGTGGAGCAGGCTGAGGGGGAAGAGAAGCAGCGTGAGGCCAGCATCTCAAGCTATTGCCGGTTCAGTGCCAGGTGTTTGATCCCCACAGGCCTGGACTGACTTTAGATTTGAGGATACTTGGGAAGAAAACAAAGCCACCTGTGTCAAAGATGACATACAATTTATGAAATATGGATACAGATTATAACAAAAGAAAAGAAAGCTTCCTGAATAGACCAGGGGATGTTCCATGGCCTCAGACAAGTGACTTGTCAATTCTTCTTCCAAGGCTGGGAGTGAAAGCCAACAGTCCTTGTCACTCAACCCTCACTGCCAGTCTGAGGCTAGTTCTGGCCTTGAGCATTAAACCAGTCAGATTTACACCCATGAAAGTGGAAGAGGCTCACTGGCCCTCAACAGGATTTCTAGTACACAAAACATCCTTGTTAGTGCTTACTCTTGCTGAGCATCCACCAAGAAAGAAAATTCCACAGCCTCCACAAATAGCACGGGCCATTGCTGAATTGCTCTTATACTGAGGAAGTTTCTGCCCACACTAAATCTTCTTTAAATCCATCAAAATTTAAAAACTGTCAACAAGTAATTCACTCAGGGTTGGTTAGTCTTTCTCAGACATCCTTGTGCTATAAATGAAATGTCAGAATAGGTACCCTTCCCCTCCTTTGAGGCGACGTGTTGAGGCGACACCCACAGGGCAGGATGCTGAAATGCCAGTTCCTCCAACGGGGAGCCCCATGGGCATTGACTCCGTGGTTAGGCACCAAAGTCGGTGCAAAGCCCAACTGGGGGCTCAGAGGGAGGAACACCGATGGGCACACTTCAGTAGAGCCCCCCCTTCTGGGCTGGCACACAGAAGGGTTCAGAAGGGAGGCTTTGGGTAATGAGCAGTAGATAGCCAAGTACAGTGGTGAGGCTGTTTGAATCATTCAAAGTCCAAATCAGTTCTTCCCATTAGAAATAATGGAAAGTGAATTAATCTGCTCCCAGACCCTAAACAATACCCATTTTGATAAATTTAAACAGCAGATATGGCCTCCTGAAGCAAATGAAGTTTGATATAGTAATGTGCATTTGATGTAGTAGTGTATTTACTGTACCTTAGTGAGGTTTGTTTGTTTTTTAATGTAAACATTCACCATATTTTTTGATCACACCACTTATATAACTAAAAAGTAAAGCAGAAAAAAGTATTGAAAGTGCATGTACTGAAAACACAAGAGACAACTTGGGCACACAACAGATGACATTTCGCTACGATCACATTTTTTTCATTTCGCCTGCCATTTGGACATAGAAGCATCATTTAAACTGCAGGGCAATTTTATGTCAGCTCTAATGTTTGAACTCTGGATCGTTCAATATTAGAGTCATTCGAACTACAAGGCACCACCATACCCGACTCCAGCACCTTCTTTATTTGCAATGGCATCTCTGGACCTCAGAGGCAATTTTAGAAAATACTTGGCAGCTGTGGCCCAGGCCCACCTACTAATCTGCTTCTTTCTTTCAAAAAAAAAAAAAAAAAAAAACTAAACAGGCCAAAATTTGCACCCTTCTACCAGAATCAGGTCACCTCCCTCCCTGCCACGAGGCTTTCCACCACTAGGGAGCTCTACTGATAAAACCATTTTTTCCAGCAAAATAAAGTTATTTCTGTATTCAGCAGCAGTGTGAGCAAGCCAGAGACAGGTACGTGCAGTTCTGTAATCTGCATATGTTTAAGCAAATTAGACACATATGCATGAATGTGCAGTCTTTATTCTGCTTGTCCTGGAATGGATCAAAGTAGTTCACACAAAGCTAACGGTGGTGCAGTATGTCGAATTCAAATCCAGCTCAGTCTCTCTCGAGTTTGGGCTTTTAGTTGCCCCCAGCATTGCAGTGTTTAGCTTCACAAGGTATGGAAAATGCTTTTTAAGATACTGTGCAGCCAAACATCTCACGATGCAAGGTTCCGAATGTTACACCAAATTTTGCTCATCAGTCCCTCTCACACACATATTGGAGGAATTCAAACCCTTTTGAAAGGCAGAACAGAAACAGTGGTCCATTTTCAATTGGAGAGAAAGAACAAAGGTGGCGAAGTCTGCAACCTTCTGTGTGTTCAGATTTTTAAAAAGTTGTACACCTCCCAGCCATGCCCATATAAGTACTTGTGCTTGCTTCAGGTGGGTAGCAACTGCAGCCAAAGAGATCTGAAGGAAGGGGAGAAAGGGAGAGACAAAAACACTTACTCGGGTATGAGATGAGATGAAGGCACAACTCAAGTCTGCGAGGTCTTGCCTGACAAGTTTAATTTCTGCTCTGTTTCTCGGAAAGTAACAGAGGAACCAGGAGTTCTAGTATCAAATAACTGCACAGTTTAAACACTCTGCCCAGAAGCCACAAAGAAGACATTTTGCTCATCCTGCCAGGAACGTTAGTTTTTCTCCATTGTTGCAACCTGATTTAACAGAAACTGACAGAGCCTGTCGCCCAGGTGGGGATTAGAAGGGAATAACTGGCAGGTTAGTGCAGACCAGAAGCAGTGAGGAGACATCCACATGCTGTTGTTCTGGGCACAGCTGTGAGTTGCTGCTGTCACTTGTGGAGGATGTCACGGGGAAGGTTAGTAAAGACTGTGTATCCCCGCTCACCCAGATTCTGTTAACTGAAATGTTGTACAACTCCGTGGCTACAACTATAGCCCACTTTCTGAACAGAACTCAGGCAGTATAAATGTGGTTTCCAGGCAGCATTTGCATCTGGTTTCTGAGGAGACCAAGGCCAACTTCAGGCCCTTCCGCTGACACCTACAAATTGTGCCACATAGGCACCATGTTAAAATTCCCCACCATATTGCACAGCAATGTTACATTTCGGGGTTCTTCAGGGCATTGAGTTTGATGGAATATGGCAGCTTCCCCACTTGAGAAAGGCATGTGTCAAACCAGGGCGGAGACAATCTGCCCATTGTCTAAATGGGTTGGTGCTGGATGAGGCAGAGATGCATCAGCAAGGCTGTTACACCCATGCAACACCCTGTAGTGTGTTGTTGTGTATATACTTTGCTGTTTCGTATGTGCAAGTTCACTTAGACAGTCTCAGCAGGGTTGCATGAAAGGATGGTCATCACAGAGCAAGACACAGAGCAAGTGTTCCTATCACTCCGAACACCATGTTTTTCGGCAGCATCAGTTCACACATTCAGCTTCAGGTCGTCGTGCATACAGTGTGCAAGCAATATAGAGTGTACGTGAATTCCCACTTATTGCACAGGTATCTTATTCAAAAAAGCTGGATTGTACTGGCAGAAAGAAGGATGGTTTCCCCTGAAATACAAGCCAATTTACAGCACGAGTGAACAGACTTCAAGCTTGCCAGATTAATTTTGATTTTGTCCTGCTTTTTATTAGAACCCCAACAGCCACTAAACCAGAATCAGTTGGAAAAGACACAAATTTTCGACTTAAAGAACTGTATCGATGCATATTCTGAGCTCATCAGTTTTCCAGCACTAGAACTGAACTGAATTTTCCTCCAGCTTTCTTCATTTTAGGTGAAAAAGCATTGCTAAAACGATTAAGCCAGAAGGAAACCCAGGATGATCTGCAAATCACTTGTAGATTTATCAATAGATCATGGTTTACCTTGTCCCCATTCCTTCCTTACCTTTCAAATTAAGAAAAACTACAATTCAGATTAGAAAGGCTATTTTAACATTTTAATAGAAATTGCTCCATCTTAATATTAATAGAAAAAGTACTGTTTTCTAAACAGTGTGCCCTGATGTGAACAACTTTGTTTTATTAGCACTTTCTAACTAGATTATACCCCCAAAGATACTTATTTCTAGTTCTTCTATTTCAAGTCTTCATCTTATCCCCATTTCATTTATATTAAGAGGCATCTCACAATTCCAAAATGGACTGTTATGCCTCCCAGTTCTTATTATGAATTTGCCAGAATATCCCCTTGATAATTATAATGCCCCATGCTTTTTAGCATCAACTCTTATCACTTGTAGTTTTGGGGAAAAAGGGCACTGTTTTCCTTTGCCTGCAAACATAGACTATTTCCCATCAGCAGTAGCAAAAGCAGCTTCAGGAAAAGCATAGCTCACAATATATATTTATATTGATTTCAGCTGAACAGTCAACTCCCAGTCTTACCATCTGAAGAGGGGGAAAAAGCAAAGTACTAAGCAAATCAATATACTAGCTTTGGATAGAAGCTGGAAGAAAAAACTTTTAATTAGTCTCTTTTTAAAGAGAGGCACACCGAGATGGGAGCTGGCACTCTGAAATAGTGTTACACTTTTCATTATTTAATTAGTGGAGTTCCCAACAAGCAGATTGAAGGTAGGTGTATTTATTCTTCTTCTCAAAATGTGCAATTAATCATGACTTTTAACTTGCACATTAGCAGCTCCAAATGGGTTGCAAGAAAGAGGATCTGAAGTTGGTAATACTAATGTTGGCATCAGTTTAAAATGTATCTTCCATTCTGCAGTGTCCAGTTACTTAGTGCCTGAGAGAAGCAAGTACCAAAAATGTGTTTCTCATCTTCCTGCCCCCGGAAATCCCACTGAACCACCTATCTGGCTTCTGCCATTTCTCACACATCTTTGCAAGCCTAAGAGCTAAATATTTGCTGCATGTCAAGCCCAAGATTGGTGCTAAGCTAAATTCTGCAGCTAACATGACTGATTTTTCTGTGTTCCAGCAGAATTGCGGTATAAGCTCTTTTTCATTTGAAATTGCAGGCTTAGTGTTTTCTTAATGGTTGTTACTTGACCTGAATGTAAGGGATTGAAATGTAAAAAATCAAACTCTGATTAGCTTCATCATTGTAGCTTTATCATGCCATTTCCTCAGGCGGAGATGAAATCCGAAAGTCCTGCCCACCTTCACTCTGCTTATGTTACTCATCTTACCAGTCATCTCATGTTCTGCTACACCATGTCCAATCTCTAGTAAATCAAATTCAATTCACATCAGAAAGCTGGCAGAATGGCGAGAAAGCAGCTCGATATTGGAAGCTTTACTCCTCAGCTCCCTTTGATCCCAGCTCGATCCTTTTGCCATGCTGCAGGGATTAGCAGCTCACAAGACGACATGAAAATGTTCCAGCAGGTCAGGGGAATGAGAACGGGCTGTGGGGAGGGGGCGGCAAGAACTTGGGAAGAACTCCCCAAAACCCCACCCTCTGCTTTAAGTCAGGAATCAAGTCACTTAAAACAGTGCCAGCCACTAAGTGAGCACCTATTATTCTTCCTGCATTCACCCATTTCTGAATGCTGGATCCCTTTGGTCAATGACAATTCTTAGGGAGAAAGATCTCCTAAACAGCAAGAACTTACCTCCCCATCATTGTATTCAAGGAGGCTGATGTCACCACTTGAAAATGATTGTGTAGGTCACAGTACCTCCATACTTTATGCTACCACAAGTGCCGTGGGTAGCTGTTGTTTTAGGGGGCTTCCAAAAGCAAGCATCATACAGCATGAAAAACACAGAAGCATGGCTTCCCAATGCACATAAACCTAAGTTTGTAAACTAGTGGAAGCATATTCTCACTGTTTGCAAAAATATTGGCACTTCCCCTTGTAAACTCAGTGGCTGCCTCAAGTTTGGAGTCTTTCGCTATTGCTTCCAGAATTTTGTAAGTACCAGGATGCAGGGGGTAATGTCTAGAGAACCTTCAGGACTTTCATACCCAGATTTCATTTGTCAGGAATGGAAATTCAGTCCTTAATGGTTTTGATGAAGAAGCAAAGAGCTATGCAGAGCAACCGTAACTTTGCACTTAGAGATGACTATTCAAACTGGTGTGCAGGATTCAGCTTTTTCTGGGGCAGAATTTGGATTAACTTTGGTGCACGATTATGGTGCACGGTGTCAGTGTAGTACAGTCTCTGTGTGCCTGCAACTGTATGGTCATTCAGTTTTAACATGGGATAGTGGATAAAAGTGAACAAAATGCCTTTAAGGCCTTTGTCCCAGTAGAATAACCTTTGATAGTACTTTTCCACATACAGCTTCTGGACCATACAGGTTGGCAGCACATCAGTGGATGAGTTAATGTTCAACCAAAGGAAGCAAGGTATGGACTGGCACAGTCATTGTATTATTCTGTAGATGTGCATCCTTCTGAAGCAGTAACACAAACATGCTCAGTTCTTTGTTTTTTTCCAGGCCTCAGAAGAGCCAGTCTTTGTCCTCAAGTGCCCAGGGCTGAGCCTTAGAATACCAAGTGAATGCCTCAGAGAGAGGATGTTTCAAGCTGCTTTTCTTTTGCTGATGAAGCAAGCCAGCCTAACCAAACTATAAGGATTAAAGGGCAGAAACTCCCAGGTAGGTGTGACCTTGGCCGCCACTGCAGTGAATCACTCCCCTGTTCCCTTAAGCATTTCAGAACGGTCCTTCCTTTTTCTTAGGAAGAGACATTATTAGGATTGGTGCAAAGGTTATAAACTGTTGTTTGTTGAATTAAAGTAACCCAGGCTGCCAGTGTATTTTAGGGCTGTCCAGTTCCTCCACTTCAGGAGAAAGATTTACTGTTAAGAGCAGCTATGCGAAGATTAACATTCAAACAGCCCCACAACTGCTTCATATTCTTAAAGGTCCATTCTCGCCCCCCTACTACTATGTTAACCTTCTTTAATCTCAACTTAAAACAGGCCATTACATTGAAAATAAATTTGCTCAGCAGCAAAACTTCAATATTGACTTTTTGAAGGATCAAAGGAAGTATAAAATAAGAAACTTACAATTTAACACACAAAAGCTAACATTTAGAAGACTATTTCTTCAGTTTCGCTCTTGACCCACTCTCATCTCATACAACTCAAACTAACCTTGAAAAATTAAGTGTACTCTCAGCTTGGAGTCCTGTGGATTAAATTTGTGGATGCCAAGCTAATCAATTAAAAAAAAAGATGTAACTTCCCAATTTGAACAGTGCACTTCTAGTCAATTCTTTCTGAAACCCTTCCATGACATCTTTGGGTCAACCATAGATCCCCTACTGCATTAAACCTATGCTCATGTAACTGAATTTGGCTATCTCCTCCATGTAGAAATTTACTTGTCTTTCAGAAGCTAATGTAAAAACAAAAATAATAAGTTCATTTGCATTGCAAGTTTGGGTTTGAGTTTTTATTTGTTTTTTCGCTTTGGTCTATACAAAAAAATCCCTTAGAGAAATAATAATAAAATTTTCTGAAGTATATTTGCAGCTACATCGATCCCTTTTCCAGTGGAAGCCTCAAGCCATCACATTGAGAGAGCCGCTTTTAAAAATGCATTAGAAGGAACAAGAGGGGAAGGGAGAAGAGAACATGCCAATCACCAGGAAAGTTGGGGGAGGGAAGAAAAGGAAGGGCTTAGGTTAAAAATGTGCAAGAGGTCGTCAGTAGAAGGAGAGTTTTCTTAGAATTGTTAGTTACTCCACTTTGTAGGTTTAAGGGATTCTTCAACTGAGGTGCCAAAGCCCACCGCCACATCTGCTGAAGGTTAAAAAAATGAAGCTGAGAAATGCAAAGCTGTTCCTTTCTTGGCAAACTCACACCCATCAGCTGTTCTTTATTTTTAAAAAAAATCCTCAAAGGCAAAAGAAAAAATAGCAACGTTTCCATTTTGCACACTTCCCAATTGACAAGCGTTAGAAGTGCAATCAGAGAAAGAAAAATCTGTCAATATACAACACAGAAAAATGTGTGTGCATTTGAAAAATACTCTGGTGAGGATCCAATGGCAGTTTGACAATGTTGTCCAGATTTGCAGAAAAACTGGTGCGGGGCAGGAGGAGGATAGGCTGATTAAAAGTGGGTGCGTGGTGGTGGTGCAGGGGAGGATCTTGTGGACTGCTAGTAAAAAGTTATCACAAGGTTGTTAGGAGCAGTCCAACGATGGGGTGGAGGTCTTTCCTTTTGCCCACAAGAGGGAAAAATGGTTTTGCTTTAGAAAATAGAACCTCCTTGCAGTGAAAGGAAGAGTTTGTCATCATCTTTCTCAGGCACTTCTGTCTCCCAAGTGCCCATGGTTGAGCACTGGGGCTGCCCTCTTCTGTGTTAAGAAAACATCTGTGGAATAAGAACAAGGGAGATGGGTGTTAGATTTGCAGGATTCGGAAAATGCGAGAAATTCTAAAGAGAGAGTTCCCTTTGGGGACAGGATGCTGCTTTTTACCAGAGCAGACATTAGTCCATCGAACCCAGTACAGTTTGCTCAAACTGGCAGCAGCTGCCCAGGATCCCCTCCTAGTACCTGTCAGGGGAATAACCAGCACTTGCAAAGAAGTGCTAGATCACTGCACAGAACCATCTTCTCCTCACCCATTTCTGTTCAGTCAGCAACACAGTAGTGCAGTCCCCCTATTCAGTGGGTCTAGATAGCCCCTTTATTTTAGGGACAGGCAAGTTTCTAGACCTCATGCACAGCTTTTGCACTTTTGCATTTTAAAATGGCAATCCCACCAAGATATTCTTGTTCTGCTTGTGACAAACATCTAATTTTGTCTAGGCCAAGGATGGGCAGAAATCAATCTGGATCTACTAGGAGGCTCACTAGGATTTCTGCCTCCCAATTATTTAAGAACAGCAGTAATAAAATGACTCCCCTGCCAACCTTACGTTACGGTGCTGAAATGAAAAAGGCTTAGATCAACCAGGAATGGAATTCCATATAGAAGGACGGTGACTGTGAGCTCCATTCACTTCTGGTATTCAAAAGTAATTCCTGGGCTCAGAATTCTTAATTTCAAATGTTTACCTCTGAACCGGGCTCTGGTTAGTGGAGATTGGGTTCCAGGAAAAAACTACGGAGAGTCTCACAAGTCTGCCTTCCCGCACCAAAAGTTAATCCACACGTGTCCCTCAATTCTACTTCAGAATTGTTATTGCCTTTTAACACTTCTGTATAGAACAGAGTGTTCTTTTGGAATGGAAAGCAGGACTACATTTTTCAGGTAAATGAGCAGGCAAAGAGTGCACATACCCAACAAGTGTATGGAACTTTTAATTTGATTAACTGGCCGGTTCCGAACTTCATTCCAAAATGCCCTTACCTTGAGCCCTGCCCAAGGGGGCGTGTTAAGCAAGCATGTGGTCCGTGTAGGGTGCCCGCACGCCGTCGCTGTACGCGTCCATGCCATAGTCACCGTCCATCTCCATGTGCACGTCCATGGGGTCCATGGGAATTTCGCCCGAGTACATGCCGCGATAACCGGCATCTAGCTCCACTGCAGCGTAAGAGGGAGACAGGAGAACATGGGCTCATGCTGGGCGAAATGGGGCAGGAGAGGCGAGGCTGCTCACCTACAAAGAGATTGCTAAGAATGTCCACACAACAGGCTCTCCAGGGCAACACCCTCTTAACTATGGGCACATCCACACCATTTGCTCCAGCTTGCGCTGTACAGAAATGTTAATAGGCATCACTAATATGTGCCAGGCTAAGTCACTTGCATTCTAAGCCTCTGGCATACCGCTAAAATGGACTTAATGGTCACAGTGCTTCCCTCCCCATCCAGCCTAGCAGGCGCTCCTGTAATGAACAGAGCAGCAGGGGGTGGGAATGAGAGCAAGATGACTTCATCTACATACTTAACCAACTATTTTATGTGACTGTTGAATCATCATGGTACGTTCCCACACCTTCACCTGGAGCCTGGGAAATAGCATTCCAGCTGGAGGGAGGTGATGTGAGCTCTAGAACAGGCAATTCAGTCTTCCGTCACTGACCACAGTCACATGGGAGCGGGAAAGCTGGAAGCTCGTACTTACCATCAGTGTATGGTTCATGAATAGGTATCATGCTCTGGGCCTGTGGAAGGAAGGCAGACAGGGTGTTCACACAGTATCGTAGCAGAAGCCTTGCAGAGGCTGTGAGGTAACCCAAGCCTGCCATAAGGGCTCACTTCTAAAGGATGCTTTCCAGGCCTTTTAAGCTTGGGTTTCCCATGGCAACCTTGAGGCAGCCATTTTGTTGACCAACAAGAGAACAGTCGACCCTCAGACCGCCAGTGGTCTGGAAACAGGATGGCTGTAGTCCAAGGCTCTGCAAAGCAAGCCTAAATACCTGATAAAAGGAGGTAAGAGGTATCCATTCTGCTAATTCCCTAGAAAAGTCTGTCTCAGGCTAGCGACTATCCCTGTCCACAGAGCTTATTGAGCGGGCTTGAAGACATGCTTGCCAAGCAACTGATTCAGAGTAGACCAAAGTCTGCATCTGGGCATAGTCAGTCCCTCACCTATCGAGTGGGTAGCTCCTCCGGTTATCTTCATCCTTTCCAGTTTGGTGGGCTGTCAGAAGTGTGACAGAGCCATGAAAAGAAGGTGCTTGGTGAGAGACACCTGCATGAACCCTCTTCTGCAGCATGGCAATGCAGCCTTGGCTGAGGAAGGTGAACTAGGGAGGGGGCACCCTGGGAAGCCACAGCAGCCAAGAGGGCTACGAGTTGCTTCCCCAGGTTTAAGGCAATGACATAAACACTCAGGGCCATGCAGGGAAGCAATGTTACACAGGTGTCTCCCCGTGTTTTCATATTCAGTGAAACGCAATTGCTGAGAGATGCCTATTTAACTGCAGTGATACTTGCAAGGAAGAAGGTAAGGCAGAAGGTGGATGCCTCATGTGCTTGCAGATCGTACTTCTAGATCGAGCACTAGTATTCAATTGCCAAATACTTTGGCACACCCTGATTTTCTTGAAACAACTTATCAATTTCAGCCAACTTCACTGGAAGATCATACATATTGCCATTCGAATTTCCTTGGAAGAGACAGTTCCCCGCTTCCACAGCTCCCTGATACTCACAGCTTCCCAAGCGGCAGGATCATGCTTGAAAAGTGAGTTGGTGAGTTCCACGGAGACACGCTTCCGATAGTCGGGGTTCTTGTCTTCAGAGATGCGGAACAGCACAGCTGCTGCGTATGTAGCTGAAGAAAGACCAAGAGACACTGTAAACAAAGATGCTCTCCCTGTTGGTCCCCATATGTTGGCAGCCACCTTGATGTCCTTGACGACTTCTTCTATACAAGTTTGGAGTCCGTTATTTCTCCTACTCATTTTAGGAGCCTCTGTACACTGCATCACTTTAGGCTGCAGTGGGAGAGATTACACATTTGAATGCGTCTTCATAGGGAAACACACACTCATAAACTTATCTTTTGCAAATGCTCTTCTTTATGGGCAAGAGGTCCCCCACTGCCAAGCTGGGAAGCATGCAAATGTGCAGCCTCTGGAGCATCTGCCCCTCCCCCCAATGAAGTACTACAGTGCAGCAAAAGTTTTAATACTTCACTCTGCAGTCTGTGTGAACTCCATATTGCACCTTCTCACACTTGCGGAGTCCCAGCCAAGGCTCGGGTAGCACACTTGCCCCAATCTATCCTTACTAGAAATACTTAATGCTTCTGAAAACTGTATTCACTATGTGCAACTATATCACATCAACAGCTTCCAGTTCTTTTGCAACTATTATCTTCAGACCCCTCCCTCACCTGTTTGCTTGGATAATGACTCCTAGCTGCTTGCCTTCAAGGGCATGACGGTATACTGTGTAGCACTTGGTATCTACTCGCCTAGTTCATGAAGTAATCCATTTTAATTTTTGCGTAACTTCTGGCTCTTTTGCTGCCACAGAGATGACTAACTCCATGTCATCAAGTACCACCCACCCTCTGTCCCTAACAAGACAAAGGAATAAAATAGGACCGAGTCTGAACCCTAGAGGGTTCCTCTGGTTATTTGTTTTTAACTTGGAACAATTAGTCTGCAAAAGCCTATCTTACGGATAGTCCATCTTACAGAATAATTCAAATATGGTAGAGATCCTCTCCATTTCCCTTTTGCAGAAAATAAACACTGTCAGTTTAGCATGACTTCAGCAAGTACCTGCTGCCTTCCGCCCCCTCCCCCTTTGCTAGACACACACACGGAATCCTTCGTCTGTTTCGTGAGAGGCTTTTTCAGCACCAGGGAATACAGCTCGTTGGAACAAGGCAGCACAAGAGCATGCAGTGCTCGGGCAGCCAAGCCCAGCGCTGCATGGGGAGGAGCAAGTGCAGGCAAGCCTGTGCCCACCTGTGCCTTCATTCCTGGAGTGCAGAAGCTCCATGAGTGGTGCTGAGGCGCCCTCTGCATCGATGGCATCGGCTGCCTCTTTATCCTGGGCCAGCTCACAGAGCACACCAGCTGCCACACGCTGGATGTTTTCGACTGGAGAGTACAGGAGCTGCAGTTGGGAAAAGCAAGCGGGGACAGAATAAGCAAGGAACAAGTTTAACTTCGTACTATTTCCCTCACCTCCTCTCACACCTTGGTCCACACAGAGTGCTCGGCTACTGCAGGTGCTCGAAAAACATTAAAATGTGTCATGGCGGCACTACCAGGGAGTGATGCAAACCGACAGGGGAGGTGTAGAAGAGAAGCAAGGCCCTGAGAATACTGGCAAAGCCGTCCAAGGAGCTGCTTGCTTCTCATTACTACATCCATCCCACTTTTATCCCGCCCCTTTTCAAGGCGCTTAAGATGGTATACCGAGGTGGTACCGATTATTTTATAATCACAACTGCCCTGCTTCATGGCCAAGAGGGGATTTTAATTAATTTCTCTCTGCTCCAAGTCTAATCCTCAACACTCCATTAACTCGACAAGAATCAGAGCACTCATTTCTAGCAACATGTCCTCCAGCATTCCTTCCCCACTCCTTTCAGTGGTCCTCACCTGCACAAAGAGAGGAATGGTGTTCAGGCGGAAGATTTCCATCCGGTTCATGGGGTCACGAGCCAAAATATGCAGTGCGCCTGTGCAGCCTTCCACAATCTCTTCCATCTTTACCCCATCCTGAAGAAGAGAGAGAGCTGCTAGGGACTGGATATGCAGTTCTGTCTATTTCTTGGTCTGCATCCCATACATTTAAGGGCATCGAGCTGAAGGCTGTGCTTAGGGTGACAAGCCCTCCAGAGCTTCTGAGCGAGAACTGCCTCAAAGCAGGAATCATCAAGAGCGGCTGGGATCCCGCTGCAGAACCAGCGCCCTTCCTCCCTCTCACCGTGTATGGCTGCTGCGTGCCAGCAGCTGCGTGGCGCTGGGCGTCTTGGTGAGCCTTCACGAGCAGCTGGACCAGGCGCGGGATGACGGCAGCTTCCTGCAGGGGAATGTGGTTGGCAGGGCACAAGGCCAGGTTACGGATGAGTCCAATGGTCGCCTGTTAGTAAGAAGGAGATGGTGCGCATTAAAAAACAGTGGCCAGAAGCTAAACCAGGAAGGTCTTCGAACTGACAGTATGGTTCTTGTCACTAGGCTGCCACAAGGAAGCACAAGCTGGCCCTGTATGCTGAATTAAAACCAAATGCAAAAGTGCTACAGGAAAGCTCCGTGGCATCTTGCTAGGAAACAAGAGCCCTGCTTCCTCATCTGCCTCTGGATCTCCCGTCACATAAACACTTCCAGAAGACTTCGGAACACTTCGTTCTCCTCCTGGGCATCCCTTGCCTTGTGGATGCTGTTATTTAATAATAGCTGCTAAACTCGTTATACAAGGGAAGCAGTAACAGCTCAAAGGATTTCACATTTACTGCTAAGTAATCTTTGCAATAAGTATGACTATTATTATTGACTAGAATTATCTATCATCTCCTAATTCTAGATGATTGCCTAAAACAGGGGGGTCCCTGAGCTTTTTTGGGTTGGTGTGCCAATCTGGGATATTGTGAGTGTTGTGGATGCTTTCACAAAATGGCTGCCATGATGGGTAGTTTTTCTTTTATAAAATGACTGTATGTTGGGCATGGCTGTCACAAAAAAAGCATTTTTACAAGACAAACTGGTGAGACTAAGAAAAAAGTGATTTTCCCAAGAAGCTAAGTATAAGAGGAAAAGACTGAAATCTAGAAGAAAAATTACTTTTCAACCCTATATAAAGATGATATTTGAGGGCAGCACTTTCCTTTGCAGCATGAAGCATTCGAGCTAAAAATATACTTTTAAATGTTAGTAAAATAAAAATCAGGAGTGACAGGGAGCTTGGTGGGCAGCACGAGGCATCTGCAGACACACTGCTGGCCATCGGTACCATGCTGAGAGAGAGAAAAGTGGCTGAGATGTGATTTGAAAGTAAAGATGCCTTGGCTAACAGCTCACGTACTTAGCCACTACATCACACCAGTCTACACAGATTGCCTTCAAGGTTTTCTAAAGGCTCAACACTGTTCCCCAGCACAGAAAGCCGAATTCCAGAACATGCTTAATGAATCCATCACAGCCCTCCTGAAAGGCAAGTTTTAAAAGGACTGCACCACTTTTAGCTCACAATCATAGGATATAATTTAAGGCTCCAACATACTAACTTAAACTCCCTTCCTGCAGGAAAGAGTAAGGGGACAAGCTACAGACTCTTCTCCCCGATAGGCTAGCATTCCACGGGGAGGGAGTTTTTGACTGGAGACGCATTCAGCCAGGTGCCAGCCACATGTGTGCTATGGGAAAGTCTATGCATCTTGATAGCCAGCAAAGCCCTGTCCTCCACCACAGTAAGACCACATTTTCCAGCACATACAGCTTTCCTCTATCTTACAACAAGCTACTTCTTGGAAGAAAATTTGGTAAGGCGAACCTGATGAGGAACACAAGAGAAAGGAAAGCAAGCCCACAAATGCTCAGCCATGGCCTCTCTCCACCCCTACCTTGATCAACGGCCACTGATTGGGCTGATTAAGCAGCTTCACGATAGCAGGAATGCCATAGTTGATCCGCACGGAGTTCTGGGCCATCTCAGCTTCTGGGTGCCGGCTAGTGAGGTGCCTGAGAGCACAGACCGCTGGTTCAGTGATGTCCTCTTTGTCTCCTGCTCGGAGGATGGTGTGTATCAGAGCCTCCACGCCATTCGACTGGGTCACCAGGGTCTTGTTCTTGCTATTGTTGCAGGTCAGGTTTGAGAGGGTGCCAGTGGCACAGGTCAGCACGTTGATATCATCTGAGCTCAGCTGGCTGACCAGGATCTTCAGCACACCGTCGAGACCCTCCTGCAGAAGTAACAGAGTATGAGGGGCAAGAGTTACACTCTCTCCAGACCCGAAGCTTGACCTCCTACATGTTTACAAGGTCAAATTGGAATGGCCCCTGAAGAATGTGCTTAGCCCTCAGCTGCTGATCCAGAAGCAGAGAGGCGCCAGGCGGGGGAAGCACCAGGGCTTGCCGTCAGCACACTGAGCCATCAGATGGAGCTGCACCACTCCACCCCGCCCCCTCCTCCTCAAAGAGGCCCTCCAACAAAGCCAGCTATTGTGGAGAGATTGACAGCAGTTGTACGAGTATATTGGGCACTACAGATAAAGGGTTCGTGGAAATCTGTTGCCCACCTGCTTTGTGGCCACATCTGAGAGGTTCCTCAGAGTCCATAGGCAGTTCTGCACAAGCCTTGGGCTGGAGCTAGTCAGGTGCTTTCCCAGAGCTTGCATGCCACCTGTCATTGGGGAAAAGCAGAAGATAAAACCATCATTATCCCTTTGTCTGGGTTACCTGGGACTGGCGAAATAAAATACCGTGCTGAAATGGGTATGTTCAAGCAATGTTAAACCACCACAACTAGCACTTTTGTTTTGTTGTTTTCCCTCCAGAAATGGGAGTCTGCTTTTCCTTCAGGGAAAAAAAATAACTGCATGAACTGGCAAGACAAGCTATTGCAGGCTAATGATGAAACCTGATAGCTGTAAGTAAAGTTTTGTAGATTGATATATAACACAACATATTCATCCTCATCTTCTTCACACCAACACATTAAAAAAGCAATTTTTAACAATCCTGTTTGGTAGACTACTACTTTACTAATGAAACAGGTGAGAGAGCCAAGGCTAAGGAAATGGATGCTAAATTTTAAATTAAATTACTTGCAATAACTAGGCATTTTTTACAAGGTAGAAGACACAGGTCCTGTCCATGGGCTTATGATCAATGCCCATGGCAAAGATGGATCTACAAACTCCGGATTCATATTCTAAGTGGAACATTCCATAAAACAACTAGGCAACTGACAATTTTGGACAATTAAAAGCAACAACTCAACTGATATATTCCAACAGCCTATTTTATGCCATCAAATGCCTGGAAATAAAGGAAAGTTTTGACTAGGCACCAAAAATAACTGTCTTTCATGTGACAGACATGTCTTGCCAGGGACAGCATTCTTTAATACAATCAGAATGAAAAAGTCCTCTTCCTTGTTGCGATCCTCCAAAACTCTCTTTGCGGAGGACCCCAGATATGAATTATAGAGGTGATCCCAAATCATGTAAGGCTTTATAGGTTAAGATCACCAACTTCAACTGGACTCAGAAATGTATAGGGAGCCACTGCAAATGGGTGAGTATCATGGCTGTGTTTTCTCATCCCTTTTAATCCATTTGGCTGCAAAATTTTGTAGGAGCTGCAGTTTCAGAACAATCTTCAAAGGCAGCCCAACATTGCATACAGTATTAATCAAATGGGAAATTACAAGAACACTGAATACTTAATGTATCCCTGCCCTGATGTGGGGGAAGCTGGGACACATGGCAAAGCTGATGGAAGCCACTGTGCCGCTGGAGCACTCTGAGTCTCAAGGAACAATGACAACACACGAAAACTCGCACACCAGCATGAGCCTCGTACTTTAGGGGATTACAGAGCCATCCAGAATGAGCTGACTACCATTTATCCAATCAGAACACATAACGGTTTGATCTAATCCAGCACCCTTTGTTGTTTTGTGTTGAATTGTATGTGTCTTTAAGTATTGGTACTATACTTTAAATTTTATTGCTTCTATGGCATTTATCTCTTAACTGTAATTAACTCAAATGAAATTGTTACTGAATGGAGTAGAAATGTCATTAACACTAATATTATCAGTATTACAGTAGAGATGGGCAATGTTTAGCAATGTTTTTCCCTACAGTGAAACTTTCCTCACTTTTTAAACAATGCATTGCATCCCATTGATGGCACTGCATAGTTGCAAGTGCCAATCTGGGGAGAAGAGGACAAATCATCAAGGCACAACACCACCTTCAACAACTGTTGCACATGATGCTCCAAGACAGCAGTGAGTAACCAAGAGCTACTGGGGGCAGCTGGTGTGCCCCCGTCAGACTGCACCCAAGGGCTCCCCTGCTGGGGCTACTCACCAGCTTCCACAATGGCTGGCTTGTTGCTGGGACAGACGGACAGGACCTTGAGGACACGGCTGGTAGTCCACAGCAGTTTCTCATATGTGTAACTGCGCATGATCTGGACAAGAGCCTGGGGGCCACTGTTGGCCAAAATGATGAGCTGAGAAAGCAAACACACAGAATGATATTTTCAGTGCACAGAAAAATGCATCTGACCATTTAAAAGCTCCCCTAGTGCTCAACGTGTATTTTCCTCTCAAACTCTGGCTTCAACCTCTACCCCATACCCTCAAATCATTGCCTTTTCTTGCTCCTTGCAAAATGCAAGTTAACAAAAACAGGGACTGATGCAACCCAAATTTCAAACATGACTGGGAATGGGTCAGTATATACACCTCACTGCAGTAACTGCTCACACTGAGGAAGGCTTGCTTTTATTTTATTTTGAGCAGATTCAAAGTCACCAAGAGAGTCACCTCCCACCAATGGAAGTGTTCAAGTTTAATGGCATGGCTATTTTCCCCTTACCTTGCTTTCTTGGTTCCCATATGCAAGCAACTGCAGGCAGTCAGTGGTGATGGCAAGGAACTTTGGGTTATTCTTGGTCAGCAGGGGGACCATCTTTTGAAGGCCATCTGCCAGACGCACAGCCATTTTGGCACCTTCCTGGTTCAGCAGCAGGTTGTGAAGGGTGGTGATGGCATAAAACAAGACCGACTCCACGGGAGAGCTATTTGCCAAAGGGTGGGAGGAAAATGAAGAAGACACAATTCCTGTTATTTCAGGAGAGGTAACAATTACATATACACAGAAATATGAATTAAAGCTAAGCTGAGCTACAACTTGAACACCTAAATGCACAGCTAAATCACACTTAAAACCATTTGGTTTAAGTTCTTCTCATCCTGTCCCCCAAGCCACCCTATATACAGATGCTAAATCTTGGGTAAACACCAGGTAAGTCTCTGTTCAGAGGAGGGCATTTTATAGTGATCTGATCAGGAGTGGGAATAGTAGCTGGGAATTATGGGAACTAAAGCCCAACCCATCTGGAAGGCACCAGTTTGGAGACCTCAGGTCTACACCAGTAAACTGGCAGCAGATCTTCAATGGCACAGGCAGAGGGCTGATACCAAGATGCTTTGACCCAGTCAGGAACCAAATGTGGAAATTTTTATGTACCAAACTGCTATGCTATGAAATTACAGCATTCTCTTATATGAGGTCAAGATAATGGCCCATCTAACCTATTATTCTTTCCGTGCTATCAAGCAGCCAGTCTTATCCAGCTGGCAACATAGAGAGAGGACAAGGATCCAAGCCATGTCCTGTTGCATACTTAGCATTTGACTGGGTATTTACACTGTGGTTGCATCCCATGTGTTTTCCTTCCCTGTAGACTCAGTAAAGAGCATCAGCAAGACGTTGAGGATGGGAGAGGTGGTAACTCATTCTTTTCAGTAAACTGCCAGCTCGATTGTGGGCCAGCCACTAAGAAATATTTTCTTTGTATTCTGTCCAGATCAGAGAAGGGGTTTCTTTTTTTGGAAATTACAGGACTTTTAAAACTGTAAGCAGTAGCAGCGAAGCCTGAGAAAGACTTTGTGAAGACATGCCAAGACCTGTCTTTCCAAAAATGAAGCTGGTGCCTCCATATTAAGAAAGCTGTTCAAGAGTTCCATTTTGTGCCAGTTGGGTGGGGACCTGGCGGATTGCCACTTCAGCTCAGCCACCTAGCTAGGTTCACAAAGGAAAGGAATAGCAGAACCTCCGTGAAAAGATGAGGAAAGAGTTGGCAGAACACTGCACAGCAATCTGTCTTGAAAACTGGGATGCCTGGGATTATTACACCTGAGCACTACATGCAAGAATTGCGGTGCGATTTAGAGTTAATCCACTCCTAGAACAGAATCTGCTAGTACTTTAAGCAAATGGTTTGAAGGGATCAAGTGTGTATTCTGTCATGTTCTTGACATCTTGCAAACCTGTTTCAAGTATGGTTTTAACAAGAGCCATGCAAATAAGCAGATGATGCGGAAAATCAAAAGGCCCCCTGCTCTGGATGCACTGTCCTGAAATCTCAGGTAGACAGATTGCTTCTAATTATTCACTGGTGGGTGGGGTAGACGGCATGCTCTACATGCAGGGGTCCAATAGCATCTGAAAACGTATTTCGGGCAGAATCCTGGCACAGGCTAAGTGCTGTAATCACAGCACACCCACGGAACCAAGTTCAACGGCTAATAAGCATGGCCAAACAAGGCAGTGAGCATGTGCAAAGACACTCCAAGGGGAATTTTCCCCATGTGCAAAGTGCTGCTTCCAGAAAAAATTGGCACCCTAGCACAATTTCAGTTTTAAACCTCACCTGGCAAGGTCACAGTGGGCCTGCTCGGCTGGGGATGTCCTCAGCACAAAGCAGGGCATGGGAGCCAATGCACAGCAACAGCTGGGACTGCACCGCTTCCAAGGACAATAAAGTCTGGTTGCAAATGCACCCCCGCTATGTGAGGTATGTCAGGGGCTGCAGGGTTACCTGAGCATGCGCACAAGAGCTGGGATGCCCCCAGACTTGAAGATGGAAAGCAGCCCTTCACGGTGGTGGGACAAGTTGTGCAGGATGCTGGTAGTGCAGCGGGCCGTATCGAGGTCGCTAGTGTTCTGCATGGTGCGCACCACAGCAGCGACAATCTGCGGGGACTGCATCAGAGCCCGGCGTGACGCCTCCTTCTTGGACAGTTGGTTCACAATCATGGCTGCTTTGCTGACGACCACCTGGAAGGGGTAAAGATCAGTGGTAAGCTACTCTGCTGGTATCGCAGCAGCCACCTTTCTATTATGTGCCGCTTGCTAGCTCATGCCAAGAGAAATGAAGTAGCCCATTATGTCCTCTGCACGAAACACGCGCCAGAATTCTGAAGAGCAGTCAACTTCTAGGCCCAGTTAATTTCTCCTACTTTACATAATTCCACCCACTTCTGTGACTCAGAGGGTGCTGATGTCCCACCCTTTGCCTTTTGAAGTCTTATCTGTCAAATCCTCTGCTTTCCATAATTCTACTAGAGATCCCTGGCACCCTGGAAAGCATATCTGCTAAGCACTTTAGTTGGGGGATGTAGTAGAATGGAAGAAAATCAACATTCTCTGTGATCAGTACTGCAATTCCTAACTCCTCTACTATTCCAGGGGATAACCGAAGTGCCAGCTATGCTCCAGGCCATACCGCACGGAGGAAGCCATTTCTAACAGATCACACAGACTTCCTGCAAGAGGACTCAAGGCACTGCCTTACCGGATCCTCATCATTCAAGAGTTTGGTGAGTTCAGGGATCGCGCGAGTGGCCAGCTCAGCGTCATCCTGGTAGTTGATGAGGTGCACAATGGCAGACTTGAGCATCTGAGAAGGCTCGGCCAGCCTCTGCACGTTTGTTTGCTGCCCTTCAACTTGGGTGGTGATGAGAAGGGAGCGATCCTCCACTGTCTCTGGATACATGGCAGCCCTGATGCGCTGGGCACGGGTCATGGCAAGCTGGGACTCCAATTCCGCTGCATAGAAGGTGGGTAGGACAGAATTAACACGGAGGAAATCCCAACCAGGATTTCAATCAGCCACATTGGGAGGCTCACGAAACTGTTCAGCTCTACAAGGTGCAGGAGACTTAACATGTGAGCAAAGAGATAAGGCAGGAGTTAATTAGCCAGTGCGATTAGGCAGTTGTAACACAAAGCTGCTTAATTAAAAACATGAAAGGGAAATGGGAAATGGGAACTGACTTGCATAAGGGCCTGGAAAAAATATATTCAGGCACTGGAGGCGGGGTCACTAAATTAATGTAGCAACTGAATTAGCACTCTGTGGTGGGAATCATAGTAAAACCATTCGCAGCCTCTACCTGCCCATTTTATTGTTTCTTTGCAGCATGCTAGAAAATAAAAGTTTTATCTTATATTTATCCCACTAAACAGGCAAACAAAAGGGGCCCTCCTCATTCCCTGCTCCTTTTACATGAGGTCTGAAATCACTTTGAAAAACTGCACATCTCTGTGATGATGCCAATCATCTGCAGTATTATTCTTCACAAGAGGGTCATTTCCACACTAATTCTGCTTTTTACCATATTCCCAAGGGAAGGTTGCAAAAGAGCAGAGCCCTTACACTGTCTTAAAAACGCACTCTTTGGACAAAAATTTTTATTTGCATTTCAGGTGGCCTGTTTCCATGCAGCAAGTCAAGAAATAGCATAAGAAAAATAAGCTTTTCCAGGTTTCTTATGGAAAGACCTTTTAAAGTCACTGCACAGTTCTTCACCAATTCCTGCTTGAAGGTAGTCATTCCATTTGTAGTGACCTATCTTACCCTACAAGACTACGGCTGATTTGGGATTTGAACCCTCTGTTTCATGAAAATGAGGGACAATTCTTATGGTAAAGGAGTAGTATAGTCACATCCCACACTGTTTTCCAAGAATGAAATGCTACCAGATCCTATGGGATGAGTCAACAAGCTTGCTTTCCACACCAACAGTGATGTGGTAACTAGCCATACGATCAGCAGGTTCTCCCGCATGATCTCATGAAGACTTAGCAGTCTGGTCAGTGCCTGAATTCAAAACTTCCTATATTATCCCATACAAACTTCCACCATGGAATAAAGGGAGAATGTAAACACAATACATATACATTTTTAAAATAAATTTACCTTGGGCCTGGGCCTGAACTTGGGCCTGCCCAGCTCCAGACTGGCTGTAAGTGGTGGTCTTCTTAATTGTGTACTGCTTGCCATAAACATCATCATCATCCACCAAGCACTTGCTGCTGACTGAAGGCACCTGGGTGTTAATTCCGGAATGGATGCCTGAGTCGTAGGTGTATGTTTGCTGCCATTCTGTCACCTTGATGGGTTGCTCTATCATATTCACCACCTCCATGGCTGCTCTGCAAGCACATTCAACAGGGTCAAAGCATAGCTGTGGCAAGTTAGATCAGTCCTCTCTAACCTGGTACCCTCCAAATGCATCGGCCTAAAACTTCTACAATCCCACAAGGAGCTGACTAAGTTACACCAACACTTGAACTTGCCCAATATTGAGCTTCAGACAATGAAGAAAATTGAAAGCTTCATGAAGCTTGAACATTTGCCTTGCTAATAGAGGATGCTATTTCCTGCCTTTCATGTGAAGCAGTTCAAATGAGTAACTCCCCATAACGGAAGGGATATCACACAGTCCTGAAGTCATTTTTGTCAAGCTCATGGACTCCAACACCCAGATAATTCCAGCTTCTTGAAAACAAGAGGCTTTGTTATAGCCTTCTCACAGCTCTGTCTCTGGGTCTAAACTGCTGCACCAAGCTGGCAGCGATACATGAATTCTAAATCACTTTGCATAATGGATGCAGAGTAAGAACTCCTGCTGACACCAGGTGCCAACTCCAAAACAATACCTTTTCAAGGATGACAGTTTACACAGTCCACTGAGCCTTGTTGCACATGTGACAACCAAATGCACAAGTGGACAGCATGGACATGTTCCCACCGGCATGCTTGCCTCTTCTACTTTTAAACAGCAAGCTTTGACTGACTTGCTCATAGATTGTTAATACAACATCCAAAGTTGGACACTTTGTGCTGTTTGTGAGTTAAACAACCCAAAATCATCCACATTTTGTCCTTAGGTAACTTTGGTTGCTAAATAACCCAAAGTATGCAGATTTGGTCCTCGTACTAATGATCGACCCAAAGGGTAGTTGAGAGTGGTTTTTGTAAACTGGAAGCAGCTCACCCACAACACATGTCCCTGTAAATCATGGGTTAATTAAATCAAATGCCACTGCAAAAGAGTGCTCAAGCAACAAGAGATCAAGTTACACACATGCATTCCAGAATGAGTCCATAGCAGCTGATTAGGCAACCTTTCATGGTTGCTTTATAATGTACATAAAACCCTGTTCAAACTCTTTTTTCAAGGAGAATATGACAACACAAGTCCGCCTACCTGGTGGGCTCTGACAATTTTAGCACAGCACAGTTCAGGAAATACACCCACACAATGTCATTTTCAGCAACTTTTTCTTCAGAATGTATATCTATTTTAAAACACTCTGTGTGTTCCCCTTGTTTCCATTTTATTGTTTTTGTATGGAAAAGCAAAAAAAAAAAAAATTCTGGAAACAGCACAGCAACAGTTGATAATGTACTAGAACACTGCCTGCTGCCTCAATTTAGATTGCATGCTCTTAAGGGCAGAGACTGGTATTACATTTGTTATTGCCTTCTCTAAAAAAATCATGCAGTGATTGTGGCTACATGACTCAAATGAATTGTTTTAACTTGGTCATAACACCTTTTGATAGTATGGGTCAAAAGCCTACACAGAGGAGGATAGCTCTCCGTTTTTTCTGGCAATGAAACTCTTAACAGAGCTCTATTCCGGGCAAGAGAGAGAAAGTTGCCACATACAAGGTTATACCTCAAAGTCAAATCCCTGCAACTCCACGATTTTGAAGTTCATGCTGAGACATGAAGGCAGGCTGCAGGTAGAAAGGGCGGCTTCAGAAAGAAAAACACTGCGACTACCAAATATGAGATACACTGACTCCATAAAGGAAGCCAAAGCCTTGAACTTGAGAGGGCTGAATGGAGCTGTCATGGGCAGGACATTTTGGAGGGCTTTCACTGGTAGGGTCACCGCAAGTCAAAGATGGCTTGATGGCACACAAAACGAACAACACTACCCTCCAAGTGCACAGAGAGTGAGGAAGGGCAAGAGAGAAGGCAGAAATATATCTGAAAGGGGGCAGATGTAAGCTTGTGCACAAGGCACTGCTTTGCAAAACAGGAGGGGGAGTGGCGACTATCTGCCTTGGGGAAGGAGCTTAAATGTGGTTTCTTATTAAAGCAGAAAAACCTCAAGGCAGCCAAGAAAGGAAAGATGAGGTTTTGAAGGGCAGTATAGCAAAACACTTCCCAAAAGAAACTCATTCTAAGCCATCCTCAGAAAGCCTAAAAATAAATACATACCATTTCCAGCATGCACAAACACAGAGACACCTTAGGATGTGACTCTATTTGGCTGGATTTTGGAAACAAATGGCAAATGACTACTCCTGTCACCTGTCAGCCCCAGGTGTGTGTGTGGGGGGGGGGGGAGTGAGAGCACAAAGCACATGCTGGGATAGTATCAGCTTCTGCAGGTAAGGTCACCCTGGGGATAGAGGTCTGACAGGAGGCCTGCTTGGAAACCTGCTCCAGACCCCAGATCCACTGCCAAGATGTTTTCCTGGAGTGATTGTAGATGAAATCTACTAAGTTGCTCCACCACCACCTAAATATCAACCTTGACCAACGCAAAGATTAACTGTCCCACGTTAATCACCAAAATACCACCCTTGACCAACACAAAGATTAACTGTCCCATGTTAATTCCACAGAGCAGTAACTTGCAAGAAAGCAGTGATGCCAACAGTGACAATCAAGAACGACCAATTTAGAGGTGTTGGGATGTGTGTGTGCAATCCCACACACACACCCTGCCCCAAATCACCAAGTCATCTCTCCATAAGGACCTGAGGGTGACTGAGTCATGTGTGGGGGTTTGCACAGTGGAATTAACAGGCAAGCACAGTTTGGAGAATGCAGCAATTTTGTGGACAACTTTTAAAAGCAAAGGTGGGGGGGCTATGAACAGATGGAGCACAGTGCAGTTTCCTGTACAGTTCCTCATCCTTCACCCTCGGCTACCCTCCTACCCCTTTCCATGTCTCCTGAATAGGCCAGTAGACAATAACTGTCCTATGCATCATGTCTTTCTACAGCGCCCACAATCCACCACCACAAATGCACATCTGACAGTCCAAATCTTGGAAGTACAATCAATTGTGTGAAAACCCAATGCAATCCAACAAGAGATTTGTGCTCTTTCTTCCCTGGCTTTGGGGCTGCACACATAAGCCTTGCTCACAAGCCCGTGACTAGATGCCTGCAGTAACCATGCAGGGAAACTTTTAGATATAAATAGCAGCTAAGTTAATCACTGCTTTTATATTGCAAGTTTGGTGCAGCTTTCCACAGATGAACAGCCAAGGAACATTTGGGAGCCTATAGTTCTTTAAAAAGTAATGTGTCATTAATGTGACACAGAATGTAAAGAAAATGTTTACTTGCACATTGGACTCCTTTGTTAACACTCTGGAACAGTTCAGCAGGCCCTGAATGACCTTAATGGGGAATATACATACTTGAATACCACGAGAAGTATACCACGAGAAGTACACATGGAATCTCAGCATGCTTTCCCATATAGCTTACGTTTCGGGAGTGGTTTTTCTTCGCAAGAGCTTTCAAATATACAGCCCCCCACCATCTAACTAAAGTCAGTAGAGCTTTTAACACTTGATCCTGCTAACTGCACGAAGTAGTCCTAAGTAAAGAAACTCTAGAGAAATCCAGGTTAAGGGTCTGACACTGAGTTAAGTCTTCTCAGCCTCTCCCAAAGCAGCCTGGGAGCATTAGTGAGGCTTCTCAAGAGGAAAGTGCATCTCTCACACTGTTACAGCTCCTATCATCCTCAGTCAACACATTCAGTCTAACACATTTGGAAAGCACCAGGCTGGGTACGGCTGCGCAGCAAATAACCGTAAGTATGTTTGTGGTAGAGACTAGAGTATACTGACATCAAACCTGGTCAACCATCTAAGCACATCAGTAGAAGCAATGCTGCAATGCTAAAGCTGAGAGCTGTCCTGGTGTTAAAGCTTCTGTACCAACTGGCAACAAAGCATGTACTATTCAGGTGCTTTGGAGGAGCCTCCCTTCAAAAAGAGACTTAATGAGAGCATCAGACACACCCAAACTAGGAATGACAGTGAGTTGCCACCTCCTTTCCCTTCCCCAAGGAAGCCTGTCAGACAGGTTACTCCCTCCAGAATTAGGCAGACTGAAAGGTGACGGACAACATATTTCTAAGGAAAATTGCATTTCAGCTTAACGTTGCCTCAGCAGTAGCCAAGCAAGTCCATGCAGCACAGAGAAGAACATGTTGGACTCAAATTCCTACTTGGCCACAGAGTTCTCTGGGTGGCTTTTTGCCGCTCGTGCCTGAGCCAAAGGCTATTCATGTATCCAGCCCACATATACCTCTCCCAGTCCAACGCCAAAGCCCAGCTGACAAGTTACCCCCGTGATGCGCTTGCTGCCGCCATGCTGAATCACAGGGAAACCAAGTAGCCTGGGGAGCACTGCATGCACATGTATTAAGTGCCTCTGATGTGGGCGGGGCAGCTTTAATCAAGTCAGCAGAGCCATTCATTTTCAGGTAATTGTGCTGACAAAGCTAAAACCACCACACCCATAGGGAAACTGCTTCCCACATAGCTTAGTATGATGCTCTTGCTGTTACTGGTGGTGGTAATTTCACCCCAAAGGAAATGTGAGAACTGAGCTTGGTGCTCTGCTCGTAGGACTGAGCTAGCTCTTTCCTACTTCATGGTTTTAAAGACCTGCATAAAGAGTTGCGTTCTTTTACTGCAGGTAATTTTCTCCTTCCTCTGTACTGGAACCATATGGCAGCTAGTTAGCCAACTGAATCTGCCCCATAATAAATGAGCCCCTGGCAAAGTGATATGCAGAAACCATTACTTCTGAGTGTTACGCTATCTCTAAATGTGCACTGAGCACAAATTAATGGCATTGGAGGGTAGAGCTTGGAGTTTCTATTCAATTTGGAAAAAAACCTGCTCAGTTTTCAAAAAAGAAAAAATGCAAATAATTAGAATCTGGGAAAAAATATAGTCCAAACCCAATTGACTGTAAGTATTACACACCTACAGGTTTGAAGCATAGCATCCAGCATGTGGGGCAGTTTGGCATATAAAACATTTCTTTAAATAAAATTAGAGAGCTCATGATTTGAATTTATATTTTTCTTCTTCCAGACCCACTGTACACACAATGCAGTGTTTTATAAAAAGTCAAGCCAATTCTTTTTGATCCTTCTGCTCCTTCAAAAGGGCTTTAAGTACAGCTATTTTTAACATCTACCTTTGCCTGGCATGCAAAACGCAGAAAAGAATACAATGTGAGCAGACAACATGGGACAAGGAATGCTATAATGCTGTAAAAGATTTCAAGAGAAGAGAATAATAAAGGACAGGCCATTTTGGCTCACCCTTGACAGTAATTTTGGAGCACTGATGATTAAGAAGTATTTTACATTTTTTAAAAAAATGCCATTCAAGCATTAAGTCAATTAAATTTTAAATACTGTAAACAGGCACCTTTTAATAAGTTCTTAAAAATATCAAGCAGACTTGCAATGACTCCACAAAAAGATTCTAGCTCCCTAAAAATTAGTTTCTGGTCTGCCTGCCCAATATGATTATTAAATTTATATAAAAGCCACTCATTAGCATCATGTTCTCTGGGAAGCCAGATTTGTTTTTTTGTGGGACATCATCATCATCATCATCATCACTACTACTAGTACTACTACTAGCCAGTACACAACAGCTTACAATCTATTCCTTGTGGGAAAAATTAATGCCATTCATGTTTTCCTTCATCAAATTTTGGGAGCTGAACCTTTGCTTTCATTTAGTCATAACCCTATGCACATAAAATAGCAAGGACAGCCATACTGGTTCATGAGGAAAAAAACCCCACCAAAATCTGCAATTGGGCAATAAATACCTTTCTTAGGATCAAGGTTCTAAGGACCAAAAGTTTCTCCAAAACACTTCAACAGGCTAGATAGTACAAAAAGCAATGGGAAAAAAATGTCCACAAATTGGGTCACCTGAACACCAAATGGAGAGTGCAAACTGAATTAGTCAGTAGTAAGTGTTGCAGGTCTAACCCAATGTGTTTTGGATCTTTATGTAAAGTTGTCCAGCTGTGGGCAGAAACTGTCTTGCAAGAGCTACTGAAAGATCATTAAGTGATTTACAGTAAGTCTGACACAAGTTTATGACACCCAATTGTCTTACAACAGCAATAAGCTCCTTTTAGCTTAAACCAGTGAAAATGAAGGAAGCTTTGTGTAACCTGGAGTAAACTTGTTTGCGAAAGGAAAGGACTATGTGCTCAGTTCAGTTCTGGCACTGCAAGCAAATTCTTAGGCTTACAATGTGCACAGAGGCACCCTGTAAGATGAGTCTTGGGGTTCAAGAACATAGCAAATTTGACAAGTTTGATGTTTACCCATGCTTGGCTTTGATGAGAGGTGATTATATCAAACAGAACTGGGCTATGCTTTGCATTCCCCTTTATGTTTAGTTCTCAAACAGTACTAACCATGGCTCATTCCTCAATGCACTACAGCCATATATGTTTGTGAACGGACTGCTTTCACAACTTCATGCATCTGAAGTTGATGAATCAAGCCCTGGCTTATCAGAGTTTGCATCACAACAAAACCAGTTTGCCTTGATGCTAGTACTGCACACTGTGCCGGGAATTTCAGAGTCACAAAGAACAGCAATAGGTGGGAAACAGCTTTCTACATCCCCAAGCTTCTTGCCTGCTGCGGGATCCTTTCCTTTCCTTTCCTTTCCTTTCCTTTCCTTTCCTTTCCTTTCCGGCAAAGTGAAGGCCTGGTAGCAAGAGCCTAACATTTCAGTTATGTAATCTAGTATTACCACATATTTTGGACTACAATTTCCATATACCGTCAACAATATGGGCAAAAGTCAGGGGTTATAGGAACTGTACTTCTAAACAGACAGAGGGAAGCCAGTTATCTACAAGAGGTTTAGAGCAAGTATGGGGAATGTGGGGCCCTCTGGGTATTGTTGGGATGCAAGTTTCATCAGTCCTAGACAGCACAGCCAAGAGTGAGCTGCAGTCCAACATCTAGAAAGCTACATGTTTCCCCAGACTGATTAAGAAAGGGAAGTAATGGATAGGCAACCAGGATCTTGCTCCTTAATGTCATAAGGCCATGTTTTGTTCGAGGGAAAGCTGCGTTCAGGGCCACTCAGGTGTCTTCTGTCTCTGTCTCTCCCCCTCCCTCCCTCCCTCCCTCCAAATTCTGATGGGGCCCTAGATTTACCAGTTCTGTGACTAGAATTGGCACTGGTGAGGTCAGGTGGGTGGGAGGGAGAAGAGAAGCCAACTCCTTTGGCTCACTAAAACCAGTGAGTTTCCAGTGAGTTTCCTTTTATGGACATGCTGAGATAGCTGAATACAGACTTTGCTCTTACCCTGTAGAAACACATTCCAGCTTTCTTCTTCCTACTACACCCCCTCATCTCTGCAAGGACAGCTGAATCAGAAATCCAGACCTAGAAGAGCCGGCATCTGGCTCCAGACAGATACAAGCACCTCAAGGACTATCCTCCCACAGACTGTCAAGCCAGCTAGCAGAACTCTTGCAACAACCAAACTCTGGATTTCATCCAAAGATCAGACCCAACCACAACAATTACATGGCTCAGTTTAAGGAACTATCAGTGACCCTATTCACTCCTCTTCCATTAGTATGGCAGCTACAGAGCCAAATCTAAATCTATGCAGCCTCCTCCTCATTGGTCCGTCCAAATTTTTCTCTTCAATGAATTCTAACTACATTTAATAAAAAATCTTCTCTACTAATACTGCGATCCTGTCTTCTATTATACTTTCTGCTTTGGAACTCTCCCTCATGTTCCCTTCCAAATCTCCAGAACTGTGGCCGCTGTGATTCTGCAGTAAAAGAAGCAGCCCACAGAATATGGGATTGGGCACAGAATTGTGCTGAGTCTGAGCTTTCATTTAACATGAGTTTTTAGAGCTCATTGCTTTAGATATATGTCCAGAAGCATGCAAGCAATGCCCTGAAGAACCACCGTTGGAGGGATGGATGAAAAGATTTCCAGGGACTGAGTAAGGGCCTACACAGGTCTTTGCTCTTTTCCATGAACAGCAAATGGAATAAATGTAAAATAGTGGAATAATGAAGCATTCATATAAAACACCCACATATACTTGCAGAGTTTATGCAGTTTGCAGACCTTAGTTGGCATGCTCATTGTTCAGAGCACTGAACATACGAAATACTGTTTGATCTGTCTTTCCCCCTTTTAGCACTTGGAGGGACTTTCCAGCAAAAGAATTTGCCATCCAGCACTCAAGCGTTTCCTGGTACCTTGTTCCTCATGCATCACCTTCCTGAATATAGCTTCAGTAACAACACTGAACAGCAGCATTGTTCAACAGCAGCAAAGTACACCGAGATTTTTTTTTTAAAGAGATATGTTTTCCAGTGCCCAACACCTGAACTCATGCACAAGCCATGCTACTTAAGCATGCAGCGTGGATGTACTTTTAAGTAGCACCCATGGCCAAGTCAAGGCGTTCCTTGCTCAGAGGAATTGCTACCTGGCTGGAAAGGCCAGATGCACTAGATGAACTGGAAATGAAAAGCATCTTGAACAGAATGTCTAGCCATTCTCTATCTCACATGTACACACATTTAAAATCCTACCCTAAAAAGGCAACATCATTTTTCACTGTGAACCATCTTGCTTGTAGCTTGGGACAAGTTAGTTTAAAAGCCACATTTTAGTTCTGCAGGGAACATTACATTCATGAAACCACAGATGGTTTTCTAGAGCAGGGTGCTCCGACTTTTTGTACCTCAAGGGCCGCACAAGGACTTTGACATGGAACCTGGAGGCCACACAGTGAATTATATTTCCATATTGTAAATTAAAGTGTTCACAATATTTTAATTTAATACACACAATTAACATAATTTAAAGATGATTTTAGGACTAATGGAATGAGAAAGAATGTTTTGTGGGCTTGTGATCTCTACAGACTGCTCTTCTGCATTGGCCCATCCCTTTCTTCCTTGTTCCTCCCACCTAGAAACCCTCCCATGTGACCCCTGGCTCCTCTTGGAATTGGCATGTTGAGCCTCTTATATTTGAGGCAATGATCTCTCAGCATGCCCTGCTGCCCACTCCTGCTGCCTTTGCGTTCGTCAGCTGGAAGGTCATGCATGCTGGGGCGAGCTCCCCCGCGGTCACCAGCCCATCCTGCTTTCTTCCTGTGGCTCAGGAATACAGCAGGACGGAATGGTGGCCTCAGGAGAGCTCTCTGCAATCAAGCCTGTGCCATTGCTCAGATCCAGACTAGGGGGGAAGAGAGGGGCTCTGAGTAGCAACAGGGCTGCAGAACAAGGCCTTGGGGGCTGCATGGGGCCCAGGAGCCACCCCGTTGTAGAACAAGTGAGCATGCAGAAGCAGACTGAAGTTTGATATACATTTGGCATACCTGACATTAAAATGTCTAAGACTTAAAGCACTACTATGAAGAAAACAAGTAGTAGTGAGCGCTAGGTTGATTGTGGCCCCTCACTGGAAGGACACAGGCCAAGCTGAGGTGATCAAGTTTAGAAGGCGAGGCAGATTTCTTAGGCTTGACAGAATGCAAATCTTTCACAAGGGACTGTGATATTTCACCGTAAACTTATCATCGTCATCACCACCACCGTCATTATTTAAGTGGAGAAAATGAGTCATTTACTTGGCTGCACAGTAACCTCTTTAGTATCTATGAAGTGGCAGAAGAAACTCACAGACACAAGAATTACTACACCTATGCTAATGTGGAGCAGTTAAATGAGGGGATGAGGTGAAGAATTACCCACTGCTACACATAAACATTTGTTCTAATGGCTGGAGAGCACCAAAAGCCCACAGAGCCTTCTTGCTCTCTTTTCAAGCACTGCACTAAGCTAGGAAACACAGCAACATGTGACTAGGGTCTGCTAGTAATCTATTGTTTTCTCCTTAGAACAAGGTAGCCATTTCAAGCTGGCCAAATAAAGCAGCATAGCAGGGCCATCACTGTTTCCGTATCATGTTGGCTGAAGTATAAACCATGATGGGAGAGAAAGTCTAGAAGTCTGTATCTGGACTATTATTGAATGAAGCAGTTTCAACAAAATTTTTCAAATGTTTCTTTTCACAGTGAAGTATTGACATTTCTAGTCCTCACGCTTGCAGCAAATGATTGTTTGCCCCTTGTCCGGGATGAAACAGCCAGAACACTTGTGGATCAATGCCATTGCCTTGTGGAACTAAGTCAGAATCGGAATTTTGTCCCAGATTTGATTTCCACAAATATTCACCACATGGGTAAACTACTCTGGCTTTTCCACCTTTGTGTTGCTCACAATAATCCAGCAAATACTTTCAGATTTCTCCTTCTTTTCATCAACTGCTTGCCTTTACTCAGCTCTTGCTCCATTACCAGTTTTTACCTAGATCCTTCTAAGATTCAGTGCCTATTTTGGGGGTTATTCTGCATCCTTTAAAAACTCAAATTCTTTGCCATAAAAACAGAATTCTGTGATCTATTTAAAATACACAACAAAGTTTGCTTAACTTGCATAACTTACTTTTCTGGTTCTAGACAAAAGCAGAACCAAAGACTTATATAAGGCAGAGCCTCCTATGTCTGATCACAAGAAACCAATTTAAATCTCCCAATCCCATCCCATAATTTCAATAGGCAGCTTATTTATTATTTTAATGAAAGCAAGATTGATCAGAGTAGCATTATGCACTTGATAAATTTTATGACTATGCAGCACGATCACAGGATATGCAATTCTGGAAATGTCTGAATTCAGGAACAGCCATCTTTGTATGACCCTCTTTGATGTTTCCATTCCACTTCCTTCACAGAAAAGGGCTCCAGAAATGGTTAAGGTACAGTTTTCCTTAGACTGCTGGCAAAACTTACAGTTAATTATGCCCTGAAAATGAGTAGCTGCCAACACAAAAGGTCCTGTGAAGGCTATAGGTTAGAAAAGAACATTTATGTATCTCAAACCAAAACCAGGGATAAACGCAAAGTGCTTTTCAAAGTGCCAAGGTAACATCAGTTATAAATCACAGCCAGCCCCTGTACATCACCTTAAGCCATTTCATAGTGGAGGCTATCAGAAGGAAGAAAAATCCAGGAATAGAAAGAGACACCTTGAAGTTCAATAAGAAACTGCATCCTACAAGTCTACTACTTCTTTTAGTACATACATATAATAGCACATGCAATGCAATTCTGATCCCCACTCTGCTCTTGCCTGGAAATCCGCCCAAAGAATAGACAGGATGAATTTCTTTGTTCGCGTGTTACATGAATATGTTATTAGAACGGTCCCCAGATCTTTCTGGCAGGTTGACAAGATAATTGATAAAGCAGAGAAAGATCCTGGGGCTTCAGCAAAATTTTAGGGGTGAAGGGGGAGAATGGTTTGCAAAGAAGAGTGATTTAGCTGCAAGCACACAATGAATTAAGGATAGTCTCTAGAACTAGAAATTCTACCACAAGTTCTACTTCTTCATTCTGGGTGGTACCAAGCTGACCTTACTTTAATGTCTTGCTGATGCCAGCAATCAGAAAGCACATCCTAAGTTGACATATTCCAAAATGCACATGACTAGCCTGTGGCTTAGAAAAAGTACTCTGCACAAGAAGCTATTCCTGCACCTGTTTCCTAGATGTTAGGGCTGATCCACAGGAATGGAGAGCAGGGAGAGGTAGGATGACTTCTCTTTCCCTGACCCACACTACAATGCAGATAGGAGATTCAGGCTACTTCAGCAATAATGGTGTGTCTGAAGTCATACTATCAATCTGTGGCAGAGGTAACTCACAAATTACACTTGGAGGATGTTTATGCTGAACATCTTCAGCGTATCTGTGGACCATTGTCTTGGAGAAAAGGATGTTTTATGAAGAGACTTGCTTCAAGGATTCTTTTGAGTAAAGTAGAGGGAAAAGCTTGTTGAGTCAAAAGGTAACAGAACATGAAGTGGATGAACAAAGACAAGGCTTTGAGTTGTTGCAACTATGTGATGTATAAACAAACAACAGACTTGTGTAGCCCAACCACCCGCCCTAACACAGGATATCCTGGTATACCTAAACATCCTGACAGGAAAGAGGTTCCCAAACTCCCTCTGCAAGCTTATTGCATTGTTCAATAAACTACAGTCAGGAAGTCCTTCCTGCTGTTTAACCAGAAAGCTTTCTCCTATGTGGTTTGAAGATTTAAAAAATCATTACATCTTGACCCATCCCAAATGCAAAGAGTAGGAAACCTGCTCCACTCTCCTCCTTTCTACTGTCTTTCCCAAATTTTCTGCAACAGCTTTCAGCAACCTTTCCAGTATGGCTTACGGCAGGGGTCTCAAACTCAACTTACCTGGGGGCCGCTGGAAGTAGAGTCTGGGTGAGGCTGGGCCGCAGCAAGCGGTGGTGGTGGGCCGCTCATCCGGAGGCCGGCCTGGGCGCCGCTGGCGCTTTGAAGGCCGCAGGGCCCCTCCCCTGTGCCCCACCCATCCCGGCAATTGGCCTGCGAGCCGCGAGTTTGAGACCCCTGGCTTATGACAAGCAAAGGCACTTTCTCTAGGCTAAAAACGCTATCTGTTCCTTCAAACTTTAGTGAAAGGTCTAGTACTCAATCTAGATCCACCACAGGTGCTCTACCAGAATCCTTTTCTTCTTGTAAATATTTGGTCCAGATCCAAATATTACCATCCAAACCTGAACATCAGTTAAGGTTTTTACAGTGTTCAGTCCATTTATTTGAAACTACAGAAGCACAAACTCCTAATTTTCTTCACATACTTTGTGTCTGTGTGCTTTTTTAGACTTGGGGAAAGAAGAGGAGCAAATGCTGCTTGAAACAGCTACAACGTATTTGTAAGTTTTTTCTACACACATTAAGTATTTATATTTTAAAAAAGAAAGGGAAGATAAGCAGAAGCTCTAAGAGGAGGTACATGCAATTTCATTTCACATGCAGCCTTCCACATCCATCCCTTCCATCAACATATATGCCAGTCACTGCACCCTGTTTTTTGTCTTCTACAACATCCTGCAACATCACAGCAGCTCACAGCCAACAGGGTTTTTTTAGGGTAGTGGTAAGCTTACTAGTAAGATTTCCAGTCACCTCCAATCCCTACTTTTTCAGCTACTTTCTAGCTTCTCAACACAGACCATCTCTTTAGTTGCACAATCACAGCAGGCAGCTGCCTTGATTTCATCTTTTCAAAGCCCCCAACTTTCCCTGTACTGATTGTCATCTGTATTTCCTTACATTTATGAGTCTCAGCCCCCTTTCTGTCCCACTCTCCCAATTCATTATCTACCTTCCCATCCCGCCGCAGGAGTTCAACCAATGTTTTATAAAGGGTTTAGTGAATTATCATGCTTTCTTCTTCAGCCTTCTCAGTGGCTGCCCCCCCCTCCCCACCTTTGGAATAGGCTTCCTAAAGAGATCTGCCTGTTGCCATCACTACTTTCATTTCAGGGCCAGGTGAAAACCTCTTTCAAAGGTTTTTCAAAACCTGGCTGATTGTAAAAGCTCACACTGCTACCAACAGATCCCCCCTTCTTTCCCCTGTACTGCTGGCTTTTAAAAATCTTGCTAGCTGCTTAGAGAGCCCTGAGAGGGCTATTCAGCAGCCTATAAATTTGAAAAAATAAATTCTCTGGAATCTTCTGACATGCTCACCAGCCTAAAATTTCCCAGCAAATTTGTGCACAGTATTTTAGGTTCACAGCCTATTCTTATTCCCATATCCTAAATGGCACTAACATACTAACCTTGAGATAATGACAGATAATTACATGAGCTTGTGAGCCCTTTTAAATGAGAGGGAACATGGTTTATTTTTGCTTTTGGTTTTTCCATAGCTGCCCAAAGCTCATAGAATAGGGTGGGCTACTGAGCCCAAATATGAGATTGATGCAACCTCAGAAGACTTACAGGGAGAGCCACAGCACTTGCTTCCATCTAGCACACACAGCTAGTTAGTTATCCAGCCTCATCATGCTATCGGCACGGAAGACAGGCTGGTCCTTGATCATCTATTAGGAGCTCCATTCCTACTCTCAAGGAAAACGTGGTACTTCAACAGTTGTCTTCTCCGCTCCATTTGCAGCTCTCTCAAAAAGACAAAAGGAGGAAAGAGACAGACCCACTGTTTCCTAACTGTCTTTGTTCCCTTCAATGCAGTTCTAAACACAAACACCCCCACTCCTGCTGAACTTCATTATGTGCTCATATTATCTAGAGCTGGATGTGTTTGCAGAATAACTCATTTTCATTCCCCTCCTCATTGCCATTCTTCTGTCACAGCAGTGTACCCAAACTGCTTTTTTTAGTCTTTACTATGTGTATGGATTTTAGCTAGGAAGGGGGGGAAATCATGTGAGGTGGCTGGGAAAAGATTTGCTCTTGCTACTGGTAGCACAAAAGAAATGCCCTTTTCTTTTGCACAAAAGAGCATGCTTTGCTTCTGTCAAAGATTTCAGTCAAATCAATTTGTGAATCAGGGTGATCTAATCCCCCCCCCAAAAGCCAAATGATTGGTGCCAAGTCAGTATCACATTAAACATGTGTGTGAATCAAAGGAAATAAGCATTTTTCCCCTAACAGGAAGGCTCAAAGCTATTGTGTGCTTAAATTTATGTATTATCTTGATGATGCCTGTGCTTAAAAAAAAAACAAAAAAACAAAAACAGCAGGACAGCAGCATACTATTCTTTAGGACTTTCTTCTAGCACCAAGCTCTCACCACGCTCTAGTTTGCTTTGGAGGAGTGCTAAACTCTACTGGATCAGTTTCCATCAGTGGTTCTTACATGTTCTGGACAGTGCTGACCTTATACCAGCCACATTATTGATCACCAACTTCACTATGGGAGGAGGCCAATGGCAGATCTATTTGGGTGGTGCAGGATAGGGACAGAGAGACGCAAGGACGGGGGGGGGGGCGGGGAGAGTAAAGGAGTCAGAAGACAGAGAGGTTATAAGGTGGCTTTAAGCAAGGTCCCAAGCATCCAAATGTGCAATACCGAGAAAGCATTACTGGGTGGTTATTTTATGGCCTGGGGCACCAATAGTTTTGCTGCTCTGCTAACTTTGAAAAAGGTTGCTAGTCTTGTTTATGCAGATGCCTCCTCTCTCTGTTCCTTGTTTCATATCTGGACTGGTAACAAGGGGCTCTCAGTCACTATTCACTGATGCACATTTTCAACCCATACAAAGAAGTGCTTTAAGAATTAAGCAATTTCTTTTTGAAGTACTCTTATGATTTTGTTCACTTCCAAGTTCATTTCGCTTCAAACACAGGGCTTGGCATTTATTTAACAATAGGGGCAGGGGATGGATATGGAAAGATCAAGGAGTCATGCTGGCTTGAACAACATGCAGAGAGCCATCCAAGGGGCAGTTTACACAGTCACTGGAAACAAAAGGTAAAGCCTTCCTGGGACTGTACCACTTCAGCCTCCTAGGGTAGAATGTGTACATCACAAAAACAACAATAGCTAAAATCAAATTCACCCATGCCTAAAGCAATGTACAAATTTGAATTCCTTGTTTGAATGAAGGAATTTTCTACATGAAGGCACTCAGGACAATACAAAGCTCACTCTCGCATTACTCCTGGCTTGCTGGCTTTCTGTGTGCAAGGTGTCTTTTCCTTGTGGAACATTAACAACCTCTCCCTTCTACAGCCTGAAGTAGCAAAAACAACCAGGAAAAGCATCATGTCTTGATTCTATAGTCCGCAAATCTTAAAATGGGTGTGCATAAATCACACCTTCCAACATGTAATCCAGTGAAGATAATCTATTACATTTTTATAAACATACTGTGATAACAACTTAATCTGAGGGATTAGCTAATTACTACATGCAGGTCAAATGAAAAAAATACATACAAAAATATACCTGCATTATAGTACTTGCCCTGCCTTTTTTACCAGCTTCCTGTATTAAAGAGTCAACTTGGGTGGGGAAGGGGAAAGAAATGGCTTGGTTCAATATGAAGTGAGTGCTGGAATTAGATCTATAACACACACAAAAACTCAGCTGATCTTTCCCCTTTGACACTACAGCTATGAACTAGAACAGAACCAGAGATATTCTTGATAAGTCTTGTTTATTTAGCAAAACAGATTTTGTACAAATTTGGGATATTTTCAGCACAAATCTTCATTCTCACTGTTTTTGTGTGTGCAATTCACTACTGTAGAACTTAGACTCCTCCTCATTCTATCCTACATCTAACCTAGAAAACAAGTCGTTAGATCAGCCTTCCCCAACCTGGTGGCCTTCAGAGACATTTGGACTGCGACTCCCAGAATTCCAATTCAGCAGAGCCATTGAATCAGAATTCTGAGTGTTGCAGTCCAAACATGTCAGGAAGGCACCAGGTCGGAGAAGGCTGCTTTAGACGGAAGCTGTCATATGAGGGGGAGGGCAAGAACCCCATATCACAAGTCTGTACCCTGCAACATTCCCATAACTCTCTCAAGCAAGTGCAATGGTCTGCTATTCACAAATGCCTACATTCATAAAGAAGTTTGCTGATGTAACTCATGTTTGCAAAGAGACTACTGGATTTCTATCCCACCAGCTCCACTTTCTCCCCTATGTCCATCTCTTGTGTTCCTATGTTCACCTTGACAACCACCCCACACAAAACCCCACCTGAAGTCTGAAAGAGAGCACAAGCAAGGTAGAGCAAGCAGATGAACACCCACTGAATTCATCACTGAATTCATGCCTATGTTTTCAGCTAACAAGTCTGGGACTCCTTAACATAGAGCAGCTCATTCTGGAGTAAAGCATCAACATCCCAGCCCTGTGTTAAAGCTGAACTGCAGGAAAGCTGCAGGATGTTTTCCCTATGACATTTACAAATCACAAAGCAAAACCTATCTTTTATTGGCCCAACTTCGCAGATCAAGGCAGCTTTGATCTTGAGAGCCTTACGGCACTTAGCTTGCAGGAAAAATGAAACCAGCACAATGCCGAGCCCCACCACGCTGCCCTCGCTGGAGGTATTTTCAACAAACAAACTACCATCTGTGCATGGAGATAGAAGGGACATTTCGGTTTTTTTAAAAAAATGAATGGCACATCTTTCAAGGGAAGCTGAAGCCCTTCTTTTGGCAGAGAACACCAGGTCTTCTCCAGGGAAAGGCAGTTCTCTTGGCACAGGACACACCAATCTCACAACAGCGGTGGACTAGCCATTTCCACTGTGCCATTTTCTGTTTCCTGGGGAAATTAGGAGAAGCTGCTCTCAGCTGTTGCATGCTCATTTTTATCTGAAGGAAACAAGCTGTAATATTTGGCTCAGTGTTGAAATTCTGGGCCAAGAGGCAGATATATGAAAGAAAGCCAAGAAAGTCCTGGCAAGTGTGCATCTGGGGTCAGAAATAAGAAACTATGATAGTAAGGTTCAAAAAGTAGATCATTACTAGAGATCATACCTCTCAAGTATTTTTAAGTCAGAGGTGTCCCTTGACTGCACACATGCTTACATAAATATAAAACTTGTTCCTTTTTTTGGAGGGGGAAATGAGCCTGATATCATTTAGCATGGCTATTACAGACTACCATAGTACTGAAACTTAAATGAAATTTCCTCAGATAACCCCAAAACTATGTTATTTTATTGCTGGAAATTGTCTAGTTTCATCAGAAACTGTGTTGCTGCATTCCCTCCCAACTTCCAAAAATTGTTTTGGAAGTCCATCCCATCTCTCTCAAAAGCCTAGTTCTACATTAAATATTGCTTAGAAGAATAAGCAAGATTTTACTTCTTTTAGTAGCCTCTACTGAAAGCTTCTGATCCTACTCTCAAAGAACTTTTTAAATAATACACTGGAAATTAAGTGTATCACAAACTTTTGCTATGGTCACAAACAAGCAGTTAATTTTGCTTACTAGCCAGGGCCCCAATGCCATTTCATGCCAGAAAGCAAACAATTTATGGGGGGTGACTCTGTCCATTTCTTTTCACCAACAAAAGGTGGAAAGAAATGTTGAGGGAAGAAAGATGTCCCTTGGCAAGGTACACTGATAGTTGGATGAAGATAGCAAGATGAACAAGCGCCAGGGAAATGAAGACAGAAAATGGTATAGGACTGCTGGAATTCTACAAGTTGGAATACACTAAACCAATTGTTATATGTTAGCTTTTTTCAGTCACAAAGATTCTGTAGAAGGAATTTTCCCATTAAGCATAAGATGATGTTTTTGGTTCCAATTTGTATGGCAAATTGAAAGAGCATATTTTAAGAGCTAGGTATTAAAATAAAAACATCAAAAGGTGGCTGATGTACAGGAAGAGAAAAAATAGGAGAAAAATAATTAAAAAGGGGAGTTGAAACCTAACTCAAATCTGAATACTGAAATGTCTGTGCTTTCCCCCACTCATGTTTAAGGGCTAGAAACTTATTCCATCAGTCCAAAGGAAGCTTCAAGCTCTCATAACTCTTTGGGAGGAAACTTCAAGGTTTAATCCCTGTATCACTGACAAAATGTGCTAAATCACTTGCTAGAAATAAAAGTAAAGATTGCACTGTATCAGCCACAGGTCTAGTTCTCATTACACCAGAAAGTTCAACAGAACCGCCATTCAAAACTACCTCTCTCCACATCCTGGTCAACAGGACTCAACCTGCTTTTTATTGAACTGCTCAGCCAGCCAGCACGCCAGATTGCGAGTTATCTTTTTCTGCAAACAATCATGTCTTGGAAGAACCTTCTCCCTACCACTGCACAAAAGCAATGGACTCAGCATTAAATTGTAACATTATCACTAATACAGCTTTTTAGATATCCAACCTTTGCCACTTTAGCAAGAAGAAAGGCTAAGCTATTAGATTTCACACAACCATGTATAAAGCAGTGCACTGGAGAAGGGGGAGATTTTGAGTGGGGAAGAAACTGAGTAGTTAACCTTTTCTTCCCTTGTAATTTTCCCGCTGCAATTCCTGCTCAGGTTTCCAAATACATGTGTGCTCTCACAAACATGTATATGGAACCCTACTGAGAAGAAAAACTGCAAGCCCAGAAACAATTAAGTAACTCCTTTCCTGCATTGAACATTTTCCTCCCCTGGAAGCTTCTGGAAAAGACAGAAACAGAAAACAAAGCAAATGAAAAATCAGCCAGTTTTGTTTCATGGACTGTTTTGACATAAGAGAAATGAGAGAGAGATGCCCAAGCCAGTGTATACAGAGGAAGAACACAATAGCAAAGTGTGGGCCAAGCCGGACCATATCATTAGATGACCCCTGTGGACTAGTAAATTCTCATCTTATTTGCTTATGCTGAAACAGCAACACAATCAAATGGCAAACTGCAGAACTCTAGCCAAAGTTGCCTGGAAGAACTCACAAATCCTGCCAACAGACAGATAAGTGCCATTTGGGGTCCTTTGCACACTGTTGCCTTTCAGGGAGGGGACAGAGTGATATAAATAGCAAACACATGTGCTGGTTGCATCACCACTAGGGGCAAGCATCCCACCCCCAAAGCTCCTTCTGGGCCTCACTGCCTGAGAACGACATTGCATCTGTCCAAGCAATTGCTATTTCAGGAATGTATGGTGAACTCTGCATTCAGATGTTGCAGTGCCAAAGGGTTCTCTCTCTTCCCCTAAGCTAGAAGAAGAAAAAGGACCTTTAGCTATTTTACACAACCTCAAAGTAATCAGCAAGACATGCGGGCAAGGCCCTGGTGACAAATTATTAACTTGCTGCGACAGGCCAGGCACTGACGGGTGTTACTTCTAATTCCTTGTGAAGTAATTGAACTTTCCAGATGTAATCTGGCTGGAAGTAAAAATGAAGTAAGGACACAACAGCCCATGTGAATGAATCAGCTGCTTTCATTTTGTTTTTCATCAGAAGTACATGTACACTGTGTAAATTCTGGACCTCAGATGTTCACATCCTGCAATGCGAATATATATAGCCAGGAATACATCAGGTTCACATACTTTGTCTCCATATTTCCACAAAGGAATTCTGATGAAGGAAACGGAGGGTGGGGAGAGGGGCATCCAGATACCAGCAAGGTTCCCATGGACAACATGAAAAATATAATCCTGCAGTTTTGTTTCACCACAATATTAATAGCTACTACTAATTAGTGTTATTTTACCACATTAAGTACTTAGGAGTACTTCGTATATTTTCACAATCATCCTTTTACTCCCCTTACACTCCACATCACCACCATTTTCACAGTGGAACAGGGCCAAAGGACCACAGATCATTCAGTGCTAGCCATGAGACCATGGTAGAAAGGAGAAGTAAACTCTCTTAGCTTTGGCTATTACACTACCCTGTTACAAAAAGTTGGATTTCTCCAGACACCATAATCACATACCAGACAGGCACAACATCACATGAAATTGACAAAGCATGGATCATCCATTGCGGTGTTCTTAGTATCTCTCATTCCTTCATGGTAGAGTTCTTGACAGGGTGGGAAAAGTAGGAAAGATGACCAGCCGCTTTATGTAGCACTGAAAAGCGAATCCAATATTTTTTGCCAGCACAGAAATAGCAAAGAGCACACACTCAGCCTAAAAATATACAGGGCTGCAATTACTGTGTTCTTAAGACAATTTGTTCTTTTATTTAATAATATTCTCTGTTTTAATCCAGATGGAGTTATTGTGATTAATTGCAGTGTTTTAAGCTGAACATGAAACTTGCCAGATTTCTCTACTTATAGATGAAGAGGGAGAATTTCCTCATCAGCCTAACCTCATTACCCAGCTTACATTTAATGCAAGAATCTCCATGTATGCATTTTCACTGCATCTGTTTCCACAGAACAACAAAGTCATCAACAGAAACCATGCTTCTCCCTTATTATTCAGGCATCTTGGCTAGCTAGAAGAGAAATTCAAGTACACAAACACATGACTATTTTGGAATGTTTGGGACATCTTTTCCCTTCTCAACATCTGCAATTATTTTGAAGATGAGAAAGAAGAAATGTCTGAAGAGCTTAGCTATCTGCACTCTGGCAGCATGCTATGGAAGTGCTGAATCAATGGAAAATTTCTAGAAAACCTCAATTTTTATATTTAAAAGGCTTCTGAACCTTCATCGTTACCATGAAAAATTTAGCAATAGTTTTTCTTGCTCCTATTCCCTTCCTAAAGTATCCTTAAAAACTAGAAGCATGGCTCAGGTAGAGTTAAAGGTGGAACATAGGTAATTTCCAGGACTGAGAATGGAGGGATTGGGAGAGCAGACTCTATCTGGATGGTTCTTGTATAGAACTTCTTTATTACCTTTATTGAGTTTATCCTTTCCCTCCCCTCCCCTCCCCCCCAGAAAAAAAAAATCTGAGATGTAGCATGTTACTTTCTCTAATCTATTAAATAGCGCTACAGAGATCTAGAGATAATGACCTGAAGTAAGACATTAAGGTTTGTAAATCCCATGGTCTAAACAGGCAATACTCTCTTGGATGTTACTGTATACTTGTATAGCAAGCCAGAACTTAAGCCAACAAATGGGAACTGGCTGATGCAAGTTTAATTACCCAATGTACGCAAAAGAAATGGGCTTGCTCTTTTATAATGTCTCATTTGCATCCAGTAAGTAGTTAATCTTGTTTTTAACTAATACTACAGCAGGTACTACATTCTGCTAAGCTTGTAGCCCCACCCTAAAACTCTCATTTTTGTGGGGAAAGATAGTAATGCAGTGAGTTAGCTTCTTCCTAAATTTGCTGGTGCTCTGAAGACTTCTGGAAGCATAGATGAAAATGGTGAAGCTCAACTCATTTAAGGAGAGTACTGCCAAGAGGGTGCCTGGTCACAAGAGACTGAAACATAGAGGAAGAAAAGGCAACCCCTGAGAAAGATTTGCAGCTAAGTTAAGCAAGACAAAAGCTAAAATAAAAAACTATCCAAAATGATATCATTTACCCAGCAAGATTTTAAACAATTTCAAGTTCCCAACCATCTGAGTGCTTCAACTTTTGATAATGACACTGAAAAACCATCACCACCATTCCTTATATGATTGACTTGCCTAAATACCTACCACTGGCTTCCTTCTACACCTGACTACAAGCTTTTTATCATTTTATTTAAAACATCTTTGTTCCTTTATTTTGCAATGTTTCTATATTTGTGAAGGCTCTTCCCAGCCCTCAACTGCTGAAGGTGTCTTGCTCCCCTTCCCCCAGATTGCCCCTTATGCCTGGAACTCCCTCCAATGATACTGACATGATGTCACATCCCTTTTTTCTGTCATTTCTCTCTGCCAACAGCCACCTTTTCCATTAAGTATCTGGGCTCCCCTGTTCACCCCATTCCAGTCATTCCATGACATCTGCCTGTATTTTTTTCAGTCATACCATCACCCGTTCACTATCAAAAGTAATTTGTACATGCTTCTCCCATGTGGATCATGAACAGTGCTCTACATACATGAGAATGATATCACTTTCTGATCTCATACTATTAGCCATGCCTGCTTAATAATTCTTTCCACCTGCTTTTCTATCCAGAAAAGCTGCCTTCAACATTCCCAATCTAGACAGCCTACCATTAATATCAGTTTGTAACATGGGGTGCATTTTGATTGTGTCTATTATACAATTTCTGCATTTTCAATTTAATTTCTAAAAAACTTTATCAACAGAGCCAAAGGTCAGACTGCTGGACTGGGGCTCAGAAGACCTAGGTTCAGGCCCCTACTTGGTCATGAAGCTCACTGGCTAACTCTAGTCACTGACTCTCATCTTAACCCACCTCACAGGACTGTTGTGAAGTTAAGATGAAGTGGAGGAAGGTTATGTAAGTTTGCAGGAAAAATGGCAAGATAGAAATATAATACCTAACTTTCTTGAATTTTCAGGCACTTTTCCTCTTTCTACAAAATACGGCCATGGTGTCACTGAGGTGGATTCCTCAGGCAGGGACAATCAGGTCAAACATCTGAAGAACAATGTTTCCCCCAACTGCCTCCCAAGCCTCACAGCAGAAAAGTGTGCTGCAATTCAGTTTTACAAGTCTTCATGGGGAGCCTGGTCTTGGCAATCTATGGAATGCGCTCCCCAGAGAGGTCCGCCTGGCACCGTCATTATTTGTTTTTTGGCGTCAGACGAAGACCTTTTTATTCAAACGTTATTTTAATTGTTCATATTATTTATTTATTTTATTCTTTGGCCAGGGCGACTTAATTTAAACTGTTAAATTGTTTTATATGATGTTATGTATTTATGTTTGTGAGCCTCCCTGAGGCTTCGGCGAATGGGGCGGCATAGAAGTTCCATAAATAAATAAGTAAGCAAGCAAGCAAGTAAATAAATAAGTGGAGCATGTTTAAAAAAAAAACCCCCAGAAACAAAAAACCTACCACTCCTCCAGCTGTCATTTAAATGTCAAGAAGTATGCACAGGTAAAACCCAGATGTCCTGACTGATGTTTAGCAATAAAGCCTTAAAAGCCATGCGGCGTGTCAGGAAGCACAAACCCACCACAGCGCTAGTTAAATGATGCCCACACGTCTGCATACGATTGCATCTGTATTAAGGAATTTCAGCTTTTAAAATACCTCCTTCCTGCCCTTTTTGTTGAAAGCCATTTAAGAATGAAATGACTGAAACATTTTGAAATGCCTACAGGCCTGGTAGAATATACAGGAAAAACAAAAACCAATCAAAGATGGCAGATTTAAAACAGATCTTTCAAACCTCTATCTAATTAGGAACATCTTGGCGTCTCCCAATCTGTTTTTTCCCCCAGCAGAGCCATTTTATGAAATATACATTATTCCAACAGACAGGAGGATGGCAGTTTCTATTTGTCAGAGGCATCCCAAACAAAAGCAGGGTGCTATGCTAAGAGAAATAATAAAACTTCAAAGCTAAACACTGATTGTCATCTGAAACTTCTTTAGAAAACCAGTAAGGTAGAAGCACAGCTGAGTACATGTTCAAGTTCCAGGGTCTCACATTGGATTTATAGTTCATATAACATGCAACATTACATTCTGATTTTGTGAGAGTCAATATAAATAGGAGAAATGGTAAAGGACCAAAGATTTTAATAGTTTAGGGATTACAAGAAAGATTTGGCACACAACAAACTATTTTTCTGGTGAAAGCTACTCCTCATCATAAGAAAGAAGAACATCTATCTTTAGGAATCACAATCTTTTTCATTCCTTATTATAGTAATATACCAATACTGAAATACCCTCAACATATTAATCAAGTATGCTTGATAGTTAAAATTGCTATCCAAAACAGTTAAATCTACTGATTACACCAATGGAAACTTGCAGTCTTAGCAGTCAAAGGTTAGGACAGTAATTAACTAAGCAAAACTACACAGAAAATTGTTTAAATATAACGTCTTATAATCTTGAAAACAGCTATATGGATTCCAGCAGCTGTGGAATCTTGCTATAAAAGCATTGTGCTTGCAAACTTCCCATAAAAGCCACTGCACAATAAAAGTGAAAGATGAGATATGCAATCAAAATCCCTCATAACTTGAACACAAATCTCCCTGAATTCAATAAAAGTAGTTCAGAAATGGAAGTGTATGTACATGCCTTAATATCATCAAACTTATTCAAAGAATCATCAAGCTGCAACGGCCTCTCTTGATTATCCACAAAGCCCTACTGAATTCACTTCAACATTTCACCACCAGGTTTTCTTTTGCCAAAATTATGACACATAGGCAACAATAAATAAGGGCAGAATCCTGTAAATGTTTAGGCAAAAGGACTTCCTACAACTCCCACACAGGCTGAAGAATCCTGGGAGCTACAGTATTTTTTCTATCCAAAGCTCATGTAGTATTGTGCCGAAAGATAACGATTACAACAAGTGGGAATGTGCTCAGGAATATTTGTGTCTTTGGGGTCTTGAGCAGAAAGGGGGTTTCCATGAGATTAACAGAGAACCTGGAGCTTAGACTTACTGGAAATATGCTTTGTTGATAAGAAACAACACCATGTGTCATGAAGTAGAGACTGGATATCTGCCTTGTACAGAATCCAGTCCACAACCAACTTGTCTATATGGGAGGTGCAAAGGAAGTCCTGGGAACAGTTCTACAGCCATACCAAGTACCAGTTTGCCCAAACTGACAAGCTATTCAACCAACCATTTCAGGAATAAAAATATCCAAATAAAACTCCAACCAAAACTAAAGAACCTGGCAGAAATCCAGACAGGCTATCATCCTTACTCATATGTGTTAAACTGAAATGTGCTCTCAGTTTACTTTTAAGGGTTCTGAAGTACTAAAGCTACATTTACAGTCACACAAACCACCAACATTTGGAATATTTAAGGTGTTATCAGAGAGAAAGGCAGACATTTCTGCATGCTGTCAGTTAGTACAGGTGTACAGACAGTACACCTACCCAACACCCTTTTTCTCTTGATGAAGAGGATCGTGCTCGATCAAACCATCAGAGGCTATCCTGGTTTTCTCAAGGCCACTGTTTAGTTATACAGTCTCTTCCCTCTCCCTCTCTCTATATCTGAAATATATATAGGAAGGGTGCCCACCAGATAGATGCCTTGGCCTTCCAAGTTCCATCAGTCCCACTCTGCATACAAAGTGGTCAGGAGTCCTGAGAGTTCAAAACACCAAGAGGGCACAAGTTGGAGAAGGCTCCCATGGACTAATAGGTGGTGGAACAGCCACTAGTTTTTAAGACATGAGTAGCCCTATTCCCTTCTAGTTTGAAAGTCAGTCTAAAAGAAAAGGGTCCTACAGGACTTAAGGCAAAGTATGGATCTGAAACTGAAGCAACTGTTCGTTTAAACTGGTCTCTTCTTCAGACTTCTGCAAGTTGTTTCTGCTACATCACAGCTGAGGAAGGAGAAAGAGGTGTTTCAGACGTCAAACTAAGTGCAGCTGACAAGCTCCGATCACTCCTACAGCCTGCGTGCTGTATGTGTGTCTCAAGGCAGAGACAGCATGACAGTTTAGAGAGTGTCACTCGCTGCATGAGGCCACTGAAGCAACATCAAGGTTTACAGGACTGTTGCACATCATCTCAAGCATGAATGTGAAGTGAAGGGCTAAGAAAACTTGCAGCAGGGAGCAACATACTAACTCATAAACAGCAGAGTCCTGTGGATCTCAAACACACAAACGTACCACAAGCAGCTCAGATATCATAACAGTGCATGACTTTGAAGTAAGTCCTGTGACCTCCATGCCCTAAAACAAGTTTGATAAGTCTTGGCAAGGATGCTCATCTTCTTCTTGAAATACAGTACATATTTCTTACTGAAATGTGGTGCACTGCGTGTTATTGAAATACCTAAAATTTCAATGCTGAGCATAAATTCAAGGCTATTAATAGTCATTCGGATGAAATTTACTTAAACGTAATGGAAATTTCTAAGAAACACTGTGGTATCCAATTTAGGAAACAGGATGAAAAGGAAATCAGAATCAAAACACCATGAAGTCAAACCATCTGCTCCACAGAACACCACCTGGACACCAGCATGCCTGCAAACACAATCAACCTATGTCATATTAGATCCTAAAGATGCCACAGACGAAGTGGCTCCAGGACACTTGAAAGCAACTCATTCAGAGTCAAACAAGCCATGCCAAGTGGTGTAGGAAGGGTAAGGCTGCTAGCCAGTTGGCCTATGAGCAAAATCTAAATACGGCCTAGTGTGTAATGTTGACAGGCAGTCAAAAGTGGCAAGGAAATGTGAAATTTGGAATTGTAAAGTGGCCACTTAAACCCTATCCTGCCTGCTCCGTCCTCGTCCTCGTAGCCTTGAATGGCTTTTCCTTTTGCATAGCTGGGAACTTGAAACTTGCTTTTTAGAATATTCATACAAAGGCAAAACAACACACCACATTCTGTTTTTAAACACACATTTTCCTTTTTGGGATTAAACACAGTGCAGAGCTAGATGAAGCCACTTGCTATACCAAGTAAACAGGTAGTCAACCCTACAAGCAGGAAAAACTATACACAGATTGCAAATTAAGCTTCACACACAGACACGTGAACACTTGGAGGTAGCTGAAGATTCTGAAAGGGTGCTTATTTGGCTTTGCAAACCCAGCTGCTAGTAGCAGAGAGGAATGTACTGAACACCCTTAATGTCTACAGTTGTTCTGGAAGTTCTTGAAGTCACCTGCTAACAGAAACCTATGGAAAGGTGGAATACTTTGTCTTACTTTGGCTGTAAATCAACCTAAAGGAACAACCAAGATGCATTTCTAGAGTCAATCTGAGTAGACGTGGTCCTGCTCTGAGCCTCAGCAGGAACTGTCAAGACTGTCACAGTGAGCCTCCAAAACCCGGCAGGGAAGAACTTTATTTAGAACCAACCCACTAAAGATGTATATCATCCAGCACTCTGAGCAGGTGGCTGAGGATTCAGCAGCTCATCCATGGCACTAATTTACACTGGCATGTCCCTTTACCATTCAGATGAAAGCACCTAAGGTACTAAAGGTTAGGTCACATTACTATGTAATATAATCACATCACAGTGTGGGCAGGGAATTATGTGGCCTCATGCAACTCTGCCCACTTAACAGAACATGTTCTCCCCCATCCCCACTTATGATACATCTATCATATAGCTGTGCAGATAAAGCTGCATAAGCAGTCTCAGAATTAGAAGTGATCTCTTCTCCAAACTGGGAATGAGAAGAGTAAGATACAAAGCTGAGTCCCATATTAAGAACTCTTAGAGGACAGTATGTTTACCAGGGCTAGTCACGTTCTCAGATATTACTCTGCCCTCAAGCCTCTTTAGGCCATGACTGAGCATACAAGCCATTTTATTTTATATTTTATTTTATTATAGCATGATATTCTATTCTCCTGTATTTCCAACTTAATTTCACTATTAATTACTTTAAAGATTTCAGTGCAGGACAGCAGTAAGGTTTAGTTTCTAGCTTCCTCAATATACATTTCATACTGAAAAATAAGTTTACAGTTCTTCTGGGAAGTAAACTTGGAAATAAATTGCTGTGCTGGAAAAGTATTGCTTCTTCACCCTAGAGTTAATACCCTTCCACTGGGGTGCCTGTATGATTGTCAGATTTCCTACAAGATGCATGCAACCCTGCAGAATCATGAAGATGGCATTACATTGCTTTGCATGGCCATAGAAAAGGAATAAAATGGAGGCACACCACTAATCCTCTCATCTAACAGATTCATTGTTAAGTCATTATTAGCATCAACATACGTTTCTGCAAACCCCAACCTTTGAAGGATATTCTCTCAAGTCAGTTGCTAGCCTCGCTATAGGATAATTTCATTTTGAATTTAATAAAGTCATGAGCCTCAAAATGATAGAAAATTCAACTGAAACACTTTAAGAACTCCTAGAGTCTAGTTCTTCAAATTAGACTTTATCTCAGCTGTTCATAACAAGTGCAGCTATTGAACTAAAATTTGTTCTAGCTGTTGAACTTTTTAATATGTTGTACATTGGGAAAATATGCTGTTTTATGCTACTTTTGTCGTATTTGTCCATTGTGTTTCCTGAATTCTTGAGAACTACCCAGAACTTCAAGTGCTGGGCAGAACAGAAATGAAATAAATAATAAACAGAATAATTCACCTGGGTTCTGAAATAATTTAAGGACTGAACTAATTAAGCTTGCAATCTGATTTTTCACAGTTTCAGCTTTCATTATCATATACAAGGACCACAGAGATAACATTTCTTGTTACCCTGATCCACCCTTAAGCACAGAATGGACTACATACTTAAATAGATTAACCTATGATTAGTTATGATGAGCACCAGCCTCAACCTGGCTGGCACCTCTTAAACATATTCATGATACCCTTTTCAGCAATAGCCTTTAACCATGGATACACCCTTCTACAGATGGCTGCAACAAGGCACTGTCGAACTCTGTGTTCAGAAATGGCTGCAGGTAGTTTTAAGCCATCCTTCCCGGAAGAACAGCGAAAGTTTGCAGTTGCCACAATTAAGATTGTTTGCCCCTGCTATAAAGAGTAATTCCATTCTGATCCCTTTGCTTGCTAGGAAATCAGCCACCTATTAAAGCTGTCCAAGCTATCAGCACAACAAAGAATATTATTACATTCCCTAGAAAACTAAAAGCAGCCAAGCTAATTTAAGTCAAATTTGCAGGGAAATGGATTTTTCATGACATTGTCTGGAAGCTTTCCAATCTGAGGAATTACAGGGTCCACATTTCCAAAGACAGCTTAATTGAGTCTTCCGTGCTTTTTACAGCCTACGTTGATAAACATCAGCAAAGAACTAGACAGGATGAAAGCTTTCATTGCATACATTGTTAGACCCATCTATTCATTTATGAACCACAGGTTTTAATATAGGTGTTTTAAAACGAGAGAGATGCTCTTCCCCAGTTCCACACGCTCTACAAGCATCTCTCAATTTAGGGATTGAACACTTTGCCAAACTAAGTGATTTGTGCATCAATTTAGGGGAAAGACTTAACTCCACTCAATATCCTATCCATAGAGATACTTGTAGCAATTAAATACATGAAACAAACAAAATATTTAACCCTTATGGAGCTTGTCCTCTGAATGTCATGGAGATATTTATGTCTCTCCCTATATGTTATCTGAATTCTGAACCGGCAGCTTTTGAAGTCAAATGGCAAGAACTCTCATTAAGGACAACACCTCTGGAGCTTAGGATAGTCCAGTTCTACAGCTTTCTTGTACATGTCTTACTTGAGTATCTTCCCATTTCCAAGGCAACTTGGAAAATCATGGGTCTATGGCTCTTCTGCCAAATAAAAGGAAATACCAGACTCTTTCAGGGAGTGCTCACCACTCAACAGGGGAGAGATGAACAACACAGAAATTGATCCAAGCCAAACCAAAAAAAAAGAAAAAAAAATCCAGACTGATAACACAGAACAAGAGAAACAGGGTGGCCATACACAATTTAAATGTGTGATGCTATTTATTTTATAGGGGAAAAGGTCTACAATTCTCAGCTTTCCCCATAAGCCAGGCATGCTATTCCAAAAGCAGAGAACTTAACATTCTGATATCTAAATTAAACCTGGCCTTGTCTAAGTTTAATAGCCCCACACATTAAGTTTGCCATAACCTTCAAGCATTTACTTGCAAATCTAAGTGTCCCAGTTCAAAATACACAAAAAGTCTTATCACAGACAGTTTTTAACTTATTAACAAGGTTACCTTGCATAACATGTTTGTTCAAGCTGGTCATTTGCTTGATTAAAACCATCATGCATCTTTGATTTTAGGCTTGTGAACCAAATAGCCATGAATCACCAAAAAACAACTTCAGGGAAGCAAATTTTATTGCACTGATTCTTATGTACATATAGTATTCAGTTACAAATAACATGACTGTCCTTTTAGAAATGGAGGGCAAGCTTTTGACCCTCAGTATTTCCTCAAAAGCTAGTATTCCTGTGGCAGATTTTCCATACCTTGTATATCTTCCTTGTCCCCTTCTGTAGCAGTATCTCCCCTCAGTTACCAACTCCATTCTTACTGCCACCATACCAGATTTTGTCACTTAGTGCCTGTCCTATTTAACACTTTTTCAGCCAGGGTTGCTCACTAAGCCCCAACCCAAGTATGATGAATATGAATCCTCCCTTCTGCAAGCGACCTTGAAGAATTCTCATACTTAAATGCCATTTGCGCAGAAGTACTGGCCATCCCTGCTATCAGTATTTGCCAAGGGTACTTCAGGTATCTAGCTCACTGTCCCTCCAGAGTATTTTTGCCACATAAAGCACCTTATCACCCAAGAAGAACCTGACAGCTGAAACAATTAAAAGCAGCTTCCTAGCAGCTTCTAATTGTTTAACAACACCATAAAAATAATATAGAGTGGTATAAGGAACTTGTTTCCACCACCAGCCTAAGAAAGAAAGCAGGTATGACTCGGTCTAGTGAGAGTCACACCTTGAGAAAGACCCATGAGTCACACCCATAGAAGCATTACCTTACCTATTTCATGCAGATAATTTAGGTCATCTTTTCCATTTTAAAGCTGGCCCAACTGCTTTTTTGCCAGGCTGTCCAGGTAATTTCAAAATATGGCCTCTACTTTATTGTTTTCAATGTAGGCTCAATGGAAGTAATGCAAAAAGCCTGAGCATTTCTTGCATGGCCGGTACATAAGCATGAAGACCATGAGTGTAAAGGCACAATTAATCACACCATTTCTACCCATTTTAGCAGCTTTCTGGCAGCACAGTAAAACAAAAGAACAATCAAAGTACAGTCATTAACATAGAGCCTTTAAAATAAAAACAATTATATTCAAACAAATCAAATCATATTTTGAGGTTTTGAGCATAAATAGCCAAAACTATTGGCCCTGGCACATGACATAATGGACACATTTTTACCACCATCCTCCAGCAAACTTAAGATTTGAGTATGAAACTAGCAAGAAAATGACAACCATTGAGGATGTTATCTGTCAACAGCTGAGGGACAGGCTCCTGAGATACATTAAAATGGAAGAAGGAAAATGAGAAGTGACAACGATGCTAGCATTGCTCTGGTAGGAAGTGTTCAAGCCAACCATAAGATACCTCCCAAAACCTTAAGTGGGGAAGCAAGGGACAGGGCATCCATAAACTTGTGACTCCACTCTAAAGTTTTTGAATAATGGCGGTAAGGGTATTACAGTTTTCTATGGCAAACTTAAAGGCTACCAAAGACTCTTTCATACTGGATGGGCCTGTTTCAGAGTAAAATTTAAGGTCAGCTTGGCTTTCTGAGGAAGGTACGTTATGGTGCTTGCACATACATGTCTGCATGCCTTTTATTATGCATGATCTTCCATTCAGATTGGATCTCTCTCTCTTTCTCTCTCCCTCTCTTTTTCCAGGCACCATTAGAGACAGCTTCTCCTTTCTCAGGCAACTCCCCAGCCTTATCCTTTCATCTGTGCTGCAAGCCCGATTAATTAAGCGAATCATTTGGCTAATGCAATTAGAACACCCTTCCCTCACCCTCTGCCAGGATTAAAAGCCAGGAGCAAAGAAAGGAATCCCCAACTCAAATGCAACAGCGTTTCAAGCTAAAAACTTTCAATTTCCAAGAAATTCAGAGTGTCGTAAAGGAGAATCAAATCTTCCCAATACTGGGACAAATTATCAGGAAGGTCTTAAAACAACAAACTCAAGATGTGTGCATACTCAGAGTCCTAGATCAAGGCTTTAGTTGGCTTATGACTGCATGCATTCAGATCCTAATCAGAATCCAAGAACCACATTTACAAGCTCCTCTAGCTCAGATATGCCAGGAAGCCATTATGCATACATATTCAGTGGAGACTTGCAGCCATAACAATATCTCACTGCATACAGCAAGCAGTCAAATATGGATCCCTGAGACTTGCACCTTTTCTTTCATGCATGTCTAGCTCTTATGCTTGTGGAGAAGGCATGCTACAGGCACATTTTCTTAAAACGATGGAGCATTTCAGCCAAATGTGCGCGTGTATAAAATCAGGCTATGAAAATGATTTGTGATTCCACACACTTCCCTGTTCTTCCTCATTTTACGGATGACCTATAGTGCTAAATGAGGACAAACAGAAAAAATGTAGACCACACCCATTTTCTCATTAGAGATATGAGAATGCACACCTTGTTCACACCTATAAGACAACTTCATGGCAGTAAGTGAGATATTAACCCTCATCTCCAAGCTCCTCAAGTCAAGCTCCTACTCAGAGGATTGTATCAGTTTCAGATCCTTGTGTTTCCTCAGAAAGTTAGCATTCATGTGGCAGCTTTTCCATACTTTGCATAACTTCCTTGTCCCCAACTTCCACTCAGCTACCAACTTAATTCCTCCTGCCTCCATACCATGAATGCTGTCACTTTGTATCTGGCCCATTTGCACATTTTCAGTCATGCTTGACCACAAAGTCCAATCCAAGTATAACTTGCACTTCAGCTCCCTCTATTCCACAGATCTCAGTCTAACCCAAATATGGATTCTGAGATGGCCTACAAAACTAATATTTGCATGCACCAAAAGAAAACATGTACAAAGCTGCTGGCTAGATTTTTTTTAATTCACATTTCATTTTTCTGGTAGGGAACATGAGAACTTTTAAGTAAACAACTCCTTGTCCCTGCACATTTACAAGTATGTAACCTGCCCAGCATATATTTTAAGTGAAACTACTCATCCCAAGGTCATATAGCAGTTCTACTACAGAACCACCAAAATGAAATCTTGGCTTCAAGTCTTCACTTCCTTTCTTCCAATCAGTGTCTTTCCTGCTTCCTCACAGATCTATATAGTCCAATAACTCAGTAAGATAAATGGTTTGAGCTGGAGAAAATGAAGGAGACAAGACAAGACAAGACATGACACATACAAGAAACAGAAACAGTCAGTTGCTTCTTGGTTTCCAGTTTCCCTTCCTTGCATACTTCTTGAAAAACACACCAAGGTTCCCATATGACTCATACAGCACATAGACAAAGCAACAAAATGCCCAGTATTCTACATCTTTTAAAAAGTAATGACAGAGCTGTCTCAGAAAACAAACATGTTGAGACACTTACGCTTTAAACAACAGCACTGGCAATAAATTTATCTGCAAAGCCAAACATACAGTGATCAACCATTCCTTAGGTACAGAAACTTAACTAATTAAATCAGCACTCCAAAAATGGGTTAGCTTAGGAAGGGTCAGGTTCATGAAAGACTATACAGCAGTTCTGTAGCTACAGAGATTTCTCTTTGCAAACTTTCTAGAAAGAGTGATTAAACACCACCAACACACACACATTACTAGCCAAGCACTCCAAAATAAAGAGAACATTTCAAGTTTGCTTATCTTGCTGAGATTTTTTTTGCATAATTTGGCAATCAATGAAAATCAAGTTGCAATGATTAATTCAGTCAGAATCTCTCTTCTGACTTCACTTGCCTATTAAAACTGACAGCACAGATTTACACAGCTCCTAACACAAAGAACTTTTTTTAGCTTCATTTCTTCCATTCGACAACAGGCTTCCCAAGTGCTCATGAGAGGTAGCTTCAGCTTTGTCTGGGGCCAGGAGAATACAGGTAATTTGTAAAGCGCACTCACCATTCTAGCTATTCATTCATATTCATACAGAAATATTTCATGCACTGTGATTGACTGTTCTGATTAGAACACATTTATAGAGACTTTAACGGACCCTTCAATGTATTTTTGGCAACAAATTTGTTCCTAGGAATCATGACAAGTCAATTAACAGAGTGCTTACAGGGCAGCGCCTGGCAAAGGTTTTGTATTGCATATCTGATACCTGGTGAATATCAGAGGGGAAGTCTTTAAACATACCTTCTAAATAGGGAAGTTCCTGCATAATTATGTTCCTGATACATAATTTGTTTTTTATTACTTAGTTTGTACCAAGACAAAATATAAGACATAAAACCACAGGCCTTCCCCTTAGTTTCAACAAATGTTTCTGCAAATTAAACAAAACAATCAGCTTCCCAAATGTTCCTGAAATCAACTGACCATCATGTGAATTCCTTTCATTTTATACTGTTTACAAGTAGTGCTGTGTGAAGTTGTTTGTTTCTTTAATAGACTCTTAAAATGGCTGAACGATGAGGAGCAATTTGCTTCTGGGACAACATGGATCAAAGGGCGTGTCTGGGAGAAACAAGTTGGATTATGAAATTCTAATACACAATAGCTCATAAGGGGAACACAAGAGCCACATTTCACAAACACTCTTTATAAGTCATAAATATGATGAGGACTAGGAGTCTCCTTCACTGCCCCCATGCACAAAGGAATATCGTAAGTCACACTAGAGACTTTAAACACCCTACACTTTCCTGGTAGACAAAGGCAGTGTTCATATACAATCCTTCCTTCTACCAACACCAGGGTGGAGGTATTATTCAACTCTCACAAAAAAAGAGTTTGAGCCATTTTAGTGCTACCTTTCAACTCAGTGCGAGACATTAGAGATTCACAATTTAATACAAGCAGAGTTTTGCACATCCTGAACCAAATAAACAGATACAGCTCTTCCCTCAGATTCATGTACATGCCACAAATACCGTCTTTCCTTACCACTGGTAAACCAGGATCCCTGCTTTCAAGGTTTTGATCCCCCAATGTCACACAACAAACCAAGGGATCTTCTTGAATTTATGATGCAAAAGCCCCCCTCCAATGCCAGCCTCCCCCCCATCCTGTCTGTGCATCCTTTTCCAATCCTGTATCTACTTCCATCCCTTCCCAATTAATTTTCCATCCTAAATGTCAATCTGTCGATTTTCCCTTCTCAACTTGTACCATTTTTGGTGAAAAGGTGCAATACGAACTTAAATAAAAAATTAACATCTTCCTTCAATAATTCCTGCAGTATATACCACTACCTCAAGCTTCTAATCATACACCACACCCCCGGGCACAACAGAGAGCTTCTTTGGAAAACTCCCTCTCCACCTCCAAAACTCTTTTTCAGTGACCCCCTAACCCCACCCTCGATCCCAAGATCTCCCACCGCACATCCCCCTGCAGACTTCTAAATTCCTGGTGTTTGCCTGCTTCCCCACTACGGCTCGTTTGCCACTCTCTGCTCCTTACTCGCTCGCCTGGGAGATCTTTATTATTTAGCCCCTCAGAGCGCACCTTACTGCAACAACCGCTTAATTTTGCCATTCCACCCTGCCCTCCCTTCATATCCAGATTGGATCCAGAGAGTTAAGTCCATCAGTCCAATAAACCGGGAAAGTACCAGCCCCAAAAGAAGGGTATCTCGGGCAGCCCCACCCCACCAAGCTACTCACCTTCTAATCGAGCAGGGCCACTGCAACCCCCCTCACACACAATCTCTCTCACACTCCCAGAAGGTACCCCACGGAATGACTGCAGTTTTACCTGCCCCCTCCCCTGCCATATGACCCCTCCCGAACCTCTTTGCCCATCCCTCCAGTTTCTCTATCCCATCTCCAAGGCTCTCGCAGCACTCGTGACGGATCTTGTCTAGATCCTTTAGTAACCCGAAACAGAATCTCTTGCTCCCACCCTAGGATAACCGAAGAATTTAGGACAACCGCCCCTATTCATGTTGTGAGGGGAAAAGAGTACGTAAGTTAGGGCTCTGCTCATTCCCCAAACCTTTCCTATACACCACCCGATAACTAGGGCCAGGGGGTCTTAGCTATTACTTAACTGCTGTGCAGCAGTCCCCAGAGCCTCCTTCAATGGCGATGCCCCCCTCCTTAAGCATTCCCCGCTGCCTCTCGGACTGTCTTTCGAAAACCCCACTGCCCCAGCGAAAAGAGCTCCCCTTGCCCTCACCCCGATGCGGCCCCTCCGAAGCCCTCTTGGGGCGCTCCTCCCCTCCCTCCAGGGTCCCCACGCTTGGCTCCCTCCCCCCTTGACCCACCTGCCGGCCCTGTCGCCACCGCCCTGCTTGCCTCTCACTCGACTCCACTCCGCCCCGCTCTGAGTGACTCGCCCCGGCGAACAATGGGGGTGAACAGAGACCTTGCCTGAGCCCAGCCCTGGTCCCCATGGACACAGGCCACACCCCCGAGGCTCCCATTGGCCGCGTCGCTCGTGAGGGGGCGTGGTCTCCTCTTCTCCACCCCGCCTAGCTTCGCCCTGCCTTGGTATGGTGTTTACAGTCCGGGTCTCCTGATTGGAGCGAAGGGCAGGTGGCGACGAGAACGGGAGAAGGGTGGACCCCGCCCTGAGCCTGGAGGGCGCGTGGAGGAGTCGAGCCCGGCAGGTGTGGGTGGAGCTAAATCCCAGCAAGGAGGTCTTGTGAGGGGAAATGGCAGTCGCGCTTGTGCTTTGCAGCAGGTTCACGGTTCAGGCTATGGCATCCCTCGTGACAGACATTCAGGTAGCAGGTGACGTGAGAGACCCCTGCGTGAGATCCTGGAGAGCCGTCACCAAGTCAGAATAGACTGGGCTGGGAGGAGGAAACGGCTGATCTCGCTTCTTCCCAATGAAAGGGCAAAACTTGCATACCAGAAATTGCAAAATGACGAACTACCACAACGCCTTTTCTCCAGAAACTCAAGAGTCTCCTTCGAATTTCCCGTTTACTCTCTTCAAGCCTTTCCCTAACTGTAGCGCTCCCAAATTCTTCCTTGACTATAAATTCTCTGCCCAAGTCCGCAAATCCTCCTCTACAGTTAAACTTTCTCCTCCAAAGTCCTCTTTCAGCCATGCAGATTTCCTCTTCCATCCCCTCCATACTTTTTCTGCGACAAAATTCCCTAATTTTCCCTTCATTCTTGTAAATAAAGTTGTTCCCAGAACTGCCCAGTTTTCTCTCAGGGTCTTTCCTTTTGCAGTCCTACTGAAAATTTAAGCTTCATCTCATCTTCAGCCCCTTTAATTTTCCCCCACCTCCAGTGTCTTTCTTACCTCTCAGTTTTGTCTAGGCAATCTTTCTAATCCATTTGTTTCTATTATATTCATTTTGCCGTATTTCCTGGAAGAACTTGGCTGCTTTTAAACCAAAACAAAATAAGAAATAGAAATATGGTACTCTCTGTTCCTAATAAGAACAATTCTATAATCACAATGTTAGCATAATGGTTCCCAAATAATAATAAACACTTCTCTCCTTTCAATTTATCTTCCCACAATCTTTCACTTAAATCTCCCAATGCATTTTTTCTCCCATATTTCTGATCAGGACTTCTGGGCCCAAATTCCCACTCCATCTCTCCCTTGCTTTCACTGGAAATGTTCTCCTTAGAATATGCCTTGAAAACCTCCCTTTCCATCACCCAAAGTATTCATTCTCTCCTTTAGAAGTGACAGAAAGAATAGATACCTCCAATACTGAAGGAAGCAATAATTGGTTATGGTTTGGGTAACCCTCTCAGAATTCCTCCTCATTGGATCCTCTTAGCTGATAGTCATCAGCTAAATTTCAGTCTGCTCTTTAAGGCAAGGTTTTTGAGCAATTGGTAGCTTTTTCTGTACTGCCTTTTCCCCAAGGAACCCAACATGACATCCATTCCATTTTATCCTCAAAACAGCCCTGTGAGGCAAGTTAGGCTGAGAGTCAGTGCCTGATCCAAAGTCATCCAGCGAAATTCCTGGCCAAGTGGGGACCAAAGCACAGATTTCGCAAGTCCTACTCTCACACTCCAACCATATATCACACTGGCCTTGACTGAGAATCTACACATAGGACTGGGCAAGAAGAGTGGTTCCTTATGGCTTCTGCTGTGTCATGTTTCTTTGTTGACCATGTTTTGGCTTTGGGTAGGTTCCAGATGTTTCTGCAGGGTGATTGTTGTTTGACTCCTTGGGGTTCTCTCAAGAACCTCTCTCCGTGTCTCATACCTACATCAGTAGTTTTCAGATTTTGCAGACCAGGCCTTTAAGCTCACCTTAGCTCAGACAAAGATCTTGGTTCCTAATCCTTAATTTTCTATCATATATTTGTATGGTGATAGTGCTGCTCATTTTACTTACCTTCAAATCAGCCTGCATCCCAGTAGTGGACCTGTTCTAATCTACCAGTTGAAGACCATTTATCTAAGTCAGGCATGGTGAACCTCCAGCTCATGGGCGTTTCCCAGCTTGCCATCCAGCTGCTTCCCAAGCACATTCCTCTCCCCAGTTGGGGAGAGATAGCTTATCTCACATTAGCATCTGACCTGAAAATATCTTTACCCAGCTGTAGCATGCTAGGTGCAGTTTAAACCTCTGTCCTAGCACTCCATGATGGGAGTAAGGGTTAAGCCCCCTTTGTTCCTCAGTGGATCTGCTGAGTATTTTTTAATTCCATTGTGGGGCAGTGGGTGGGATAGTTTGGCAAAAATGCCTGAGTTAAATATGCCCTCTCTTCATCTGAGCTGCATGAATTACCTGGGGAAGAAGTACTGGGAAAGCTACGCGTGTGCATCTGCATGAAAGATGTACATGTGTGCATGGCATGGCATGTGGGAAAGTGACATAGACATGCCCATTTTGGATTCTGGCCACATTGTTTACTCCCAAATGGCACTGACTTGATTTCTCAGGTAGTAATCTGACCCTTGAGCATAACAATTTCCTCACCCTAATCTATATGAGTCATCCATAGATGTTAATGGTGTCTTCAGAACCATTTAGGTAACAACCTAATCTATCTTTCCCATCACACTCCAAGGAGACAGTAGAAATCTTTTACCACTGTTTGGAGGCTGTGAAATGGGCTCAGTATGGATTCTCAGGCTGAGACTTATTTAAAACAAAATATAGGTGCTTTAGAATACTTGTTCTAAAGAAGATTGTTCCTTTGGATTTGCATAGGGTAACACACCTCTGAAAAATCAGAGGCAGAGTTTGGGGGTCTTCATGGGCCTATCTTTGCTCATTGATGCCTAAATGGCAGTAGTAGCCACGAGTACTTCAGCACGCCTTGGATGGATGCAGCACTGCAGCCCTTTCTGGAGGAGGCAGACTTCTGCCACTGTCATATATGTTTTGATCACCTCTTCTGGGTCAACCTGTGGCAAGATGTTGCACATGGGACTACCTTTAAGAGTCTGGAAAACAACTGGTAGAGGACACTGCTGCCAGCAGAAGCCACTTGTTTGGAGCCTGTTGTATCTCTGCTTTCCTGCTTCATTGGCTCCTAAGTAGTTTCACAACCCAATTTGAAGTGCTGGCTTTGACTTCTAATGCTGCAGGTGGCTTGGGTCTCCTGATGGACCACTTGCTTCCCAATTATCCTGCCTACCTGCTAAGATCTCTGCAGAGGACTCTGCTCTGCAACCCACTTTTTCTGCTAGTGAACATGTGCAACCCAAGCTGTGGAATCCCCTTCCTCCTGAGATGGGTTTACTAGCTTTCCTCTTTTCATTTCAAGGGTTGGTAGACTTAAGATTCTTCTTCTTATGAAAATAAATATTGTCTCTTTACCGATGATATTGTTTCTACTGGCTCTATATTGCTGATTCTTTGCTAGTTGAACAGTTGTTTTATTGTTAAAATATGATAAGCATAATAAAATTAATGTAGGGCGCTATTTGAGGAGCAAAAAGTGGTAGAGAAATATACTTATTTGCTAACATACCAAATGTTCCGGCTTAACTAAATTGTGAGACTGTGGTATAAATCAGACAGTCAGATTTCAACAAGCTCTCTTGAGGTGTAAATCCAATGTTGCTGTTTGTTTTTATCAATAGCAATGAATTCTAAAGACAGGATTTGTGTTAGCTTTTTCTTTGGCACAGTCTCTAAAATCCATGCCCTATTTCTCTCTCTTAAATTTCCAGTCAGTTCATCTTACAAAACCCCATATACATGATCAAATATCACCCGTTATATTAAAAGCAGATAAATTTCTGAATTTCTAGTTTTCACAATAACGCAGAGTACTTTTAGAGAGGTGGATTAGAAAAATTCTGATTCCACTTGATAAACCATCAGTGATAATCAGACGTAGGTTGTAAACAGGGAACCTTAGAGTAGTTGATGTATGAAGCAGTATAATAGCTCGTCCTTCGGCATGTAAGTATAACACTCTTTCATATGCCACAATAATTGTAACTGATGCTAATAACCACTGTAATGCTTCATTATATACACACACCTGAGAAGACCTACCAACACTAGCAGTTTCCAAAGGCTTTTTTCACATTCTTCTACTACCTCAAAACATGAGCAACGAAGAGTGACAAAGACAAAATTGAAAACAAGATTGGCTTTTTTATGTTGGATTCCAGAGCTGCGGCAGGGGGAGAATTGAGAAAGACATTTTCCCCAACAATGGAAGATGATAAAAGACATCCCATCGGAAAGCAATGAGGAAAAATGGTGCTTGACCTGGGGGAGGAAAGGCGTACAAGCTGGTTCGAATAACAGCTTGAGTGCAACAACTTGCTGCTATCTCCTAGAGGAAACCGATTAATGAATCCCCAGCTGCTGCTGCGGAGCCTTTATGGTGGACAAATATTGCTTCTCTCCGTCTGAGATTTCTTCCTTGGTCACAATTTCTCAGGCTCTTGGTGCCCATATAGCATCATGAATTTCAAATGCCTCTGAAATGGTAGCTATTTAGTTGTTTGAGGTGCTTAGAAAGTCAGACTGAAAACAGAACTACATGTTTTCTGGTACATAAAAAGCAGTTATAAAGATAAGTTGTGGAACACCAAGGAAAGAACAAGAGAAAACTGGCAGGCGAGGAGATAAAATGTCAATGGATTCTAGTGTTTTGTGACTGGACTACGACTGGAATTCCTACTGTTAATATACTTGTTCTTGTAAGGTTCATATACTTCACAGATGCATGTTAAATCCAAAGTATGTTTCACCCACACATCCATTTAAAAAGCCTTATGTCACTCTTCCCTGTAAAAGTTACAACAGTCTATTCACATATAAAGTTTAGGGGGCTGTTTTATTCTGAGAAAAAGCAATTGAGAAAAGTAATTAAATAAGTTATCCATTTACTAAGTTTGAAGAATTGCATCACATACAATGCACATTTAGCTGTTGTTTCCCAGTATTAAACTAGATTGTTCCTGAGTTTTGAAAAAACAAGCATTTTCAAAAGGTGATCTTTTCCTGTTTAAAAAGCTATTCCAAGGCCAGAATTAAAAGTTACCCATTTTCTTCTTGATTCTTCCCTCTCCTGGGTCCTTTTGTATTCACAGAGCATCATCATAAATAAATTCCTAATTAAGATCCCAACAGCCTTGGTGTGTGGAAGTATTTTTTACCAGCTCTGGCCACCTTGACATGCCAACTGTAGCCTTCCCTGCATAGGAAGGGCCTTGCCATGGGAGTCCACACTTTGGTAAACTCCAGGTTAGGTTACTGCAACATTTTACTTCTGGAACTGCCCTTGAAAACTGTTCAGATGATTCAGCTCGTATCAAAATCAGCAGCTTGAAGACTGGGCAGGTGGAGCTGTATCACCCCCATTCCTAAAGAACTATATTAAACCTTAAATGGCTTTGGGCCCAAACGTCTTTAGGTAGCTCTTCTGTGTTCTGACTTTGATTAAGAACTTCAGGGAGGCCCTTCTCCAAGTGCCACCAATGCAAGAAATAAATTATGTATTAATAAAAGAGAAGCTTTTTTATTTTTGCAATGGTCTCCCCAATTTGGAGTGCCCTCCCAAGAGAGATACAATTTGCACCAGCCTTCCTTTCTTTTCAATGTCAAATAAAAGTGTTGTTTTTTGTACAGGAAAAAAAAACAAAAAACAAAAAAAACCAAAAACCAGGTAAGATTTTTCTCTCTCTGACTGACTTGCTGGTTTATTGGTTGAATAGTTTTTATACCTCTTATTTTGTGATTGTATCATTATATTGAATTTATCTTCATTTAAGGTGATGCACAGCACCCTGGGATTTCTTATGGATGAAAGGGGATTATGTTTAAAATAAACATAAATCTTGGCAAGCCTTCTTTGATTTTCATTCAGAACACTCCTCTTTTGGGATCACCATGCTGTGGCTAGCTTCTTATTCTAGAACTGTGAATTTTATTTTGCTTCTTGAAATGGAGGATTCCATACAGCCTTACAAACAGAGCCAACATGCTTTGAATTATAGAACTGGATTGCACAAAACAACCGCTATAGCTTAATTTACTCATGACGGCTTTTGTGCTATACCAGGTGCCCAGCTTGCTGCGAACAGAGGGTTGTTTGAGTTTAGACAACACCCAAATATTTGATGGTTGTCTAACCCTCAAACGACCACAGCCTCTTGGGTTCACACAACACAACAAGCCATGGCAAGCTGGGCAGCTGTGAGCACCATGTAAAAAATGGTGTCTGCAGACACTTGGCACAATGCAACAGCCCCACAAGTGGGCTCACATGACAAGCAAACAACCCTACTGAATACTCCCCTATCCAAATTTTTAATTTTATTTTGTTAATGAATCTTGGAATAATGTATGAACAAAGCAGTAAAAATATAAATTGCATTCAGTCTGTTTTGCCTCATACGACAGTAAAACTGGGAGAAATTGGGAGAGATTTGAAATTGGGATATGATTATAAACTATACAACCCATTTTGCTGTACCTATAAACATACTTGTTTCTAGTTTTCATTATCATTTCTTACTAAAAATTGGTATTTTTATAAGTCTTTTTTAAAAAAACATTCCTGGTGAGCCATATCCCTTCCAACTCTACTGTTTTTTGTAATGAAGGCCTATCCAATCATGCTCCCATGTCTGATGAAAGGTGCTATTTAAGGCACAAAGTGTTATTTTTCTTTCTTATAATGAAATGGTTATTAAGACTCCTTTCTGCCACCTCAGGCCTTTGTCCCCATTCCACAAGTGTTTGCCTAAAAGACAATGAAAGATGCTACCATAGGAGTGAAATATTAAGTGTTGTTCCTGCCTTAGGTTGATGGAAATACATACTATGTATAATTAAGTACAATATCCCATCATGCCCCTATGGACTGCCTCCTGAGATTTCCTGCATTCTACATACACCTTTTGTAATGACTCTTTAAATTCCACGTTAGTATCTTTAATACACTCAGGTCAGTAGAACCTCAGAAGAAGCATGGTTGCCATTGTTACAGGATATGAAAAATTATTCCCTGTTATTGTGCTCCCTTTTCCAATGGGGATGTGCAGATACCCTTTCAGATAGCTGCTTGCTTTTGCTTCAGTGAATACGGTACGATCTTTGCACAGATTCTGTACTTGAGACAGGGGAAGCAATGCAGATGCAGCTTTTTCAATTCTGAATGTTTAAAATTTTGCTTTTGAAATTCAGCTTGACCAGAAAACAAGTCTTCTAAATAAATTCAAAGACCTTTTAAAATCAAAATCAAAATACAACAATGGGTTATATCCAGAAAAAGTCATACTGAGAGTAGACTCACTGAAGATATCAATAGGTTCACCTTTATTTAGGCAAGATTTAGTCTGGATTCAGCCCAAGGTATTAAAACTCAGTACTTTTCTATATCTGTGCTTCTAATATTTGTGTATTAGTGTATATAATCATAAATGCTGTAGTGTTCATAATGTAAATGTAAAAGTAGAATATAATGTTTTTATTCTTTAGCGGTTAAGAGTCATAGACTCGGTCAAAAGTAGACACTACCTGGACATCTCCAGATAGGGGAGCTGGCTGACAGTTTTTTTACTCAAATATTTTAGGAAAACAATTCTGAGAAAACACAGAAAACCCTGTAGCCCAAGATTTAAATTTTAATCAAAACTAGAATTTATTCAAAAGTAACTTCACATAACATAATCATACGTGGTTGCTACTACTCTTGCAAGTTTAAAAAATGTGTCAAAAATTTCCTTAATCATACTGTCCAACAATACAGCATTCCTTTTCCTGCATTTTACTTAATTTAGTGAGTACATTTCAATCCCCTCAGGCTCTCAAGACAAAGTAAGCCAGTATTAAAATCTACATGATACAGTAAAGAGCACTTACAAAATATGGTTCAATTCATGTGGACGTTTGACAGACAATGCATTTTGTAAAAAAGTGTCAGAAGTGTTCGGTTTTGCTTTGAAATATTTCTCTTTAACATTATATCTTGAAATATCATCTTTTTAAGTTCTCACAAGTTTCCAAATTAAACAGAACTCTGCATCAGGCAGGATACTGTAGGAGTTGTATACTTTCAGTCTAAAGAAACTGATCAAGTCTGGAACCCCTTTCACTCTCTGGAACAAACGTGAAGGGTTTTATTTGCACCATGGTTCACAAGAGTATAGTTCCAGAAACCATCTTTACTGCTATAGCCCAGGGACATCATGTGAGGAGATGGTAAATAAAAGTATCTTTGAACATGTGCAAAATATATTCCACTTAGTACCATATGAGTACAGTCAACCATCTTGGATTAACAAGAAGGATGTGCAGTGGAAGTCAGGATCCCTAAACTGGTGCAAGCCTAAGCATTTCTCATGTTCTATTGTTGCAGACTTTACCTATAGACTGATGGCCTGATTTTTCTACAGCTTAGTCACCTTTTGTTAAATGGGATTCCCTTATCTTAAACCCAAGTATTTAGCCATTGTGGACTGAGTGGCTGATGAATTTATGCAGTCACTGTTTCAGAATACTTGTTTTTTTCTCATATTCACTTCCTCAGCTCTGATTAATCAGCCAGATGACAATTGATAACAGGAGTCTAGCATTTCCCTTTGTCTGGTTCCTGGTGTTACACCCACTACCAAGGGATGGCAAAGAAGAGACTTGTCTTCCCCACCCCCACCCCCACCCCCAAACCCTTTGCGTTAAAGCACTCACCAAATAATGACATTATTTGCCAATGCACTTAGTTGCTGGTGCCTAGACAGCCTCTGGGAGCTGGGCTCTAATTATAACTGCATTTCTTAACAGGCTTCAGTTCGTATCCCCATTAAAAAATATCAATGCACAGCAGCATTTGAGCGACACAAGGCCCGTCTGCCCTTCCCTCTGCGGAGTTCAATGGAAGCTGCTAATCCACAGTGGGGAATAGGCTGTAGCTGGGCTACATCTAAGGCTTTTGAAGATAAAGCTTCAAGCAGCCTGAATTCAAAGAAGCATCATGTTCAGATGGGGTCAGCTCATCCCTGTGTAATGCCTTCTGAGCTAGAGGGCTATCAAGCGTCTCTTGGTGCGACTGAACGGGCACATTCTGCTACCATGCTCGGGGCCTAAATAGGAGCCAAATTTAGAGTCAAGAAGAAATATCTTCTCAGCTTAGAACAGTAGTTCCTATTGTTTAGGGCCTTCTCTTGTGCATCCTTTCCTCCCATTTGAACCCAGTGGGTCTGGCTCCAAAGCATGTCTGCAGACTGTCACTTCTGCGGCATACAGGACGGCTAATGTGCATGGTCCTTGAGACTTTGAATAGGTTTCATTTTAAATACCTGCCAAAAGTATTTGAAGTAGCGTTCTCATCGTGCTCAATCCCTGCAGTTTAAAATGAGGGTCAGAGCTCCTTTAAATGAAGGTCGCTCAAGGACAAAACAGATTGAAATATAGAACATAATGAGGAACATCAAACTTTCTATAAACTAGGACATGAAACAGTATTTTATGGACCTGTCTGAGACAGGTCATATTTGGAAGAACTGGAGCTTTGCAGGGGTTCTGTCTGTTCTGCTGCACTCTGTGAAAAGAACAGAAATATTGGATCCATCTTGAACATTTTAAAATTGTGTTGGAGACAACCAGTGTTTCATGTCCTATGTTTACAGTTCAGTTACCATAAATTTGCAGTGTTGTGTTTCTTGACATTTTCCCTGATCTTTCTGTGGCCTACCTTATGGGATGTTTTTATTTATAAAACAGGAATGCCTTGAACTGAGAAAATCTTCCTATGAAACTTGAACTCCCTACAAAGGGTAAGGATCCATACCAAAGAATAACATAGATTTTCTTTCTCCCATTTTATATTTTGTCAATTGCTGGGAAAAGAGCCCAGGAGTCCCTAAAATACCGAGACAGAATCCTTTGCATTCACGAAGAGTTCAGCATTTCACATTTTAGATTTCCGTGCAGTTAGGCATGCTTAACCTTGTGTTGGATTGTGGTTTTATTGTGGAGTAAACAAGACCCTCTTCACTTAATACTGATCTTGCTTCCAGCTGCCCATACCTGTGGTTTCTCTGGATGGTGCTTTCATTTAAAACAAAAACCTCCCAGTACTTCTTATTCAGGACTAGAGTGACCAGTTGCACCACACACACACACACACACACACACACACACACACACACAATGCCACTTACGCATCACCAATAAAGGGGACAAAGGAACTGCAGAATATTTGCGTATGTTCCATACTGTAGGTATAGAAGTGAAAGATTATCATGTACATAGAAATACAAAACATCTCACCAGAGTGGTGTAGACTGAGGCCAGGGGCCTTGTGTGCTGCTGCTCAGTCTGTTGTCCAGGTGTTAGAAAAAGGCCAGCCATTTTGTAATGATGCTAGCTTGCTGTAACTTGAAAGACCACCATACACAGGCCGTTTCTGTGACCCAGCAACCATGGCCTCAACCAGGCCATGGGCCAAAGGCCTCTGGGTAGCCTGCCTTCGCAATAGCTTTGGGACTGCTGAAAGCTGCTCTCTGTGTTTAAAACTGCAGATCAATTAATCAGTGAAAGCTTTACATGTCTAAGGCTGCAGATCAGTTAGTTAGAAGCTAAATTAAGACACCTAGATGCTTTAAAAGTAACACCTGGCATAACCGCAAGTGTTAAGGAGAAGCAGTTATCAGACAAACTTCACTAACTCCAACCACAAACCAGGAAAGGGAGGCATCTAACAAGACCCCAAATATCATAAGAAAAAATTCTAAGAAAATACCAGCGAAACACCTAGCCATAAGACCCCACTAATGATTCTCCAAAAATGCCATAACGTGGGAGGCCAGCATGGGCTGATCTGGAACTGGAGAGTTCTTGGACATGCGTGGTCTGAACTGCTTGCCAATTTGGAACCTATAAAGCCCAGACCCAAACGTTTGCTTTTTGTCAGCTCCGCTTCTGGGCATGAGCCATGCTGTTGACTTCTTTTGCATGCAAAATAAATGGTTTAAGTCTCTCCTGGGCATTGCTTCCCCTTTTCCTGATAATTGTGACCCTCCAGGAAAAAGACCAAGGACATTTTTGCAACACAGGTGCTCACTGTGGATGGGCACAGGTAAGGTATCTGCTTTCTTTTCCTAACAGCATAAGAGCTCTGCTGGAGAAGAACATCCTGTCTGGCGCTCTGTCCACACAGGGGCCAACCAGCTGCACCCAGAATCCCATGAGCAGTCCATGAGTGCAAGAGCCTCTTCCCACCCATGTTCCCCAGCAACTGCAGTACATGGGACATATTGTTTCTGCTCCCTGAGGTAGCACAGAGCCATCAGCTCCAGAAACCACTGATAGGCAATGCTCCATGACTTGTCCAATCCCCTTTAAAGTGGTCCAAATTAGTGGCCATCATTACATCTCAAGGAAACTAATTCTATAGCTGAACTGTGTGCTGTGCAAAGAAGTCGTTCCTTTTGTCTTTCCTGAATCTCTCACTGAACATCTTCATGGGATGATCACAGGTTCTAACTGTTTTGAAAGAGGGGGGAAGCATCTGCCTATCCACTTCCTCTACCCCATGCACAATTCTGTACACCTCTATTACATCTCCCCTCACTCGCCTTCCTTCTAAGCTAAACAATTCCAGCTGTTGCATCCTTTCGCCAGAGGGTAATTGCTCTTGCCCCTTGATCATTTTAGTTGCCCTTTCCAGCATGTTTTCCAAGTCTGCTGCATCCTTTTTTTAGGTGCTATAACCGGAACTGTGCACAGTATTCTAAGTGTGGTCACACCATATAAATAAGGGAAGTAACATTTTGGTAGCATTGTTTTCAATTATTTCCTAATTATGTCTCACACAGAGTTTGCCTTTTTCACAGCAGCGGCATACTGGGTCAACATTTTCATAAAACTGCCCATGACAATCCCAAGCTCTACTTTCTTGTTCAGTCACTGCTAGCACAGATCCCATTTAATGTTTTGTTAAAATCTTTTAAACAATCTTTAAAATCAACTTGGATCAGGCAGCCCTTCAAATAGAGGACTGTCCCCTGTAAAGTTGGGCACATGGCCACCCTTGTTACGACCCGTTACCAGGGAGAGCCCAGCTAATAGCCATGTCAAGGACATGGGGCTGGCTGGCCTTCAGTAAAATCAGGCACCATCTAACTCATCACTTGCTAAGAGTTTGGGTTCCTACCTTTCCTTACATTCTGCAATTAATTCTGAATATTGGTGAGTCATTGTGCAAAGTAAAATCCATGATCCTTTCAAAGTGTGTGCCATAATTGTACTATTAGTTACTATCAATATGAATAAAAGGCCACAGGAAGAAGTCCGTGCTTTGCAGAACTCTCTCCCCTGGCCATGTCTCAGTTTCCCTAATGTGCAGAGAGGCAGGCAATGTTCCAGCATACAGGTTTCTCCACCCTGGGAAAAACTATACTCTTCATTTCCAACACTCTCTTTGCTTTGCTGTTACAACACAATGGACAATGCAGGCAGGACAGTCATGAGACTGCCAGCACAGCAACAGCCTGCAGGAAGGAGAGAGATGCATCAAACACCAGCCCCTCCGCTGTCTTCTAAAAGCTTCGATTGTTTGGCTGCATTAACAGGAAGATGGAAAACCACAAAGCCCATTAGCTTCATGAGGAAAACTCCTAAATCATTCATGGCAAGAAGTGGCCTGAGATGCCAACTCCCAGTGGCAGCCACAAAGCTGCTAGTTTCAGGATTCTGCAGATTTCCAGTGCCAAGCCCTAAATATTTTCCTGCCACCTCCTTCATTTTTCTCATGGTTACCATTGAATTTTGAAGCAAGAGACCCTGTTGCTTGGGTGTAGGTTGCTAACCCTGAGAGTTCTCCTGTTGCCTTTTGTTCCCGGCTTGGAAAGTGTTGTCACATAAGCTTTGGCAGGCAGAACACTCCCTTCAGTGCAATACACGGAACGCTTCCAGATATTTTCAGGCACCGGATTGCTTTGTCATGACCAACAACAACATTGACTCAACCCAGCAAAGGAGATGTCAGTTGTACCAATTCCAACCCTGATTTATGCTTGCTCCAAATATTTACTTATATTTACTTTACCTTCCTTCAATAGCACTCCAAGCAGTGTGCATACCTGGGGTTTCTAAGTGGCCTCCTCTGTCCAGATGCTGACCAGAGCCAGGCTGGATGAGTTTCAGCCGGAGGAGCAGCAATCAGCAAAAGGAGTGGCAGCTGTTTTTGCAGAACCAGCAACCGTAAGCTGCAGGTAGCATGTAAATATTTCACAAGGTATTTTCTGTTTCACTTCCATGTTTAGAGGCCTGACTGTTGCTGGAGAAGGCAAGGTCTGAAATCATCCTCAGGAGGCAAAAGAACTCTCTCCAGATCGGTCCATGTGTACATGGCCATCCCATTTAGGTAGGGAAGCCACATGTCCCACCTGACAAAGGACAGCGCTATTAGACTGGATACCAGACTGCAGTTTTCTATTTGAGGTGCCCTCGGCTTGAAAGGTGGCTGATCTAGTTTAAAAAGCAAGAGCCGCAAGGAGGGCGTCCCAGCAGGGGCCTTGAAGCTGCTCATCCACAGGTAGCACCTGGACAGCAGATTGACCAGACAGTTCCACAGCTGCATGTCTCCTGTGCTTCTATTTAAACGGTAGTCATTATTTCTACATAGGCATCTACACAGGCAGATCAAGCTTACACAAATCTGTGTCCTCTTTTGTCCTCTTTTTGAGTGAGGTATAACAGGTACCCTACATTTAGGTTTTGGTACCATGTTCACATGATTGATGGCCAGCATGGTGGAACCCAGGCAGTTAAGCCACGGTTTGTTCCTGGGTTCTAGAGTGGCTTGTTAACAATGGTAACAAGGTTTGTATGACATAATAAGCCACAGGGACCACCTGCTGTGGCTTGAATATTCATAGTGATGGATCACATGCACTGTAAACAATGGTGACATGTCACAGTTGCTGACATTGCAGTAGAATAGCTGTGGACAGGTCCCCACAATTAAACTGGAACATATCTAGAATCATATATCTGGAAGGGGCATGGAAGGTCATCGGGTCCATCCCCCTGCCCAATGCAGTCTCCCATCCAGATTTTAACCAGGCCTGATTCTGCTTAGTTTCTAAGATTTGGCAGGATATGGGACTTCAGGCTAAACTGCTGTAGCTGGTTGCATTTCATATTACTGTTAATCTCTGTGAACCATCCTGGTGGAATTTTTGAACAAAAGGCAGCCCAAGAATAATCTAGATTGGCCAAAGACTGTTGCACTGGGAAATATGGCAACTGTAGATTGAAGACCTTAAGTATCTACCTGGCTCCAACTATACCTATCTGAAGCACAACAGGTTCTTCACTGCTTTGGCAAATTAGAACATAACCAGGAACACCTGGCCCAAGAGAAGAACATTTCTTTCTTATGGTGGCCACTTATGCATAGCCCCCAAAAGAGGACAGAGAGAGAGGGCATTTTTACATGTTGTGCTAATACACCCTTGCAACAAATCACAATATGCCAGTTGTTGCACAAACAACCTACAGGATTCCACAACAGGATCCACTTGCCTGCTCTCTCCTGCCAATATCACAAGCCCCCTTTCACTCACTGTCCCTTAAGGTGAAGCACCTTTTGCACTTTCCTCCCAAGACGCTAGAGTGCAAAATCACATCTGACCCCATTTCCTGGAAAGAGGAATTTTGACAGCTAGCAATGCATGTCTTTAACAGGCTATATATGTCCCTGTCAAAAAACACCCATTTCAAGTCAAAGCTCCATTTCAAAGGGAACCCTGAGTTTTACCAGCCAGCTGTCAAGAGTTTGAGGACTGTACTTTTGCACTTTTTCATTCACCTTGGCTTGATTTCACGCAGTTTACTCCAGCTAGGACGCTGCTTTATTTATCTCATGTTCAGGGATCTCATACTGAGACCTGGTTAGCACTGGCAGTAGAACTGAAACATATATCATTAGGTTAGCCTCCCCCAGGTTGGTGCCCTCCAGCTATCCATCATCCCAAGCAAAGCATTCTAGTGGCCATGGTGGCTGGGGATGATGGGGCCTGAAGTCCAGCATGTCCAGAGGGCACCAGCTTGGAGAAGGTGGATTTAAGCCATTCATCTGCTGTTTTCACTGGCAAAAAGATATAGCAGACTGGCCCACTGCATATTTATGCTGAACATCTGTCCTTAAACTGATGTCGCTCATTCCAGGGAAAATCTGTCCGCAAATATTTACCCAAACCCTTCCCAAGCAAACATTGTCCAACATAATTATTTGGAATGAAGCAGGGGTTCTGCGGGATTTTGATGCAGTCCAGTGCATGCTTACTTGAAGAGAACTAGTGCAAAGCGCACTGGACCAGGCTTGGAATAGAATATTCCAGCATTCCCCCACAAAAGCACTCCCACCGAAGAGGTTAAAAGGGATTTGGTGGAGTCTGAACAGTCGGGAAGGCTGCTTGTTGTTCAAGTCCTTCTGTCTCTGCCAATGTATGCTCCACAGCCCTCACCCAGCCCTGTCCTATTTTGCTTCCTCTGACTTTGGTGCCAACTGAGCAGGGGGAAAAATCCATTTGGCGTGGGGAGGAATTGCCAAACTGTAGAGGCTGCTGTGCATAACACTCCCTGAATCTACTTATCTGAAACTTTGCAGGTTCATCTCCTTAGAAGGGATGACTGTCCCTGATTTGATCCCTGCTAAAACACAAGAATTATAAGCCGTTCTGTTTTCATAACAACAACAACATGTTAAAAGTATGTAGTACATGCTGTAGCTGAAATTTGGCAGGCACAATCCTCTCATAAGGAGCTATTATGCCTGCAAATGTCATCCAGTTCTGACAAGGAGAGATAAAAAGGATATAGCCATTTGCTGATTTCCGTTCATAATACAAGGCAGGTGGGCTTGAACAGGTGTCTCCAGATTGGGCTGTTTTCTGAGATGCAATCTGAACTTCATGCACATCCCTATAAGTTATTAATTTTTGTTGCTATGGTGGGAGTCTATTCTAATGCGGGAGTGGCAGGCCATACTTGGCAGATCCAGGCAGGGTAAGGAAAACACATAGCATGCGGTTCTGTAGCACAGTGTGTCCCGTCAGAGCAAAGGAGAGTGGCGCATGAATGACTGGGACAACCACCACGCAGCTCTTCCCCAGCTGCAGCCATGTTGTGGGAAGCCACCGAGAGCGCTGAAAGCCTCCTGAGGGCCCCATCTGCTGATCCTCAAGGGCAATGGAGAAAGGGTAAAGGTTAAAAGCAAAAGGTGAGCATGTTGCATTTGTGGATCCGGAGCCACAGGCAAGAACACTGATCTCATCGCAGATGGGGAAAGATGTTAATCCAGAACAAAAGATCAGCGTCAATATTTCAAGCGGTGCATTAGGAACAGTCAATTTTGGTTAAGGCTGGGCCTAGCTTATGTATAATTCAGCAGCACAGCCCAGCAGTGGCGGCCAAGGGGGGTCGTGGCTCTGTAACATGATTGTTTATTAATAGAAGGATTTCATGCCGGGGGACAGTGAGGCATTGTATATTAAGCCAAAGGACTGCAAATAGCTATGCACCTCACGGGCACTATTCCTCCGCCCCTGCACACAGGAACACAGACGTGCACCAGAGAAATTACATGCCCCTTTGGACTCGCAAAATGGCTGAGCTGCTGAGCAAAAGCATGCCAAATGATAAAAACACGGCTTTGAAGCTGGGCTTTTTGCAAAGGAAGTCGCAGTGGTTCCTTTGGCAGATGGAAATTGTTGCTGCTCTTGGGAGATGTGATTTGATGAGCAAAGGTGGGATTTTGTGGAAAAAGCATGTGGAGGGGGGGTGCGCGCACATGGTAGTAGGTGGGTGGGGAGGGGGAGGAATACTAGCAAAAAAGTAGCCAGAAGGTCCTGACACCTGAATTCACAGGCCCATGTAAGCCTGTAGGCACAGGTAGAAGAAGTCTGGATGACCAAAAAATGGAGCTGATCTCTTCCAGGTGCAATCCTATGCATGTTTAACCAGAAAAAAGGCCTACGAAAAGGCTAGAGCACGCTGGGAATAGTAGAGCTTTTGTCTGTCTGAACAAGCATAGGATTCTGCCCTATGTGATTAATCACCTGGCATTAAAATGTGTCCCTGGTTAATCTGTTAGGCTGGCAGCAAACATACATTCTGGAATTTGGGACTCCTGAAGAGTCTGTCACAGCCTCTCCTAACCGAGTGGTCTCCAGATATGTTAGACTGCAACTCCCATAATTCCCAGTCTGGCTTGCTTGCTTGCTAGCAAGTTGTGAAGTTGTGTCCGACCCATCACAACCCCATGGACAACACTCCTCCAGGCCTTCCTGTCCTCCACCATCCCCTGGAGTCCACTTAAGCTACCGACTACTTCAGTGACTCCATCTAGCCACCTCATTCTCTGCCGTCCCCTTCTTCTTTTGCCGTCAATTGTTCCCAGCATTAGGCTCTTCTCCAGGGAGTCCTTCCTTCTCAGATGGCCAAAGTATTTGAGTTTCATCTTCAGTATCTGGCCTTCTGAAGAGCAATCAGGGTTGATCTCCTCTAGGACTGACCGGTTTGATTGCCTTGCAGTCCAAGGGACTCGCAGGAGTCTCCTCCAGCACCTCAATTCAAAAGCCTCCAGTTTGAAGGCTCAGCCTTCCTTATGGTCCAACTTTTACAGCCATAAATTGAAACTGGGAAAACCATAGCCTTGACTATACAGACTTTTGTCTCTGCTTTTTAGTATGCTGTCTAGGTTTGCCATAGCTTTCCTCCCAAGGAGCAAGTGTCTTTTAATTTCTTGGCTGCAGCCCCCCATCTATTAATTGGGAATTATGGGTCCTGTAGTCCAACCCATTTGGTGGTTGAAGAAGGCTGGATGATCATTACACTACATTAGACACAGGTGAGTTTTCTCCTCAAAGGGCCACACATGGTGGGGAAAGGAACTCCAAAGATTATTTTTTCCTTCCTGTTCTGTATGTCAAATTAGTACTGGCAGGTAATCTTTTTCATAGGGTGACCCTCCTACTACTTGTTTTTGCTACATTAAGAACCACAAGCAAGAGCAGGTGACAGAGACCAGCTGCAATCAGCATTCATGGTGTTTTTTCAACCAGGATCTTCCACAATGCTGATTTTTTAATTTTTGAAGCTATTTTGGGCTGTGAGTAGCTGTAACAGAGAATTTTCAAGAACTGCTATAGTGTAATGTTTAGGGGCCAATTTAGACCTGATGCCAAGCTCTCTTCATTTGCAGCTTGGTTTTACTTTCTTTCAATACTTAATAGAGTTCTTCCTGATTTGCTTCATGATCCTGGCATGGGAGATTTGACTCATTCCTTGCCTGTTGTGTTCCCCTCTAAAGTAATCCTGTCTCCAGCAGATGCCATCAATCTGTGAAGGAAGCTTGTTTGACACTAATGAAGCTTCCCTACTTGGTCTGTCAGCAGCTTGAAACTGGGCCAATTTCCATCCAGACCTGACTCTGCATACCACTTATACACATCTGTGGAGGCTATCATGCCAAGGAAGATGCAACTGCGTTTGGTAACTCACTTAGCGTCAGTCTAGTTTGGCCCTAAGAGAATGAGCTGCAAACCTAGAAGTCCCCTACTGAAATCCTGGCCCTGCTATGCAATTGCTAACCAGCCTAAGAGCAGCTGTTTTCTCTTTGCCCCAGCCTCCCTTCTACAATATGGACCTAATGATACTGGCTTACCTTATTTTATTTATTTAAAACTTTTGTAGACCATCCCATTACTGAAGTCTTGGGATGTTTAACAATACAGAATGTATGAAAAAAATTAAAACACAGCATCCTAAAATTTAGCTAATAATAAAACCCCAATTAAAACAGTCAGGTCTTAAAACATTGGGAAAATAAAAAGGGTTTGGCCTGGCACGGAAAATAATAATGTGGCAGCACCAGACGAACCTCTCTGCAGAGCGAATTCCTCAATTGGGGTGCCACCGCAGAGAAGGCCGGGACAAGGGTGTCTTAAGGGGCAGGCGGGCACATATGGAAGGAGGCACTCCTTCAGGTAACCAGGCTGAAGGGGCTGTTGTATAGCTCACCATAACACATCCTTCCCTTACCTAGTGCCACTCATGTGTTTTGGGCTCCCAGCAGAACTAGCCAGAACTGATGGCAGTGCAAAACATCTGGATAACCCAGGTTAGGGAAATCTACATTAAGCAGATTATTAAGAACATAGGGTACTGTTAATTATTATAGGCCAGTTTGTATGACACAATAGCCCACTGAAGGTTAGTTTCCTTCTAAAGAAATGCAGCATGTTCATTATCAGGCATATTTATTGAAGGTTAAACAACCCTCCCATAAGCCTAAAATAAACCATGGATTCTGCAAGGGTTGTTTAACTCTCAGCTCCCACTGGCCAGGTTTGCATGACACCAGAAGCCTTAACAATCCCTGGATGGGGCTTCATATTCATAATGGGAAACAGCACGAGTGGTACAAGAAGATTAATTTACCCAGGGTTGTCTTCATCCAGTCCAAAGCAGATCAATGTATTTCTTTCAATGTAAGCCATTTTGGAAAATTACCTGGGGTATAAAGAACTTTAAATAAACAAACAGAAGTGATCTAATTGCATTTTAGATTTATATTAAAATTCCATATAAGTGCTATTATTAATATTAGAGATGGAGAACGGTTGATTGATTTTAATCAAGGCAATTTAAATCACTGATTTAAAATAGCTGCCAATCAGTTTTACATTATTAAATATTGGATTTAACATAAAAATACACCATTTTTTAAAACCCAGCCTGAATTATGAAGCCATGACAGCAATTCTATGCAGGTCTCCTCCACAGCAAGTCCTAGTGTTTTCTACCAGTCTTACTCCTAGGTAAGTGAGCAGAGGGTTTTGTAGCCTAGTTTTTCCTTCCGACAAGCGGTGGGGTGGCTTTGCATTATTAAACTGTTGGTAAGTCTTTTCGTACAATCGCCTGACTGTCCACAAAGTAACCCCATTCAGAGCCAAACTACACATCAGATGCAGACCTGTTTATCAATTCTCCAGGTTGTTTCTTTCCGTTTTGTGTGCCTGAGAGCAGCCTCAGGAGGATGAGCTAGGGAAGGAAAGGTGGGGGGTCTGCAGAAGAACTGCTTAACCTTTTCCGGTCCGGCTGTTTTTCTGCTCTAAATCACTTCTTTTCACCCTGCGGTGAAAAAAGAAATAACAGTGTTTTTCCTCTGTGTGACACAAAGCAGCAAGGCTCACAACATGCCACCATCTGGGGAGAACTGGCCGTGGACTGGATCATCTGGCCATGTGCACGGCCGGCCACTCATGGGGTTTTCTCTCCTGTAAAGCAGCTCGTGCTTTGTGGGAAAGAGGCCTGTAAACGGTTTCTGGACTGCCTGCAAGCCTTCTGCTCTGCATTACAAAGGGGATGGGGGCGGTTTGTTCTGCAGGAAGAAAAGCTGACCTGCACATATTATGCAAATCGAGCGCATTTGCGGATATTTGCTTGCTTTGCATATAATCTATTCTGCTTCTGTTAGTCACAGGAAAGGCAAAGAAGAGTGCAGCGCTGAACTCTGGCCTCTGGCCTTACCTCTAAACTGTCTGCTTCGATTTTAGCCATTTGCACACAAACCCAGAACAGGCCTTTGAGATTCCACCAAGCAGTTCCCTATCCTTAGCTCTTATCTAGGCAGCTGGAAGAGCCTGAAAGACAGCTTTTTTCAAATATAACATTGGGATGCTGAATTTTACACCCATTAACAATGATCGCACTTGAGTTGGTGTGTTGATTTCAGGATCTATACAGCTTCTGGTTGGAGCAACTCAAAGACAAAAGATTCCAAGGAGATCTCTGAGCCGTGTGGTGATGTTGCTGATCTGCCTAGTCCAAAGAGCAAAACAGGGAGTTTGTGCATCCATGAGCAGCAGGGTCTGGCCCCAAAGCGGATAGTCTTTGCCATGTCCTGAGCGCCTTAGTACCTCTTTCTTTTTGCAGGCTCTAAGTTCCTCAGACCTGATGCCTGGTGGGGGCAGGGGGTGATTGCTGAACTTTCTCTAGGGAACTCTTTACCTGCTGAGGAGCCCTCCCAGCTCTGCCACAGGGTCCATGTGCACTTCAGAGGGTCCCAGGAATGGGCAAGCGTTTTAGAGAACACACCCCGCTCACACAAAATGCTGCCTTTGCCTCTGGGAACTCTCCTGTGCCCCTTTCCCCTGGGAACTGAGAGTGCCCCCAGGGCTGGGGTTGGCCTCTCCAGCCCCTGCCAAAGCCCACAGGTCAGGAGATGGCCTGCTGCCGCCTGCTCATTTGCACCCTCCAGGCAAACAAACACAAGGAGGAAAGAGGAGAAGGATCACTGGCCACTGCACTTATTCTCTGGCAACCGTCTCTCTGGGAGGTCCTGTTGATTGGCCCAGATGGAGAGGTGAATGAACAGCAGAAGCAACAGCAGCATGGAGGAGATGGAAAGGAAGGGTATAAGTTTGGGACAAGATTTCTGTCCCAAACTTACACTCACTTCAGAGCCTCTTCCATGTGATGCAACTCCATGCTTCAGGAGAGCAGATGTGGACGCCACCCAGCTGGCTTTCTCCTCCTTGATGTGGACATGTTTGAACCCCGCTCTGCTGTGCCTCTAATATAAGAGCAGAGAGGATAGGAGGCCAGGTTCCAAGTTCACTTAGCACTCAAAACTGGGGCAGGATACAAGAATGAGGCCACAGGAGAAGGACCAGGAGGACAGAAGCTGGATGGATGTGGCCATGCGAACAATAACGATGACGGTAGGGATGCCATGGGCAGGCTGTGTTGTCTGTCTTGTCATCTCAGCTCCACGAACCGCCAAAGAAAGCTGCATCGCCTGAATTCTCTTGATCAGATTTGGGGGCTGTTGCAGCAGAGTCGCCTGACCCAATTATCAGAATGCATTTCCCCAGCGAGGCGCAAAGCGCCTTGAAGCTTCAAAGAGCTTTGTAGCTGCGCGAGGCCCAGCGTGCTACCCAGAAGAAAGGAAGCAGCCATCAGAAGATCCTGTGCCAGGCGACTTTAATCTCCTAGACACACACTCTCCGGCATCTGCCTTGTGCCATAATGAGCCAGGCCTCCATTATCCGTTTATTTATTCTGTTGTCCTATTGCGGCTGCTTGGATAATCAGGTCAGGAAAGTTCAGGCCCACGTGAGGTGAGACGTGTCATTAACACTGCTACATACAGAGTGTCTAAGGATGGGGGCTATATCTGAATGGGACACATTTGCAAATCCCAAACACTGTGGGGAGGGAGAAGACAAAAAGGCAAGAGAACTGGGACAGGAGGAGATGGATATTATTTTGTCAAGGCCGGGCCAGACGTTGGCCAGGATGGGCGAGATACAGGAGAAGTGTTTGGTTCTTCCCGTGTCACAAAGGTGTGGAGGTAAAAAGCAGGAATGCAGAGCAGATCTGGGCCACCGAATTTGGTCTCAGACAAGACGAAGGAATGACATGGGAATGATGTTCTAACTCGGACAGCTCACTGGGTAGAACTGGGACAGTTGATCTTCCATCCCTCTTGGTCTCATTTCTGCATTCTTGCCAGGGTAAGGGTGGAGGTGGGGATCTTAAATAGCTATTTCAATATCACAGTATCTTCCAGAGAACTGAAGGCAATCAGAAAGAGGGATTGCCATTGATGCTGCTGTGCATATTCCATCTGTTTTTCCTTCTGGGCAAATAGGTCTGATATGCCTTGATACCACTTTAGAAACCTGCCAAACCTGTTCAGCAGTGGTACAGAAGAAAGAGGCATGTGTGTGCCAACCTCGTTCAACGCAACTTTCAGCTTGCTTTGAAAGCCTGTCTACTGCCTCCATTCTAATCGAGTGAGATGGCTTTGAACTGCAGACTGACTATTATGAACCATAAATCGGCATTTCTGTGACAGCTTCCTTACTGCCTTCATATCTGATTTACCAACATTGATCTGTTTCTGATCAATTTCATCTGAAGTCCTATCCTCTGAAATGTTTACACTCCCCACTCCGCTCACACGTGTCTGGCTGCGTTTGCCAGGACAAATGTAAACCCGGGGCCATGGCTGGAGGAAACGGCAACTGTGTGGGCCTCTATCCGGGCCAGCTGTGCTGACGGTGGTACGAAGGGAAGCAGCGGTGGAGAAGGCGATATGGCATAGAGATGCCTCAACTACGGCTTGTGCTTTCTGATTGTAAACTGTGGCTGGTTTTACCCTGTCTTCCTGCTATGCATCGTTTTAATTTTGCACTCTGTTTTTATGTTTTCATGGTATTTTATTATCTTAGCTTGTAATTCTCTTTTTGGAAATGCTATCCGGTTGAAAGTTGGGATGTGTGCTTTCTTCTGAACAAATAAACAAACATGATGACTAAAAGCCTGAAGATGAAAGGAGGGGATCCAACACAGAGCGGGTGATGCGATCATAGCTGTGTGAGAAAAGGATGGATCTAGGGAGGGGTGGGAGCAGGAGGGGGGGAGGGAAGGCTCCAGCAATTACTGTTCCGTTGAAGTAGTCTGATTCTTAAAGGAGAAGTTTCAGGATTCAAAATAAGTGCTGCTGGGAGATTGCTATCCTTCTGATGAGAAGGCCTAACCCCGGAATAGCTGTGCGCAGGCTATTTTGCAGTTCCACAGTAATGAGCAGACAGCCCTCTGCATATGCCTAAAGGCATTAGCTTCTGCGTTATTTGCTCACATGTTCTGTTTGACAATGAAAACAAGTTTCAAGCAGGAGCTCTGGTAATAGCTCAGGGTTCTTTCATGTCTGCCTGAAATCGACAAGCTGGAGCTGCCCCATGTGACTTCCTTTCCTCCTCAGCTAGGCCTCTGCCTCTCCTTGCCCCATGCCTGGAGGGGGAATGCACTGACTCAGTCTCTAAGTTTCAGTGCTTGAAGCCAGCATCCAAAACTGCCAGGTTCAGCAAAGGAGAACTGCGGCCTCGGAGAGGCTGGGCATGGGTGTGGGCACCAGCGAGCTTGGGAAAGGTCTGTCTTGCTTCTGCAGAAGCACCAGCTTGTGCAGAGCACAAACGCACCTGGCACTGCCTTGCCCTGGAGCGGCTGGCACTGTTGGCACAGATGAAGACAGACATGTTCAGCCATCTACTTTTCACTGACTTTCTGCCTGCTGCACGCCCTCCCTGGCTGATCGGTGCCTATAAAAGAAGGCCTTCTAATGCATTGTTCCACTGGGATATCCCCTTCCTGCTGAGTCTAGGAGAGCAAAGTCCAGTCTTCCCAGCAGGTTTCTAGACTACAGCTGCCATTCTACTTAGGGGAACAGGTGTTGAGCTTTGAATCACTGCATGACAGGAAGGAGGATGAATCTGGCAGTTCAAGGTTCCTCCTGTTTCTCCTTTTCCCAACCTTAACTTCAGTTCATCCCGAAGATATGCCAGTTTGAAGGATCCCTGGGATTTTGTTCATGTATTGGTTTGCGAGTGTGAAACTAGGTAAGTTCAAAATGTGAACACATTTCTTCCTCAGAAAAGCAGGAATCAACAGCTCTGTTTTTCCGTGAAAACATCTCTGTGGCTCAGGCATCCACACACCGGCAGCAACCTTTCCCCTGATTTATTATACATAGCACACAACTAGCAAACAGGACCAGATTTCCATGGAGACAGTGAACCAGGGCTATTGTAAACACCAGGTGAAGCCGCAGCACACCACCTGGAGAGATCTCCAATCTGCTTCACTGCAGACAAGACAGGTGGGACACTAATCCTCCAGCCCTGTGGTCCAGGCCTGCCAGTCTCTGGATGGACTGGCCTAGAGTAAGAGAGGAACAATTTCAGATAGTGGATGCAGATACACTCACGTCTAGTGGATGTATCTAGACATCTTATAACAATAGAGATGACTCCAACACAAGCTTGCAGCAACTTCAGAGTCATTCCACCCATTCCCAGCCCTGCAATGGCAGCGCCTCTGTCTGCCTTCTTATCAGGGCCACCACCTGCTTGCTTGACAGGCACACGGCCTGAAGCAAGTTGGCAGGGGCTTCTCCAGCTTCTCATTCTTGCCACCGCTGTCGTCCGGGGCAGGCAAACAAGCCAGGTTCAGTGAAGAGGAGGTGCGGTTCCAAGGGACTCTTGTATGAGGGTCCCTGCTAGGGTGTGGGTGCTTGGCAGATGCACAGCCACGTCTCCATGGAAAGCTTCTGGCCAGCTTTCCAGCCAGCCATGCCCTCTTCCAGGATGATCCAGTTTTCCCCCCTCCTCAAAATCCTTGGTTTCCTCCCTTCTGAGGGTCAGTCAGCATTTCATGCCCACTGAGCATGCTTAGTCATCTTTGGGGTCTCCCCACCCCTGCATTTAGTTTTTACCCCCCTTCAAGGTTTTTTGAATTCAGCTTCTGCAAATCTTGGGATTCCTTCAGGCTTGCCAACAACTCCGTCAGCTGAGAACAGGTGAACCTGTGGTAGCCTTCCAGAAACTAAAAACCATGTGCCAGAGAGACCTGAGAAAACACCTTCTACAATTTCCCCCTTGTTTTAAGAAACTGGCCAGCCAATTGTCATTCTGCCCCAGGTCTATATGTTAGAGCAGCTAGCTATAAGGATCTGTATAAAATTTGTGTATGCGAGCATACAGATGGCAAACAAAAGAATCTCACCACAGTGGGGAAAGCTGGTATCGTGTGGTGTGTTTGTTGTTCAGTGTGCTGCTGGAGCACTAACTGCAAATGGGCCATTTCAAGGCCTGACTTTCCTTAGTGGGGTTCTTTATCTTTAAATCAAACTTCCCTGGGGCAGCCTTTGTTGTTGCTGTTGCTGTTCTTCTTCTTCTTCTTCTTCTTCTTCTTCTTCTTCTTCTTCTTCTTCTTGCCCTTGCAGTTGTTGTGAGATTCCCATAAGGCCATGGGATTCCTCAATCCGATACCCTCCCCATTTTGGGCCACAACTACCCGCATTCCTAACCATTGGCCATGCTTGCTGGTGCTGAAAGGAGCTGGAGGCCAAACATCTGGAGGACACCAGGTTGGGGAACGCTTCTGTTTTTGCTCTCTTCCCTATTTTAAAGTATAGAAGGAACAAGAAAGAAACCGAACCTGCAAAGTCAATCCAATTACTGAAGAAAGGAGGAAACTGATCTTTGGTGGAGCTTAACAGTTGTAAGATATGTGCTATGATAGCTATTAATTTAGAAAGCTTTTTAAATAAGTAGTGGGGCTTCTAACTAGGCAGTAGACAAAATTATCAGAAAAGCACTTCCTCTGATAGCAAAATAAGGTGTTGACAACAGAAATGGAGCCAAGCAGGGATGCTGAGAAATAAGAACGTATCAAGTGCAAGTAATATAAGAAAACCTGAGGCACAATCCTGCCCTGAGAATGTTGCCCAAGCAGACTCAGTAGGCACAAATGTTTAGAGCTGGGCAGGAAACTGGGGGTGGGAAAGGATGCCCTGCTTTGGGTCATTGCCTCTTACAGCATCCCATTGGAGGGCATGGCCAGCTGGAACCGCTCTCCTGCTAGAAGGAAAGGATGCACTGCAACATTTGGTTGCACCGCACCCCCTTTCTCCACCAATGGGTATCAGCCATGACAGTTAAAGGGAACTTCCATGTACATCTCTGAATATCTGACACTGGAGACAATAGAGATAGGCCATCACCTTGAAGCCTTCATCACAGACACTCAGAGACATCTACCAAACTGCACTCAGAAACAACTCAATGTGCCTGAATTCTTTTATTCATGAGGTCTAGAAGCTTTTTTTTTAAAGCTGACTTCTCAATAAGCCAATTTCTATAGAAGACTGCATATGTCCTTGTTGAAAAGCTCTGCCAAAAGACCAAAATCAACCCCCCACCCATATCCCTTTAAAAGGGGTGTTTTGACAGCTAGCTGTAAAATGGGGGTGACTCTTACTATTCTACTTTCTCGAGCACCCAGAATCTCAGGAAAGGGTGGAAAAGAGGGCTGTCAGAAAAGCCAGGTCCCTCCCCAAAAGGCCACTGAGGATGCAAAAGGGCCCTTAGCAGCCACTCCCCTTTTCCAGTGAAGATCACTCATGGCTCTTGTTTTATTTGACAGCTCACCTTTTTACAGCTGTTTGTCAAGACAAGCAAAGTGAAAAATAAAGGTCTTGGAAACCACTTTGCTCAACCTCCCTGAAGTGCACCTGTTGCACTTTGACAAGAGATGTCCAGCTGGATGTAAGCTAGGCAATTTTGCCCATTTTGATCCTGTAAGTCAGACTAAATGAAACAAGAAAAGAAAAAAGGAAGGCATTTTCTTTTAAATAAAGGGGTGGTGAACAAGTGGCAGCCCCTTCGATGTGTCACTTTGAAAGGGCTCTAAAATCAGAAATCCCTTTTTGCAATCTGCAAACACAGCAGGGGGATAAAAGGGACAAAAAGTTGCAGTGAGTGAAAAAGTAAGTGCAAATGGGCTTGCAATCACATTGTCGCAAGAGCAAATTGCTTCTGCTTGCAGGGTCCCCTGGAATACCATGGGATTTTGGAGCGGGAGGGAGGGGATGAATAGCCCATGATGAGTCTATCTGTTCATTTCTTGAGTGCCATTTGGGTTGTTTGCACAACCAACCAGCTGTGAGTTAGTGCTGAGTAGGTGGCACAATGTTCAAACATACCCTGGGTATTCTTTACTCCTGTAGGATTCCAATGTACAGCACACAGACTTAGGATCCTAATTGCAGAGTTAGGATCAAATTGCCATGCTTAGCGACTCTCCCTTGCTCCCTTCTTTGTAAAATGGGAATAGTAGCCATGTTAAGTGCCCTACATCTCAGGCTGCTTGTGATAATATGGTAGAAAAAACACAAACAATTGACTTGTCGAAATAAATGAGTAACGCATTAACATCCAGAGGGGTGCTATGCCCATTGCAGAAATTAAATAAAAGCATAGTAGTGATGTCGTTATGGCCCCTGCCTTTGGTGACATTGAAAGAAGATAAGATGCATTTTGCAGAGGAGACATCTACCCATGGTAGATGCATGGAGCTTACACATGAGGGACCAGTCTATCCTTGAATACCAAATGCTCAGGTCATGCCCAATGGCATCCGAAAAGTATCTGGCCAGTCCCTTGGAAACAAGCTCCCAGTCTGATCTAGCACAGTTGTTTCATTCTCTGGAACAGACATACTGAATGACTGAGTTCAGATGCCATGATAATCCCCACTCAAGAGCTGAGCCTAGGTTGAGTGTAGGCTATTGTGGAAATCTGGGCTATCCTGGTATCTGAACTCACCTGCTCTATCTATGAACAACCCATGGTGTACCACCCAGCAACAATTTATAGGTTCTCTTCTTGTGTTGTACATGGTTAGCAAAAGGTGGGTTCAGACAACACGACAGCCCACTGTTCAACATTTGAGTATGGGTTAACATATTGTCTGAATTGAAGCCAGCCAATTTCACTACAGTGCTCATTATTCAAAACACAGCATTATACTATGCCTGGTTCTGCGTTCACCCTTTCTATAAGTGTCTTGCACTCCCCCCCGACCCTTTAAACTGAAATGTGAAGGTTGGGGGGTGGGGAAGAAATCACTCTTTAGTCTCCTGAGCTGCAAATACAAAAAGGCTTTTAAAAGTTCTTAAGAGGAAACTAATCTGGTTTAAGTGAGCTTGAACATTTGCCCTAAAGCAGCAGCACTTGATGGGGAGTTAGTCCCTCCTCCTTTCTCCCACTCAGATGCTTCGAGGTCAAGCCTTCCCCAACCTGGTGCCTGCCGGGATCATTGGACTGTGAATCCATGCTGACTGGGAGGGATAATTTTTTATACTTCAGTAGCACTCATAATGAAAAGGAAAAAAAGCGTATTTGATTTGAAAATACCAACAGCTGGTCCAGGAAAATTTGCTATTTTCTCCATGTAGCAAATGCAAACAAGCAACTGCCCAGACAATGAACAAGCCCTCCCTTACTCCCCGGAAGATCTGTGTGTGCACACGTGCGCACATAAACTGCAGAATCACAACATGCTTGGGGTCACCGGTGTTTCACTTCAGAGGTTTATGATATCTAAACTGATTTTCCAAAGAGGAAAAGTAAAATTAAATTTCTGCTCACTGTGACCCGTCATCACTCTGTCCAGGCCCTTCCCGCATCACCCTCATCAGTATTTGTCATAGTCCTGAACTATTGCTAGATTTGTCCAGTGATAAATTGTAGGGTTTGTTTTGAAATCTGAGCCTGGGCTTAGCCCTAAAACCAGTTTTCAGCACGGGGGGGGGGGGGGGATCTGATGGAACTAAAGGAAGTGAAATTGCACTAACAAGGGTGTCACAAATAATGGGCAGATTACTTTTTCTCTCATCAGCGAGTAATGGTAGCCTCTTCTCTTTGCAAAACACCGTGAGGACTTGGGAGACCAGCAATGTGGGCAAAAGCTGTGGCTTCCAGACAAGTTCTTGTCTTTCAGGCTGTAATCAGGCTGGTTGGTTTTTTTGTTCTCATCATGCGCTATTTCATTATGTGCCTGGGTAACCTGGGGAAGCAAGGGGTAGGAGGAGGTATAGCACTGGGGGACCAACAAGCCCACTGAGGAGAAGAGGGGCTAGATATCTCACAGCTGTCCCCTCTTCCGGTGTCCCCCTCCCCACCCCGGTTGGATGATTCCTGGCAGCCTCATCAGCTTGTCCTGGGCCTGGTGTTCCTGCCACTGAATGCCAGGCTGACCCAGAATAAGACCTCCCTCCCTCATCCATGACTTGATTGTGGGTGGGGGGCTGGCCTGGCTTGCATCGCTGAGACTTGGCGGGCGCGAAATGCAAGGGGTTACTCGCTCTCCACTGTGCCCTCCTGTGTACCTGGTGCGGCACCAGCATCGGCTCAAGGGCTGTGGGAGGGGGCGGTCATGGTCTGTAGGATGCAATCTCCCTCTCCAGGCTTCCTGTCCACTCAAGTGCTGGTGATGAGTGTTAGTATCTTGTGCTGGGCAGAGTAGGGACTCTGCTGGCATGCCACCCTTCTGCTTACCCAGCGGATTCCCTGCCTGAGCTGATGGAGGTGGTCTTGGACTCGGTGCTGAGGACCTCCCAAGATGATCGTTCTAGGGGATCTGAAATTTCATGCCAAGGTTGCCGTATCCAGGGTGGCTCAGGATGTCGTGGCTGCCACAATCACCACGGGGCTGTCTCAACATGCAATTGGCTCAGTGCGTGTAAAAGGACACACCCTCGATCTGCTTTTCTTGAGGATGGTGATCTGCAAGTGGGGGAATCAATCCCCTTGTCATGGTTGGAGCACTTCCTACTGACATTGAGACTTTTGGCTGCCTCTCCGCTCTGCAAGGGTGGGGAACCTCTTTAAATGCCCCTCCCACCCGAGGCTAATGGATTCTGGTGGTTTCCAGAGGGCTCTGGGGAGTTTCTGTGTGGTGTGTCTGTCTAAGCTCACGTCACTCTGTGGAATGCAGGGATGGCTTGGGTGGCGGACCTGATTGCAGCCACGCACCCTCTTCCCTTCCGCAGAGCGCAGCCAGTCCGTGGTGCACACCCGAGTTGAAGGCAGGTGCAGGAAAACCTGCACAGAGTGTGATCAAACATGGGCTGAAGCTCATTAACAAGCCTGCTCTGTGGTGGCGAGGGTGGCAAAGAGGCTGCTCTTTTCCACCAGCAGTGCATCTTCTCAGTGCTGCCCAGCAGAGCTTTTCTGGGTGGTTCATAGCCTAGTATATTTTGGGCCAGAGAAAGAAATTGTGGAGCCCTCAGTAGCTTGTTGTGATGAATTTGCATAGGAAAAAGTCGCTCGGATTTTCATGAATCACACAGCACAAATAATGCAGTTTCTCTAGCAGAGACAGCCAAAGCACCAGCCGATTTTGTTTTATCGGATGTGCTTCTGTTATTGAAGCCCAAGGATGTGGACAAGGTGCTTGGTCCAGCCTGGCCCACTACCTACATACTCAATCCCTGCCTCTCATGGCTTATTACAACCATTAAGGGATTTCTACCTGGGTCCAGGAGGCTGTAAACACCTCCTTGAAAAAGGGAGTGGTGCCAGCCTGGTTGGATTAATAATTTCTCTTTTGGATTAAAGAGGCTGCAATTAAGCCACTTCTGAAAAGGCTTAACCTGGACCCAGACAATGCTAGCAATTACAAGCCGGTGGCCAACATCCACTTCCTGGGCAAGGTGCTTGAGCAGGCGGTGGCTGAACAGCTCCAGGCTCTCTTGAATGAAACGGACTATCAACACCCACTTCAATGAGGCGTCAGGCCTGGTTTTGGAACAGGAACTGTCGTGGTCACCCTGTGGGATGACCTTTGCCTGGAAAAGATGGCAAGTGCAACCCTGTTGATTCTCCTGGACATCTCAGTGGCTTTTGGCATCATGGTATCCTTCTGGATAGGCTGACTGGGCTAGGAGAAGGAGGCACTGCAGTGCAGTGGTTCTGCTCCTACCTGGCCAGCTGATTCCAGGTGCTGGTGCTGGGGGATCATTGCTCTGTGCCATGGAAGTTATGCAGGGGTACTGCAGGGTTCTATTTTATCTCCTGTACTATCTCTGTGAAACTTCTGGGGGAGGCTACCTGGAAGTTTGGGCTGAGGTATCACCAATATGCAGATGACACCCAGCTCTACCTCTCTTTTTTATCAATCCAGGTGAGGCAAAGGCTGCTCCAAAGCAGTGTCTAAGCTTGGTAATGGATTGGATGAGGGCCAACTGAGGCTCAATGCAGGCAAGACTGAGGTGCTGTTAGTGTGTGGTTCATCTGTCCAGTTGGGTGATATTCAACCTGTTTGGATTGCACTTGGCACCTACTTTGTATTCTCTTTGGTGCCAAGTAAAAGACCTTTTGATTTTCCCAGCATTTTAACAGTTCAACTTCATTTTTTAATATTGCATTTTATTCTGTACCACTGCTTTGATTCTAAGCCGATTTGATTGCAACTGCTATTGTGGTTTTAAGTTAATTTTATCTTGCATGTGTGTTTGTGCACGTGTTTTACATTTTTCTGAACTTTTGTTACCTGCCCAGAGAGCCTCACCTATTGGGCAGTATAAAAATCAAATAAACAAATAAATAAAGTCTTCACATACACTTACCTGGGAGTTGGCCTCATTTATTCTAATGAGGTTTACATGTGAGTAGACATGAGAAACATTTCATTGTTAGACATTTATAGAGTGACCCAATGCAAAAGAGGAGAAGGATTTTCACTATCAAATGCCTTTCTTAGTGGTACTGAAAGGGGACTTTGGAAGGTGCATCTTTTCATGTACCAGTGAGGGACCTTCACCTCTACAGCCTGAATTATCAAAGGCAGTTGCCCCACTCCACAACCAGCTTTTAATTGGCTTGACCCAGTTTAATCTTCTTGGACCATGGTCACAATTGCAAGCTGCAACACCTGGTGGCAAAATCCAGCAGAATCTTTGCCACTGGTACTGAGCACCCATTGCTGTCACAGGACAAGCACTTGTGCAATTAGGAGCCACAGGACAGGGATGGGCTGCATTTCTCATGCAGTTAACTAGTACAGTTGCTGCATGGCATCCTCAAACAGGACTAGCACCTGTGCAGTCACCGCTAACTTAGGAAGGTAGACTGGCTTCACATACAGGGCTCCAGCAAGGGTAATTTAGGAAAGACGATCTATACATGCTCAGTGGCAATTTGCTTACAGGTCTTTTATTTCCTTTACATAGTCCTCTCACCTCCTAGGGTGTGGGGGGCTCCACATATGCTCAGAGGCACTCAGCCCTAGAGGCTGGAATTTTTTAAAACATACAAATCACAACTCTATTAAAGCAGGCAGGAGCCCTACCTGACTGCACTAGTCACCTAAGCAAGAGATTATAGAGACATAGGTTGAGTGTGGGTTGTTGTTAAACTGGATTATCATGTTTTCTAAACCCAACCAAGATAACAAACCATGGTGAACAACCTGGAATTCACAACCCAACAACAAACCATGGGTGAGTTCATGTGACATGAAAAGTCATGGTCAACTCTTACTTTGGTGGATCTGTTGTGTTATCTGGATTTAGCTCCAGAGCTGCTGCATGGTAGGACTCATTTTCTGAAACCACAGAAAGAATTGAGTCATGCAGACCTGGGATCACCATTTTACTATTATTGGAGTGGAGGCACCATGGAGTCCTCTGGCACGAGCAGCCACAAAAGTGGCAGCTTCTAGGCTTCCATCTCTACTGCCCTCTACACCCTAGCAACAGATGCATCTTTGCTTGCTTTACTCCTATTGGCTGAGTGATGTGACTGTCTCCGTTTACTTTTGGACACAGGGAGACAGCATGAAAATACACAGTGGCAGATGGAGGAATCTCAGCAAAACACTTTATTTCATGTAATTAAAATCTCTCTGGGGGCTGGAGCAGCTTCCCAAGTACCACACTTGGGAAGGGGGAAGGGGAACCTGCCTCAGGATCAATCAGGAGGAAGTTGTTGCAACCCACAGGCAAGAATGGAGAAAGGACAGAGGTTCTGCTTGTGGGTTGATGGGATGTGGGGCAAAGCCAGGAGGACAGAGCAAGGAGCATGGAAATCACATTGCCAGGGGAACCACCTTACTTTGGGCAGAAATCCACACATCATGAAAACAATGGCAGGTTGTTTGCCCCAGTGTGTGAAGCCAACCCATGAGCTCTCTGCATGGGGTTCTTATGGCTATGAAGCCATGGCTTGTTAATGCATCTGGGTTCAGACAACAAAATAGCCCATGGCTCAAAAAGCCATGGTTCAGCCACAAAGCCACACCCAGCCCTTGGGCATGCCCTTCGCTGTTTTTCTTCAGCAGCTACTAGGTGTGGAAGCCAGTCTTCCCAAGAACTCCCTCCCTGCCCAAATCATTCTAGTTCCCACTAGGAAGAGGTGAGTTACTGTGCTCGGAGGTGTGGGAGGCAAGAAGCTGCAGTGCATTCATGACTAGTAGCAGGTGGAGTCATCGTCTCCTGGGAGAGGCCGGGACATTGCAGGACAAAGGATGGCGAGGCTCAGCACACCTGGGCCTGCGGAATGTTCATAAAGCCGTTGCCAAGGAGTGGCCCGCAGTTGCTAGGCAGTGCTGGCAGCAGGTGGAGCCTGGCGATCATGTGACGGGCAGTAACTCAGACGGTGGTGCCAAAGGGTGCCAGGGAACTGTGGCCCGGGTGGGGCCTCTTGGAGAAACTGGAGGGGGGTGTGGAGAGCGGGAGCCACCTGCGAGACCAGCCTTGCGCAGTGCAAATGCCTGAGAGGAGCAGCCGCAAACTCCTGCACCTCATCTCTGGGGAGATGCTTTAAGCATATATCCCTTTCAAATCCAGGGGCAGAAATTGCTTTCTCCTCTGCTGACATGCATTCAGGAGCCAATCTCTCTCTCACACCCCCCACCACTTGATTTCCTTATACCTTTTGGACTTTAGACTTAATGGTTTTACCACAACCCACCTCTTTCAGTGGAAAAGTGTATTTCACTTACATCAGAATGTGATAAGCTGGCCCCTCCTGCCTCACTCTGCTAAGTGGAAAGCCTTGGAAGTCTGCCCCAAAGTCCTGTCCTGAGATTGCAACTACTTATTATAGGATCCAAACCACTGTATTCACCCACCCAAGAATCCTGCAAGGCAGATCTGTATCAAGGCAACCTGTGATCAAAAGAAAGTGGCAAGTTTAGCCAGAAAATCATACTCAGATCAGATTTGAACTCGGGTGTCCTTGGTACAACATCCTATCTGCTAGAGCAGAGGTGGAGAGAAGGCAGAGGAGCATCTACTGAGAGATCATTGAAAAAAGACATGTATGAAGAACCAGGAGTGAGTTTTGTGTGAGAGGATTTATGAGCTTGGTTCTGGTACTGATCACTAATTTCTGGGCTGAGAATGTGTGGAACGACACCCTGTTCCTTAATTCTTAGCATATTCCTGCCTACTTAAGCTTATACCTGCCTCCAGTTGGTGAACCTCAGGATTCTAGTAGAACATCCAAAGTAGTTCCCACAAGCCTGAAGTCTACTTACCTTTACCCTAGGGCCACATGCCTGGCTCAGCCTAAGCTCAAGCACCCACAGATGCCTTGCTTTGTTGAAAATTACCCATTATGCAAAATTTGATGCTCTTAACCAAAAAGCAAGATTAGAAGGTTATGTGCGTATTTGAGAAGAAAAGATTGCACATCCCTGTCTCCTTGTATTTGAATGCTCTTCACATGAACAGCTGCAATGTATGAGGAGAGCATTTGGTTCTAACTCAGCAAGAAATCTAAGGTAAAAACATTTAAATTTCTATTACTGTATCTCACAATAACAACAGCAGTAGAATTAATGGCAGCACTATTAATACAGTAAACCAACCTTCCTTGACTTCATGCCCTCCAGATATGTTAGACTACAGCTCCCATCATCCCACGCCAGCATGGGCAACAGGTTGGAAAGGTTGCACTACATGAGAAAAGCTTCTATAGCTGCTTTGTGTGAAGCTCCATGCTGCCACCTAGAGGAACGTTCAAAGAACACGCTGGAGAAAAGTTTCTGGGGGAAATGGAAGGTTAAAAGATAGCCACACAGGAATTCTGGCCATGAGCCCACCTTGCCCAGTAGTGCTGATGCAGATGGGCAGCAATGGCTCTCCAGGGTTTCAGGCAGGAAACCCCCAGCTGTACCCAGAGATGCCAGGGACGTTCCCAGAGACTTTCGGGGCGCAAGGCAGGTGCCTTGGCGCGTAGCTGTGGCCTTTCCTCCCAGAAGCAACAATGGAGTCACAGGCAGACATTTTTGCACGACAAGGCTGGGCAGACAATTTAGTTCCACTGTTTGATCAATGCAAGGATTCTGCTATTTATCAGGTCAGCAACTTTGCTTCTTTTTCTACCTCACTCAGTCTCCCCATTCCCAGCGGTTTGGGCTGCTGACACGGACTGCCTTTCTCAGCTATGGCCTGGAATGGATGCATGTTGACACTTTATTAAGGGAATATATTTTGTGCCCCGAGCACTGATGCTTACAGCCATAATTTCTAAACAAAGGCAACAAAATGGAACTCTTGCTGTCACTAATACATGTCCTATCAGAAAGCCCTTAACTTGGTAAGAAAAGAATTAACCCAGTTAATCTAAAGGAAACAATTCTTAGGGCTGGTTCACAAGTATGTGTACTTCCATTACCTGTATTAGTGCGCAGCACTCTCAGGAGGCTGTTGGGACCTTAGCGTCTACTTTGGAAATACCTGCCCTCCAGGGTAATAAGGCCCGAGAGCTATCACTTAAAATATCACACGGGGTCTTGGAGTGGCACCATGTCAGGGTGACTGTTGGAAATTTAAATGGTTTCTCCAAGTTGGCCATAGGTCAGACAGAGCCAGCCTGTCCGGACCCCCTGAAGTAGGGAGGTCCCACCAGAAAGCCACCTAAAACTTGGGACCAGCTCTGTGTACAACACTATATATAAATTGCTTTCGCTGCAGTGAACCATTGTGCCGGAAGTAATACAAAGTTCTGAGTTAGTCATACTTAGAGTAGACCCACTGCAACCAATAGGACATTGGTCAAAACTTGCTTAATTCCAATTAAATGCAAGGGATCTACCTTAACTATGATTCAAGGCACAATCACAGGCAGGTTTGGACAGTAAAAAGGTCTACAACTCTCAGCATTCTGGAAATCCTAGGACTTTTTTCTGCCTAGACATGCGTAGGATTGCATTCCAAATCTGGATTCAAATGCACATCTGTAACGTTTGATCTTCAATGGTTATTTCATACCTGCAGAGCTGCTTTTAATGGTAGAGCTTAAAAACAATCAATGCACATGTAGAATCTTGTCCAAGATTATTTTAAGTGAACTCTTGTGACCCCAGTTTTTCATTCTTTCCCATTAACCATCCGTACCTCCAGAAGCTTTATGCCATGCATTGGCAAAGCCAAACACAGGAATTACAAGGGATTTTGTATCTCCAAATTGGATCGCCAAGCTGTAAGAGAGCAAAGGATCACTGCTCTTGAATAAGAGGGTGACGGAAACAAGAACATACCCAGAAGAAAGTTGTAAAAGAACTAGAAAGTATTTGTTATTAAAATTTCACTATTTTAATCTGTAGAAAGCAAACAAATTAAATTAGTTGAAAACAACATCACAAAAGAGGCACCAGTGAAGTTTTAGAAGGCACTTGACAAGCCTATCAGTACGTACCTATTGTTTTGTTTGAGAATCAGATCAGAAAGGAGCCCAGGGCTACTGAGTTCTGCCATGCGACATGACTGATTAGCACAAGTCAGGACCAGGGCAGTGTGTGCAGGGTTGGTGCTAGGTAATGGAAGAAAAGATCTAGGGATCAGGCCCACAGGACAAAGCAAAAAAAGGTACAAATTTGCATATGCCAATTTACATATGTCTAAAACTCTTTCTAGGTATCCTTAAAGGAGTCGGCCTCCTAAGACCACCCTTATTTGAAAACAGGGATATATGAACAGGAGAGAGAAGGGCATTTGTTTAAAAAAACCTCAGGTGGATAGGTTCTGGAAGACAGTAGGAGGTAAAGCAAAAGGCCAGCTAATCCAGGAGGATCAGGTGCAACAGAGATAATCAGGACCTGTACCTTGATTTCAGGAAATGCCCATGGACATCAACCCAGGGGTTGCAGAGGAAAGATTCAGGGCTCCAGACCCAGCAGACTACCTTCTAACAGTGTCTCTGGATTTCAGAGTGTTTAGCACCGGACTGGCAAGAGTTTCCCATTCCCACTGATTAAACAAAGGCAATAACAAAAATATATTTTTCTTAATTAGCTTGCTGAATAAAGACAGAAGGGTGGAGGGAAACAGAAGTATACTATTGTGTGAAAGGAGTAAGATCAGTCCTGGTCCTAAATACACGTTCTTGACTTCCACATTTGATCAAGCTCATCTAGGTGTGCAAAGGCTCCTCTAGTGCTACCATTTTGCACCTGGCTCTAAGTTGGAGGATTTTGTGGGTCTAAGAAAAATCTACCAAGCCTGAGGTCTGCTCCTCTGTGCCTGGCAGGGAAAGGATCAATAGTTTACAACGGTCCCCTGGGACCAAGGGAGATCAACGGCACTGAAAACCCAGTTACAGATCGCCACCTTTTGGTCACGGTCACTAGTTTCCAATAGATGCCTAAGCCTGTCCACATGGCTTTTATAGAAGTTAAGCATGCTGGGACATAAAGCAGCATCTTTGATTGGCTCAGAAGCGCCCAGCTGTGGCCAGTCCAATTGGAGGTGGAATTCTGAGTTTTACACAGGAGGTGTCGAAGAGCGACTTCCCCAGGCTGGGATGCTAACCTAAGAACTAGGAGGACCTGGAGGATGAGCTTTCCACAGCATGGAGCTTCTTGAAACGCCATCAGAGGGCGCAGCTGCCCATTCCAGGCAGCCCACTTCAATCCTGGTGAGTGCAAGGGAAGAGGATGCCCCCTCTCCTGCAGGTGCTGTGAGGATCGTATCACTCACTCGAGCCGCTCTGTGAACAAAGAACATAGCGTGTTAGAATGAGCCCTTTCTCAGTCTTTGCAATTTGCACAGGGTCGAATTTCCAAAGGTGGTCAAAACATTGCTCAGGCCCTCCGGGGAAGGCATGCCACAACATGCTTGCTCACTGGTGCCCCCTGCAGGATCCATGCAGCATGCCCCACAGTTCACTGGCAATCTGCAGAACTTGTAAACGTCGGAAGAAGAGGAAAGGATGGAGAGCAACACGGCTGTGCATGCGTGAGAACATTTCCCAGGCTTCCACAGAGGACCTGCTGGACCTCTGATTTCCTGTTCCAAGCTCTTGCAGTGCTTTCTGGGAGCTGCCCAAGCTCAGAAGTCAAGCTGCACATCTGCAGAGGGATGGATGGAAAGACATACCCAGATGGAAGCAGAGGTGGTACAACGAAGACACAAAGCGGAAAGGTGGGGAGACGGAACAAACACAACATCCAACAGGAAGGGATGTGAAGAAATCCGGAAGGGGAAGGGAATACATTCAGGACTGAGCAAAGCAGGGTGAAGGGCCAGCCCTTCAGTCTTGCCATTAGTAACCTTGGTCAGCTTTGTCGCCTTTTGATTTCGGCTCCTGCCACCACTGGGACAGAAATCCCTCTTCATAATCACCAATCTCCTCAAACTCAGCATCCGATGGTAATGCTAGCTCCTTCTCCGCCTCAGCTTCACCCACCTCTCCCTTAGGAAAGAAAAATTGGTCATAAGGAAACAGCTCAAGAAGGACTTGTCTGTTACCCCCACTGCTGATAATCTGTTCCTTTGTAAAAGCACTGCACAAGTGCAAATGGGGTGCTAAAAAAGCCAACTGCCTCTGTGAGTTTCTAGTCCATATGACTCCCAAATAAGTTTGAAATAGTGTGGGTAATGCCTGGTGAAATCACAGAAACTGTGGCAAGTCGGAGGGTTTAAATATAGAATTGCACCTTATAGTGCTAATATAGTGGTAACTTTCTGTCAGTAGAACAAACTCTCTTGATGGGTCAAATCTTCCCTCCTATTGTAAGTTCCTCACATGCTCCCCAAATATGCTTTGGTGGGTTAGGGTTCTGAATGTGATAAGGTGAAATACATCTCTTCCCCACATGAGATTCTCTCCCACCCCAAAAGAAAGCAAGCCAGTGCCAGAATGGGAGTCAACCCTTTTCTATCCTACCTCTTCCTGAAACTTCAGTTAAGTTTAGAAAGAAAGAGCAAGAACTGGCCTCCAATCTTCCAGTGAGTTTCGTGGATGAACAGGAATCTGAGCTTGGGTGTCCTCCTACTGTAGCACACTAGCTCCAGTCTCCTGTGCTCTCACCTCATCATCTGGTTGGAGATACTGCTCAGAAAACTCCAGGAGCTTCTTCTGTGTGGCAGTCTGGTTGTGATAGTGCAAGGCCTCCTGGGAGTAGGGGACAGAAGACAAGGGTCAGCCCCAAGCAATGACAGAGCCACAGAAAGTATTTTCTTAGCTGGAGCCAACCTTGATGCCCATTTGCAGGGAGGCTCTGATAAGGAGACCAAATGATCCGCGCTTAGAGGCTTTGACTTACAAATGCTTTTTCTAGTTGCTAGGTTAGGACACAACTGCATCCACAATGCACCTGGAAAGGTTAGGGTGGGCGGCTTCCAGTAACTGAGTTGCAGCAACATCCAATGAAGAATGTACAGACAAGAAAGGTACTCGAGCATCCAAGATGCATCCAGCATGCAAGCCTTTCCTATGCAATTCTCCCACTTGGAGAAGGCAGCTGCAACAGCACAGCAACCCAAAGTGGGAGACTCTCTCGCTCGCCCAGATGGCATCTGGGTGCTGCAACGCACTGTTGCTCCCTGTCCACTGGATTCAGAATTCACATTCTCCACAAGGACTTGGGCTTACTCCTCATCTCTTAAATTTGTGCCACTGCATTCACACATAAGCATCCCAGACTAACCTTTCCTTCCCTCTGCTGAGTCCCCCAGATTAGATGAGCTACCTGTGGACAGGGGCCCATTTTATCATTGTGAAAGGAAAGGTGGACACTGACAGCTCAGCATAAATACTAATTATCGAACTGCACACATGCTGGATTTGGGGCTTACGTATCTTCTCTTTATTCTTTTACAGGCTGTTGGTGAGGGAGACATGGCCTGAGGACACCTTCCATGTGGCCTGCTGTATCTGTGGCAACACAGCCCCTTCAGTCCCTGCCCAGGCAAGGAGCACTTTTAAATTGTGTCTCACTGAAGAGAAAGGTGGGGAGGGAGGGAGGGAGGGAAAGAGTTGCGGGGGGAGGAGGAGGAGGTCTGGGTGGGTTTGGACCCGTCCACCACTGCACACAGCCCACAACAGATCACTTCTGAAAGAGGGTGGCTCTCAGAAACTTATGACTAAGAAGTTAGTCCATGTCTGACAAATTCTGCAGAGCTCAACAGAATCTCCATCGTTCAGGAGGTAAGGGTCAGATCCTTGCCTCTCCCATGACAAGGAGCAGCAGAGTAATATTTGTAAAGTTGCTTTGTTATTAATAATCATCATCACCATTTTTGAAAAATAGCAAGAGACACTGGCGATTGCTTCCTCCAGCACAATAGGCCTGTGAGCTTTCCAAGAATACCAGCCTACTGGAAACTAAATATGTGCATGGTCCAACACTCCTGCAACATAAGCGCCCACCAGATATTCTGGACTACAACATCCATGAGCCCCCCTCAGCATGGCCGACATGATGGGACCTGTAGTCCAGATCATCTGGAGGGCATCTGGGTGCTTAAGTCAGCCCCTGCTCCTACTCTCACCGGCCGTGGGTTGAAGTCGTCCTCTTCCAGGTGCCACCGCTCTCGATAAAAGCGATAGTAGACCAGGTTCTGTTGCATCACCTCATCTCGGGGATCAAACAGCATGTAGCTGGCCACGCTCTGTACTGCATTCTTGATATCATTCACTGCGTAGAGGATGATACACCAATTAGTGGGAAGGTAACTGGTGTGAGTAGGGGGGATTGCGCGCCAGCCCTCCCCAGCTAGGTCTACTCTTTACAGGTTTTTAGCTACAGCTCCCATCAGCCCCAGCCAGCATGGGCAATCACCAGCGATGATGGGGAATGCAGGCAGAACACTTAGAGGCCACTACTTCCGCACTCCAGGGTTAGACAAATTCCTAGATGGTGGATCTACCAACAGCTACCAGTTATGAAATCTAAACATTCAGGGATACAATGTACTATGTAATAACAGAACTCAGCCTATGAATGTGGACACATGTTGCCAGAATGGGACCATCTACCCCCATGAAGGAAGATTAAGTGGGGCTGTGGGAATTTGAGGCTTGCAGAAGTACCCGAAATAGTTAGAAAAAGATAGATTTGGGGTGAGGGGGGGAGGCTCACAAAAACAGCTAGGTAAGAATTAAGCATGTTCAGTGCCCACAGAAAGGACTGAACATCCTAGAAAAGGACATGCTTGGTTAACTGGAACCCTATACTGCAACATTTTGCTGCAGGTCCCAGTAGTTATCTTTGAACATTGGGCAATGGAAACAAACCACAACAGTAGGGCAAAAGAAGGGAATGCTGGGAAAATGCCTGCTGCCCTCATCCCAACCCAAAAGCTTCTGCAACGATCCTTGCCAGGTCTGCCAGTGGCCTGATGGTCACTCCTGCCCAATCCACCTCCTTCCCCAAGGACTCACGCTTGTAGTATGCGAACTGGAGGTAGTGGTACATCGTGGCCACGAACTTCTCCACAAAGTAGCCACCTACGTTTGGCGTTAGGTCAGCCTCACAATCCACTTTGCATTGTAGAACACTGACAAAATGATCTGCACGGAAGGTTGACAAGGGAGGGGAGAGGCGGGAGGTAAGAAAGGAAACAGATGATGAAAAATCTGCCTTTTGGCTACTGTCAGACAGTCAACAAAGTTTGGAGATGATCTCCTCTTTCATGGCCATTTATGTTGTATCGCATAGGCCATTTCTAAGCCTATTTTCTCAGATGCAGTTCTCAATCTTTTTGCAATATTCATTTCTGCAGAGATGCTTCTGTATCCCCTTCTCATGTTTTCAAAATTCTGGGTGAACTTCTACATACATCCACCTCCAAGACACCTCCACCTCCAAGACACCTGTCCTGCTCCTTGGAATAATTCTGGGTAGACTCTCATTTAATTTTACTTTCTGCAAGGATGGAAGCACTCACTGTTTATGGAGCATGTTAACAGAGATATTTGATTATGTCACAATGAAAATGCATACTTGCACATAAAGGACGGACACTACAATGTTAATAACCAATGTCCCATTGCTAATCATTTCATGGCATGATAGATCATAGTATTTAATTTATACTGCACACACTTTTCATTTATTACAACCACCCTTCTGTTCCAGAGTTGAGCCCTGGCCTGGAAAACAAGGTCTGGAAGATGAGCTCTAAGAAGATCCTCCTTTTAAAAGTGGGGCACCTGAAATTTTCCTCAACTAAAAATGTAGGTAATGTATAGCAGAAATGACAAGGATGCACAAAGAGGTCAGGGGAAAGTCAGAGGCTGGAGAAACAAAAAGAACAAGATAGTTTAAAAAGAAGATGTAAAAGAGGAGAAAGTGTTTTAAAAGATAAATCAGTTGTGCATACATAACCTATCAGCTTATTTTCTCTGGATGATTTCTTCCTTATGAAAATTATGGGGAGAAATTTCCTGGAGATCTCGGGCCAGGGATGAATAGACTTTAGGCTTCTGGAATCTACAAGGCCCCCACGGTCCAGCAACCCGGTGATTCAGAAAGGCAGAGACAGAATTAAGGAATAAAATGCTGTTTGGCACACACAGGATTTGGGTTTAGCAGGTCTGGGGCATTTGCACAAACCTTTTCATACAGCAAATCTGTTTTCTGCTTTTCCACAGGTAGCAGCACCAGTGAAAATCAGAAACCCTACTATTGCCAATCACCAAAAGAGCTTCCAGTTGGTCCTGATCTACCTTCTGCCCACTGCCAACCTGTGCTCAGTGGCCGGCAGTTGGTGCTACTGCCTCTGACACATTTTTCTAGCTCCAGAGAAGCTGGTGGCTGGCCACCGCAGGTTCATCCTGATGCAACAGGGGTGGGAACCTGTAACCCTCAAAAGGCTGCCAGACCGCAAGTCCCATGATCCCTCACTAAGGTGGCTAAACTGGCATGGGCTGATGGGAGCTGCAGCCCAACAACTTCTGGGGGGTCACATGTTCCATCTCCAAGAGGATGAGGTGTGGTGGCCACGTCTTCATTTTAAGGCAGTCCCTTATGCCAATTGAGGCTGTCAAGGGCCCCTGACATGGGTGCTCATGGGGGGGGCGGGCTGCCACTGGAAAAGGAAATAGTTGAGAAGCCTCAGTCATTCCATTTGGATCTCTGCCTTATAAATCCTAAAATCCATTGTGTGAAGTGCGTGGAAATGGGCAGATTAGAGAAATGACAGGGTGTGACTGTCCTAATCCCACCCAATCAGAGCAAGTATTAAAGGACACAGGTTCAAGCTGTGTTAAGTACTTAGAAAACAACAAACTTTAAGCTTTATGCTTATTTAAAAGGGGGCATTTGCACTCTGTGAGTGCTATCAATGGCAACAAGAGATGTGCTTAATTACTTAATGCCAAACAGGATCTGGTGGGTGTTTTTTAGAGGGACACTAGTAGATCAAAGCAGGCTCAAGGCCAGCCGAACTGAGAATATAACACAACTTGAAAGCACGAAATATTTCTGCAGCTTCACTCATAGTCTTCACTGTGTTGCGTGTTGTACTGTTGTATCACTTACAAAATTAGGAGGTTTCTCTGCCTGTACAAGCAGCATATTTGATGTATGAAACTGCTGACCACCAGAAAGGACAAGAATTAGGAGGGATCATCACTCCCACTTGTGCAATGGTTGCTTTGCCTCCACTGCCCATAGTTTGTCAAGATGGCAGCCTCTCTGCCCTCACCTGCAATGGCTGGGTAGAAGTCCTTAAATTCACGAAGTTCATAGCTGCCTTCACAGCCAGCCAAGCAGTTCTCATAAGCCTTGTAATAATCGGACAGCGCGTGCTCCATGTCGGTGATGCTGTTCCGGAAATCCCCACTGTTATACAGTTTCACTGCTCGCACAAAAACTGCCTGCACGCAGGGAAAGGGAAGACAGCAGATTAGGTTCAACAAGGTGTCCACAAACATGAAGTTAAGAATTGCCACGCTGGGTGAAGTGCACCTGGCCAACCCGCTTGGTGTTCTCACAGATGCTCAGCAAAGTTCCTAAGAGGGGCAGCGATGGAGGCATCCCTCCCCTCCTGCTAGTTCAGCTGCAGCTGGCACTCGGGGTACAATTCTGCTGCTTGACCCCGGAAGCATCTAACAAACCAGTACACCAAAGCCAACAATTCTGAAGGCAATGAACCCTGAAAGAAGGGCCCAAAACAATCTTACCAGCAGTGACAATAGAGGCTACTAACATGAGCAGAGCCGGCTGGAGCCGGGGAGTCAGACTAGATGGTCCAGGAGATCCCTTCTGACTCGCTCTGAGTCTGTGTTTGGGTGTTTCTATGTTGCCTTTTCTCATTCAAAATGCTGCCATTTGCTGTTTACGGGCATAGTGTTACGCATGCATTACATTACCAATTTTATGCCTGTGTCAGTGGCTATCTGGTTACCTGAAGGAGTGCTTACATCCATATATGCCCAGCTGCCCCCTGAGATCGGCGGGAGAGGCCCTTCTCCAGGAGCCCTCCGTGAAAGAAATTAGGAGGGGGGTTACTCGGAGGAGGGCTTTCTCAGCAGTGGCACCTAAGTTATGGAACGCGCTCCCCAGAGAGGTCCGCCTGGCGCCGTCGTTATTTGTTTTTCGGCGCCAGGCGAAGACCTTTTTATTTAAGCAGCATTTTAAATGTTAATATTATTGAATTTTATTTGGCCAGGGTGGCTTATTTCATTCTAATGTATACATTTTAATTTTTATTTATGTGAATCTAATTTATTGTTGTAAGCCACCCCGAGGCTTCGGCGAATGGGGCGGCATAAAAATGTTTAAATAAATAAATAAAATAAACCATAGGATGGCACAGACTGTTTTGTCTGAAGGAAAGAGCAGTGTCTTTGCAACAACAGTGGTTTCTAAACTCATAATAATATAAGAAAAGCTGGCCTGGTGAGCTAACATCTATTTCCAAAACAACTCTGAGGCATGAGTAAGTGACCAAAGGGGCCATTTGCTCAGAGAGAACGTTAAATGTTACCCTCGCCTGAAGAGCAACATTTCTCTTTCAAAATACAACATTAACTCCGGGAATGTGGAGAGCCAACACCTCTAGCACATTAGAGATTTTTGCACATGTGGTTTTGAAAAGAGCAAGAGAGGATGGCACTTGTGTCTGCTGCCAAAGAAGAAAGCAATCCCTCCGAGATAAAACAAACATTGGCAGAATGCTTTCTGGTATATTGGGGGGGGGGGGGCAAGGAAAGAAAAACCACACACCTTTTAGGACAGTCTTCCTGAACTGGATGCCTTCCAGATGTTTTGGACCACAACTCTTTGAATTCCTGACCGTTTGTCATGCTGGCAAGGGCTGACGGGAGTTGCAGTCCAAAATATCTGGAGGGTACCGGATCAGGGAAGACTTCTTTCAGGCCCTGGGCTGAAATCCCACCCCAGGGTAATCAGCTTCCCCCTCCTGCAGTGCTGCAAGCACCACTTCCCCCCTTCACCTCATATGGCTGTGCTTCCAGGTCCACGAGGTACTCGTCCACATCCACCATGGTCCTGTAATAATGCAGGTACCTTTGGGTCATCTCATGCTTGGGATTCTTCTGCAAGTACGTATGAGCAGCTGAGACGGCTTTCTCAATCTTATTCGTCTGGAGAATGCACAAAAAAGTAGTTTAAGGCATCAATTTTCCCTGGCCCAGGCCGGGACTTACTTTCAACCCAAACAGGTCCCCCCTTGTTATTTTTTATCTTGTATTTGTATTGTGGGAGAGCTGCTGTTGCGACCTGCCTTAGCTCAGGCCAAGGCGCAGCAACCCGTCACTTGAAGGCCAGGGAGTGAAGGTTCTACATGAAATCAACCAGTCCAAGGGAGTGGACTACATAACCCCCCCCCCGAAAGAAGAGTGGGTATAAAGCGGTGGACAGCCCCAGCACCACCAGGTCTCCGAGAGCTCTTGGACAAGACACCCTCAATGGCCCCCCCGCAGGGAGTCCTGCCTTGTGCTCCTCTTCCGCCTGCTCGTCACTGCCCTCGCTTGACTGGCAGAAAGCTGAGCAGGAAGGCTGCAGGGTCTTCTGCACCCCCTTCCCCCCACTGCTGTTGTCTGGGCCAGAGCAAGAGGCAGGTGGGCAAGTGGGCTGCAGAGGTTAAAAAAGGCAAAACAGGAGCCACTCCAGGGCGGGTCCCCTCAGCCGCTGCCCAGCCTGCTTTGCTTTGATGCCCACCCTCACTGCAGATGCTGCAATGCCTAAACGGATCCGTGCTTAATCACACCTACATGCAGATTGAAAAGCCCCAGTGAAATCAGCAGGTCTTGTTCACACCCAGCTATGTGAAGAACTGGGGGGAAATGCAGCCTCTGTAAGGCCCCCTCTGCCACAGAGTTCTCCTGCACGAACCTGCACTACAGTGAGCGAGAGGGAAGACCAACATCCATTTAGATGCATGCAAAGGAGGCAGCTTGGTGAGGAGGATTTCCTGGGGAAATGGTGGCCCAGGGCCTCAAAATGTCCTGTGCAAAGACTCAGTCCTGGAGCCTACACTGCAGCAATAACAGCTGTAATTCTGAGCGTGCACGGACTGCCTCCTTTTCTCACTGCCGGTTCCTAATAGCACACGAGGCACAACCCAGGCTTGATGCTCAAAACTGCAACCTAGTGGAAAGTTCCAATGACAATATCTAGCATACTCTCAGAAGTCAGAGAAGTAGCTTATGTATGTATGTATTTATTATATTTCTATGCCACCTTGTTTCCCACAAGGAATCCAAAGCGGCTTACACAATCCCCTCTTCCTCTTATCCTCATAGCAACCCTGTGAAGTAGGCTGAGAGTCAGTGACCAGCCCAAATTTACCCAGTGAGCTTAATGGCTGAGCAGGGACTAGAACTTGATCTCCTGAGTTCCAGTCTGACTCTCCAACCATCATACTACACTGGAAGAAATGCATGGTCCTCCACTTGGGTTTCTGCGATTTTACCAATCATCATCCAGATTGCATGTATATCCTGCCTTCTTTCCTCTTGTGAGGAATCCAAGGAGGCTTCCATAACTTAATTTTATCCTCACAGCAACAACCCAATGAGCTGGGAATGAGTGACTGGCCCAAAGTCACCCAGTGAGTTTCATGGCTGAGTGGAGACCAGAGACCAGATCTCCCAGGTCCTCAGTCCAACACTCTTAAGTATTACACCACACTAGCCCTCTAAGCCATAAACTTCTAAGCCTGTTTTTGAGTCCTAAAGACTAGCAACTTGCACTTTCCCTAAAAATCAATCAATCAGTCCAAGATTCTCAGAGCATTAAATTCTGCATGCATTACTAAGACCAATAAGTGAGTTCAGGGAACAGAAACCAAATTCCAACCGCCTGCCTTTTCAGAGCTGACTTCCATCACCATTTAAATGAGAGTCTCTGAGTCAGCTCTGTGGATTAGCCAGCCAAGTCATCTGTCAAAGTCAGCATTTTCTTTGCAGCCTATCCTGGGAGTCCTGGTGAAGCATTTGCCTCTGATATTTGCATTCCCTCATCAGCAGCTTTTACGAGAGTCTGCTGTGCTCATCATGGTGTCGGATGCCAAGATGCTCTGTTGACGTGGGAGGGAAGGAAGGAGACTGCTGGACACGTCTTGTCTTCTGCTCCGAGGCAAAGAAAGGGACCAGTGTATTCGGGATGAGGCAGAGCACGGGCAGACAGCCTTCTATACGCTGACTTTCCACGATTCTCCCTTGTGCCATTTGGTGCTGCTGGGGAGCAGCACATGGATTTTCAGGGGTCAGTTCCTGCCTACACTCTTTAGCAAAGGCCAACCTCCCTGTTAAAAACATAACAACAGTATTTGCATATATTTTCTGGTACAATTGTTTTGAGTAGTTTTATTTTTATATGGGTATAATTGGACTTTGCAGTACAAGAAAGACCACAAATGGCTATTATCTGGAGTCTGGAAGGGCAGCACTAGAAAGGATGCTGGGTTTTAGTTTTACATTTAGAGGAAGCAAGTTCCTAGATCTCATTATGGAAACTTTTGCTCGTACTGTGAAAGTTCAATTATAACCATATAGATTTCTTGACAACACTGGTTGCTTGACTCATCAACCAACATTGGTTCATTGGTTGATGAGTAAAGGAATAGAATTCAGCTGCAGTGACTTCACCCGCCTTGCGCTTTCATCAGGCTTCCTTGAGCACATAATCTACATACTCTTTGGGGTGGACAGCAGAGCAGGCCCGGGAACTCCGAGCCTACTCACCACTTTTGTAGGTTCGGCCTGGCTACTATTACTTCTGGATTTATCTACTATGCTACTACTTGTGCAACCTGATGCTATGGCTGGGGGTGCGGATGCTGCCCCTCTCCCCAGCAACGGCCTGAGACAGTAGTCTTACTTTGCCAGAAGACGGGACACCCTTGAACCGAGGTTTCCTTACAAGAGGGGGAAAGGCAGGATATAAATGCAATATAATAATAATAGTCTGCACAACTCAAAAACAAAACAGCCAAGTTTCAAAATACGATGGCAGAACAAGCAGAAGTTCAAGACAGGGAAAAACCCTCACAGAACAACCTCCATGTGTTGTCCAGAATGTAGCCAGCATGATGGAAATCTGACTGGAAGAGACCAAATGTTCGCTAAGAGAAACTGGGGCCACAAAGAGGCCATTTTTAACAGTTCTACACATGGCAACTACCTCCATGGCGCTGTTTGCTCCATGGAAAATGCTTCCCCTTCCTCACCCCACCAACCTGTTAGGTCTCAAGTCTCCAGACCATCTTGTGTGCACAAGTGCTGCATGAAACAACACTCCTCTGCCCAAAGGACTCCATGGCTAATCTAGCATCTTTGCCATCATTTCTGTATGTGAACAAAGTCTTAAATAGCCTCAGAACTTCACAAAGGAAAGGCAATCTGCCAAGGAATAAGAGGTCCAGAGAGGTTCGGGAGAGAATCCGCTCTCTTGTAACTCTTTCCATCTTGTTCCACTTGAGAAAGCCAGAAATCTGGATGCCGAGGACGTGGCATTTGAGTGCCTTTGGTACAGGAGGGCCAGGGGGGAACTACCTCATTGATGAAAGAGGTGGGGGAAGGGGGGGGGGAAGAGGGTAGGTGTGGGAAGAAGATGCAGGCAAAGGCATTGCTTGCTCACTTAAAATCTATCATAGAGGCCCAGATTTAAAGGGCCAAGCCAGATTAATGCAGATTAAGGTACGTAAAGGGAAGGTAAATGAAAATGAGGCAAGCTGCAGCAGGGTTGGAAAGCACAGACAGGAAATACTTGCATTTTGCTCAATAGACACAAAGAGGATCGCTTCACACATCACAAGAAATCCAGGATGGAAAATGTGTTTGCATAGGAATTTGCATGAAAATCCCCATATATTGCCATGTTCCACAAGCATGCAAATTGGCGTTTTTGCTTCAATGAACAAAACAAAACTCCCAAATGGAACATAAAGGTGATCTACACATGTTGTATAAGATGCAATCCTGGCACAGAAATTTTGGAAGGGACACTGGATTTTGAAAGGAACACAAACTCTTTTCAAAGAATGAGCAGTGGCATGCCAAGAGTTGGCTGACAGTCCAGCTACTGAAACGGATGGAGCTGAATCTCGCTGAACTAGGGTCCAGTGGCAGTAGCTGGATTGTGCAAACCAGAGACAAAGTTCCAAGCAAGGGGAATTCTTCTGAAGGAACTTCATATATGTCAACGTCCATATTGGAAGAATTATGCCTCTTGCACATCGAGCAGGGTAGAGTGATTTGAGGCCTTCTGAATGTTTAGCTTAGAACTTCCTCAGTCCTTCACTGCTGGCTGTGTTGGCTAGGGCTGATGGGACCTGTAGGCCAACAACATCTGGAGGGTCATAAGTTACCCACCCTGATGTAGCTTACCAAGTATATTGCTTATGCACTTAGGTATTTTACTCCAAAAGTAAACAGTATACATGTGCTAAGGTATCATAACAATTTACATCTCCCTAGGTGTGATCATAAACATGACAATCTGAATGGAAAACCACACATGCACAGAATTTTCATTCAGTGAATACGGGGAAATCACCACCTGAATAGTTTCCTTTGTCCGCGTCAACAGAGAACACAAATACTGATAGGTGCAATCATCAAATGTGCCAAAGGGTTTATATGCACAAAGAAACCCATAGGGCCTAGCTACACCTTACCTTAATGTGTATCAATAACAGCATGAGTTTTAAAAATGAAGTGTGCAAGCATATGCAGGAAGTGATTGTAACTGGCATCACACTGAGGAAGGAGGGCAGTTCAAGCTTCCTTCCCCATGGAAAATTTTGGTAAAGCTGGTCCCTCCCTGAAGCAGCAATGAGCAGTAGGAAAAAAATCGTATCCCCACCAAAGTCTCTTGCTGTGCAGTGGAGAAACAGCAAAGTAGAAGCATCCCGCTCACATCAGGGATCGGACAACTGTGGCTTCTCTTGGGCTACCTTCTCCCACCTTCTCCGGTCAATGGTCATGCTGATGGGAGCAACAGCAAGATGGTCACAATTGCCCACTCTGTTCTTAAACTGTATTAATTGCAACTTGGGACTCGCGACCACAAAAGCTCTAGGAGTTATCTGCTGGAAAACTGAAGCCAAGCCCAAGCCTATGTTCTTTGGAAATATAGATGTGGCTCATGATACTAGAATACTATGTAGGCCCCATGCTCTTTGGCTAATGTGGTAGCCTCCTCTGGTCAGCGTTTCTTTTCAAGAGGGGGACATGTTGCTCAAGGCTAGATCTATCTGGAAACAGCACCCTCAGCTTCAGAAACTTTTTCACCTGATCTATAAGCACTCTCCGTGGCTAATCAGTAGCAAAGGAGCACTGTTCCAACTCAAAAGTACTCCCATCTATTCCAAGGTTCAGCCCTGGCATGTGCTTTCAGTACCCCGGAGCAGAAGGAGGTGCCAAGAAACCTGCTTCACAGGAGCCATCCATCCTTCAGGATGGCCCGGGCTCACCTTGAAAAGCGCGTAGTGCAAGTACTGGTAAGGCGTGCGGCGCTGGAAGTCACGCAGGGTCTCGACCGGCGGGTAGCTGAGCTGAAAGACCGGCAAGCTGCGCTTGCACCTCCGCAGGCAGGCGGCGCGCTGCAGGACGAGCCCAAAAAGCTCCATTTCCCGCAGCCACTCCGCGCCCGCGCCCCCTGCAGGCTCCGCACGGCCCGCGCCGCGCCGCGCGCCCTCTGCAGGCTCCGTGGGGCCGGCGCCCTGGGCGGACGTGTCGCTGCCCGCGCACTCCTTGTGGCAGTGAGCCTCGCTGTCCCGGAGCAGGCGGTGGAGGCGCAGGCTCGCTTCCAGGTAGCGGACCGTCTCCTTCCAGCTCTCGTTCTCGTACTGCTCCAGCGCGTACGCGTAGGCGCTCTGCAGCGGCATCAGCTCGGCTTCAGGGAAGCCGCGGAAGCTGTATTTTTCGTACTGCGCCTCGCCTTGGCGCGCCAACGCAGCCAGTAGCAGGAGAGGGAGCAGGAGCCCCCGGCTTCTGCGCTCCATGCCGTTCCTGCAGCCGGCGGCTCGCCTCTCGAGGATTGCCCGGCCTCTTGGAGGCCCATCAGGAGTCTCCGGGAAGCAGGGGGAAGGAAGACGGAGGCAGGCCCAGACGGATTCCGCAGGGTCTTAGTGCAGTCCCTGGAACGAAGAAAGGCCGGCTTCTCCGCCCGCTCCTTCCCCCCTCAGGAGTACTCGCGTTATTATTTTTTTAAATTCCATGCAGAAATCGAGCTTCATAAACTGCATGTGATGATCCCACACGGCATGAGCTGATATATTCCAGAGACTAGCCCCTAGTGAGTTGGCACTAGCTGTGGGAGGCATTGATTCTGGACGCATCTTCTCTGCAGGCTTCCTGATGGATACCATATATTCTTACACTGTCTTTTTTATTTATTTATTTATAACATTTTTATGCCGCGCCCATCGCAAAAAGCCTCGGGGCGGCTTACAAGGAAGATAAATAAACATAGAATAGAATAACATTAAAAATTGGGAGTATCTCGGCCATAATTTAAAACCAATAAATAAAAACAAATTAACAATTAAAATATCGTTTAAATAAAAAGGTCTTGGCCTGGCGCCGAAAAACAAATAGCGACTTTTGAGAAGTTTAAAACGGTCATCAACAGAAAAACATAACTGCATCCAATGGGAAGACAGAAAGAGCCACAAAAAACAAGATTTAAAGCAATACTGCCAGGCAAAACTCTGAACAAAGTGAATCAAGTTTTCTTTTTCAGAACATCTGTGGTGCACATTCTTTTGCACTTATTTTGGAGCCTCAGTTCTTCATTTGTAAAATGGAAACAATCAAGTCCCAGCAGAGGTTTTGTGAAAGGAAAAAGGCTAAGGCTAGAAACAATCTCAAAACAATTTTCTTGTTGCCACATGTCATCAAGTCTCTGACATGGCTTACACTGGCCTCCATGAATGAATGCCCTCCAGGAGTCTTGCCCTTTCGGCCCTGCAGAGCTCTTGTAAATTCAAGGTGTGACTTCATTTATGAAATTGATCTCTCTCTTCTGCCTTCAACTTTCCCTAGCATGATTGCCTTCTCCAGGCATCTTGCCTTCTCATGATGTGCCCAAAGTATGACAGTTTCAGCTTTTTCATTTTTGCTTCCAGGAAAAGATCTGACTTGATTTGATTTAGGCCTTGAATGTTGGTCCAAGGTACACACAGAGCTCTCCTCCAGCACCTTGTTTCTACTGTCCATTTTCTTTCTGTTGCTTGTCTTCACTGCTCTGCTTTTCATACCCATACATAGTGGTCAAGTATACAATAGCATGGATGATTTTGGCCTTAGTTTTTGGTGAAACATCCTCACACTTGATATTTTCTAGTTGCTTCATTGCCCTTCCAAGTCTCTATCATCCTTTAATTTCTTGGCTGCACTCTCCCTTTGAATGGATGAACGTCAGACCTTTTTCATTCCATACAGAGTACAATCCTTTGAGCATCAGTTTACTTGCGTGGGAAACTCGTGCTGCGGTCTTTTGCATCTCCTTTCTTGGGGACTGGAATGTATATTGAACATTTCTAGTCTTTTGGCTATTGTTTTTTTTTCCATATTTAGTTATCATGTAGTCTCAGCACCCTTGGGATAGTTGTACTGGTACCCTATCCACCCTGGGTGTTTTATTCCTTCCAAGTGCCTTCAGAACAATTTTCATTTCACTTTCTAATATGGCATCTTCTTCCTCCTAGGAATCCTCTTTGAAGGAGTCTGCCATTTTTTATCTCTTCTGTATAGTTCTTTCCTATCGTCTTTCCACACTGTCTTTATTTTATCCTTGTCAGGTAACCTGCTCCCCTGTTGGATTTTCAAGATTCCTAATCTAGGTTTGAATTTCCCTTTGATTCCTTGGATCTGCTGGAAGAAGACTCATTTTTTCTCTTTTTTCTCTTCTCTTTCTTTGCAATGGCCATTGTAATAGTAGCCAGTGTTAGTTGCAAATGAAACAGTAATATAATGCACATGTTGAAAATTCATAACAAAGCAGGTAGAGTAAAATAAGAAGACAGAGTGCATTAAAATTAGATTCTGTGCACAGTGCTTTGAAAGTTTTACTGTGTTAATATAAATGGCAGCTTGCTGTGCTTGAGAGCCTGTCAGGTTGTGAAAGGGCCTTACTTCAGGGTGTGCTTGCTCCGTCTGGAGTGAGCTTTCTGAACTGGGTCACCCTGCCAAGAATTAAAGATTCCCATGCCTTTTAAATTACTCATAAAGTGTTAATGTGAAAGATTAAACCATTGTCAGCAGATCTGTACCTTTTTTATAAACTTAAGTTTATTTAAATCCAGCCGTTTTGCTAAAAATCGCAACACTTAATGCATCTAAATAGCCACAACAATGTCTGTGAGTTAAAACAGCAGAATTAAAATCAAAACAGACATAGAAGAGGCAGGGTACCAGAAAATTACAATATCAGAGTCTGCATGTAATATAAGGCAAATGAAAAGCTTATCCACACAAAATTGTCTTAACTGAAGGAAATAAAAGGGGGATGATAAAAGGCTCTCACAGCAGCCCCATTTGGGACTCCTTTGCTGCAGATCTTAGGGTGTGGGCCGCATGAGATGGTTGGAGGAGATTGTGTAAGTTCTTTGGAACTAAACCATTTAAGGCTTTATAGATAACCTCCAAACCTTTGAATTGTGCCTGGAAACTTTGGTAATCTATATACACAATGGCTTATTCCAGGGTTATGAGGGCCCTTGGGCAAGGCACTTCTTCCCTCAGTGAGCGTCATGAGCAGAGAGCCAGGGAGCAAGGAGGCAGGGGCCCCTCCTGCTACTCTTCCCCCCTCCCCCACTACCACAGTGAGCAAGCCAGTTGCAATGGAGAAGAAGAAGAGCACCTCCAGGGGCCTTTGTGGATGTGCTTTCCCTGGAACGTTGGCCTTTGGCAAGTTTCCAGCCATGCTGATCCTTCTTGCTGAGTGTGGCTCTTTTAGAATGGAGGACGCGCTCACACATCCAAGCGCTTGTTGCTGAATTGTGGACTGGCAAAAGACCCTTCAAAGGCAGCTCCACGTAGAATGCATTACAGAAGATCTGTTTTGATATAACCAAGTGCTTGCTGTTGGGCTAGCTCTGGTCTTCCCAGGAGCTGCAGCTGAGCGGATGTGTTCCTGGATGTGGCCACCGTCTGAGCAGGCAGATACAAAACCAAGTCTGGCACCCAAACCGTGACACTGTCTGTTCAAGGAAAGCGCTGTTCCACCCAGAACAGAATACAACACCAAGCCCTGAGAGGACACTCTCCCCAGCAGGAGCACTTCTCCCTTTTCTTGGTCCTCATCCAGTTTATAGCAGCCCTACAGGCATTGTTTGGGAACATCAACAGCTTCCTTGAAGTGGTATGGTGGTGGGAGAGCAAGTGAGCTGCAGATTTATTATTGCTCTTGCTCTGTTATGGTGCACAACCCTGCTGACAATGCATCCTGAAGTCCCTGGATGATCTCCCTGTGTCCTATTACATAGATGTGAAGCAGCACAGGGGACAGAATGGAATCCAATGAAAACAGCATGACCGGCTCAGGATGCGCTGCTTCCTGAAGCCAGTGCAGCAGAAGACAACCCCTCCCCACCCTTGAAAGTCAAGGTTCATCCGCACCCGTCAAATTGTTGTGGTAGCTGAGGCAGAACATTTTGCAAGTGCCTCTCAGCTTTCCTGGCAGTAAAAAAGCAAACATAATAAATTAAATTTCCAAACATTTGAGGCTCTTTTATGATACTCCAAGTCTGCTGCCTGAGGAACTACCAAGCCCTGAAAAACAACCAACAGCTGCTTGATTTGCACTACAAGTCTGAAAATAGATTCATGCTCCTGTCTGTGCCTTAAGTTTCAAACCTTCTACATCAAGGTTGGGATGTTTTTTTTCCTATCAAGGGCCAGTTTCTTTGCAGACTATGTGCTAATAGCAGGTGGAGGCCACGTGAAGATTGGGCAGACCCACCCCCAGACTTTTTCTAGAACTCTTTTCTCTCTCTCTTCTTCCTCCCAGCTCAGCAGACCATGGTGGGAGGCAGCGTGCTCTTGAGGAGCTACTATTTCCAGAGGGCTTCTAAAATTAGGATGCAGGTGGCCCACATCTTTCCCCCATTTGGAGAACAGAAAGTATGGGGGGGCTGGAGGTGTTCATCAAAAGACCTCTTCTTAGGAATGATGGGGAAAGTTTCGGTATCTTAGAGGGATGGATAAGTGAAAGCGAGAAATCCCATTATGATAACCTTCGTAATAGATTATGTTGCTGCCTGAGGCCAAGGATTAGATCAGGGTGTCCAGCCTTTGGGCTTCTCTGGGCCACATGGGAAGAAGAAAAATTGTCTTGGGCCACAAACACTAATAAAAGCTGATGAGCAAAAAGAAAGGTCTGTGCATAATTTTCACGATCTCTGCCACCACCATGCAGATAGTTGATGGGGTGTGTTGCACTATTGTGCAGTGTGTTGTGCTGTTGTGCAGCGCTGTTGTGCAGCACTTGCCACCAGCTGTCACTGAGATGCCATTTGAGCGGCAGCTGCAACATCTGGATGGACATGAGCTCGTTACTTCTGCCTTCGTGGGCTGCAGCTCTTGGCACTGCAATGCAGAGCACGCATCTGGAACACAGCTACCTAGTTTGGCTGGAATGCTGGCAATACCTGGGTTGTTAACCCAGGAATTGCAGAGGTGAGTGGAGCGCACAAGCTGCACATGCATCATTCCAGCTTTTAAATCAGCAGCCCAGGAACACCAGGGAGGTTTCTTTTCTCTAGCACCAACTTTGCATAATGTGAAGAGCTCAGCCTGGTGCGATCGGCCATCCAACCTCCCAGTCAGAGCCCCACTTACACCCCCCGCCCCACTGCGTGTTCATTTTGGGGTTGTTCATTGTTTAACCATGCTGGAACCCAGGAGCCTAGCCCTGCTCTCTCAGTCTAAGAACCACTCGTGTAGCAAAATGTCAGCAAAACATTTTTATTGGGAAATGCATGGGGAAACGAGGCCTGAAATAGGGCAGCACGTTCACAAAATGAAGATTCAGTATCTCCTTCTCTGCCTCCGTTTGGCTGCGGTTCTCCCTGGCCTGGCCTGAGCCATTCACTTAGGCATCTCGGTCTTCGGAGCTTCTGCGCCCAAAGTCCATCCAGTTGGGGAAGTGCGGGTCATTTTCTCGCAAATTGTTTTCCTTGCCTGTAAGCTCAGCTATAGTAGGGGGACAGACAATGTGGTTAACAAAGTAGCACACTGTGGATTGGCTAAAAATATCCCTCAATCCTAAACCACCTCCAGTGATTATAAGGAGCAATGTTGTCAGTGGGTGCTGGCAAAGGAGAACCAGAAGTAACTTTGGAATCCTCAGAATTAAAGTTTATGGTTAAGTTCCTAGCCCTCAGGGTGGCACAGAAACAAACGTGTAAATCACATAGGTATGCTTAACTGTTTGCAGCCTATGGACCAAGTAACAGTTTAGGAAGGGTCTAAGGTATTCCAGCAGTGGGTGAAGCTAAGGGCATGGACAAGGCCAGGGATGGAGAACATTAAGGGGGCCTGTTACCAGTTTAATGATTTCCCTGCCAAGAGTACAAAACACAGCTCAATTCTAAGCATGTTTGCTGAGGAGTAAGCACTAGTGCAAAAGGTTTTATGCCATATAACAGTTCAAGTACTTTTAAACACTTCCTTATCTCTGGGCAGGGTTTGGAGTTTCCCTATCCCTGGCTTAAGTTGCATGAGGGCAGATTTATGTTAAGGTTTAGAAAGAACTGTATTTCAGGGTAAAGAAATGAGCAACATTTTTAGAACATGGAGACTGCTGTTGAAGCCCTCTCATTATGTTCATTCTCAGATACATTTTTCTTCCTCCTGGGCTGAGTTCAGAAAACACAAACAAAATGCCAAATGGTTCAGCAGGTTCAAGACAGAAGTTCACCATACACGGTCCACTGGATTGTCAGTCCTCTGAGAGGACTCTAAAAAAACCTCCTTCCTGTCCTGTAGCATATTAACAACCCCCCCCCCCCCCACACACACACCTCTTCAAAATGGAAAAGAGATGACTGGATCAATACATGCTGGAATATTTATGAGGCATGTCTGTAAATTAAGAAGCAAGAGGGGAAGGGCAAGATGGAAGGCTGAATCCATATTTGATTGGGTGTTGTGCCTGCCTGTCATTTCTTTTGTTAAGCAAAGTTAGGCTTAACAAAACCTGGAGGTCACTCTGTGGGAGCACCGCTCTGCAAATCTTCCCAGCCCTCCAAGTGGGAAGGGAATCGGAGGCAGTGGTAAAGGGAAGCTTGCTAGAACTGAAGCCCCAGATCTTTCACTTGGAGCCCCAAATCTCTGGGAGGCTGACCCACCACCCTCCTGTTTGTGGGCACTTGCCAAATTAAAGCCACAGAGACCCAAATTATCTTGGTTGCATCTGATACTCCTGATCAGTTGGCTTTTGGACTGCATGGACTTCCCCCTCCTGCTACGCCCCTGTCCCCTCGAATCTCTCTGCCTGAGGGTTTGCTCTGAAAACAATTGCCATCCTCTCCCCTGTCCATAATATCCCTTTGTAAAAACAGGGGTGTCCTTATGAGACAGAGTCTTAAAGCCTCACAGAGACTTTAGAGCACATGTAAATCAGTGTATGCACCTTGGAGCACTTTTCTGTGTGAGTCTGAGCCCAGATCGTTCCGGTGCCAAGCACTGCTTGTCTTACCTGCAAAGAGATGAGGCAGGAACTGGGAGATCAAATGCTTCTGGTCCCGAGACAGATGTCCTGGCCAGTCCTGAAGGATGCCGTCCCCGTTTCTCCTCTGCAGCCTGTCTGGCCCTTGCTTGCTTAACCCACCATCCACCAGGAAGGATGCAGGCACGGCTCTTGAGAGGCTGGTGCCTATGAGGGCAGTCAGCAGCAGGCTCGCTAACAGCTTGGTATGCATGTCTGGGAAGGAAAGTTAGGCATTGCTTAGCAGGTTTCGCTGTCCCCCCTCTTGCCATCACACCCTTCTGTAGCACCATGTCCTCTCCACGGGCTCTGAAGTCGACCATCACCTGGCACGGCGATATCCCTGTATTTCTTATTTATTATATTGCTAAACTGCCCCATAGCTAAAGCTCTGGCTGGTACAGAAAATCAATAATAAAGGCATAAAACATCACATAAAAACCCCCAAAAGCTGTATGGCAATAAAACCAAAGCAAAATCATCAGCAGCACTAAGATTGAAAATGCCTGAACATGTTGTTGTTGTTTTTTTTTTTAACTGAAGGGCTAAAAAGCCTCTTAGAACAAAAGAGGTGCCAGGTGAGTACCCCACAAGTCACTTGCGATGTCATCTGGGTCTCAGCATTGAGTGCTCTACTGAAAGCTGCAGAAAAGTATGTCCCCCATAAAACATGTTTCAGGAGAATGAGTGATGGCTGTTCCTAGATATTGGTACTTCTGATCCAAACATGCACCTTGGACCTGCGTGAAAAACATTGTTTTGACTCCATGCAAGGCATGGTGAGCCACCTGAGATGGCTTCAGGGGTTGCTAATGTGGAAGAGGAACATTAGGAAAGAAAGGCTTGAGAAGTCTTGATTCACGTCATAGGAACTGGCCTTGCTGGATGCAACCAAGGCTCATTAAGCCCAGCATTAAATCTGTTTCCAGCAGTAGTGGCAGCCAGACACTTCCTGGCGCTCACAAGGCACACCACCATGGGTGGTTCCTCCGATGATTTGCCTCCAGGTTCTGCTACTCGCTTCTGAACATGGAGGTTGTATTAGCTATCATGCATTACAGCTCGCTCGATATCCTGCAATTTGTCTTGCGCTTCTGCAAAAGCCGTTTAAGGCAGCTGCATTGCTACAGTCTGTGGTCCTGAATTATGTATGTTAGCTACATAATGGGAGCAGCTGCTCTTGCTTGCAAGGGAAGACCATGGGACCTCTTGGAGGGTGGTGGATTCAACAACAGCAACAACCACCAGAGGAGAGTCTTGAAAGGATCAACAAAAAACCCAAGATCTTCCATGACCTCAGAAGAATGGAAGAACTAAATAGGACTTCATCTGTCTCTGTGGGATGCAGGCTGAAACATCCCTTTATCAGCATGGTACTGCAAGCAGTAGAAGTTACTCATTCTGACTAACTCCAGTCCTGATGCTTCCAATGAAATTTGGTAATGATTTAGCTGAACTGGTTCACATCATTAGCCTTGGTGGCGAACCATTTAGGGAAAATGAAATACAAGAAAAAACCCAAGGATTGCCATATGTTGTTACCTTCCAGAACCATTTATGAGGGACATACACTATGCAGTTTATTCAAAATATGCCACTAATCGCTGTGTGAATGGAGTAGGAAAAAGGGTTAAAATCATGACATATCATTTGATTTACTTTGATTTTAATTCAGTTCTGTCCTTAGAAGTTTCTTCCAAGAGAAAACAGAACAGATGGGCTTTCCCCGCTTAGTGGACCGTCCTAAATCTCAGTGTAGGAGGTGGAATTCAAATAACATTTCAAAGTCAAAAAAATTAAATCTCCTAAAACCCCTTCGTGTATCTATGGGGAGCAAAAGAGAAGAAATTTAAAGATGGGATACAATCAGCTGATGGAAGTGTCCCTTCCCCTTACCTGTAGGATTTCTCTGCCAAAGCTCTGCTCCAGTCTCAACAGAACTCCGCTTCCTCTGCTTCTCTGCACCTGCAGTCCGTCTTTTTAAAGACAGAAATGGAGATGCTCCTCCTACTTCAGGAAGGCTCTTTCCGCAATCTTTGCTTCAGGGTCATCTGTCTTATGTCAAGGGCATGTGATCAGCTAGAATGGTGAACATCTTCCTATCCACCCCTTCTCTAGGCTACTCCTTGAAAAGTTTACTATTCAGTTGCACTAGTTTAGAATATCCCCATAATCCCTGGGATGGCAGCTGAGATTTCTGGGGAAGATGTTTTGGAGAGAGAAAAGACAGTAGCCGCAAAGTTTGAGCCCCAGTCCCAAAAAGTACCCCCCCACCCTCAAATCACTGTTGCTTTCTCCCCAATGTCTCCCCCCCCCCATCTACTATCCCTATCAGGGCACTTCAAACATCACAGGAGCAAATTGTAGGTTTCTTAACCCATAATTTGCCAGAGTGCACATTGTATCTGGTTTGCTTAGACAATGTACCGATGTCCTGTTCTCAGGTTGTTAGTGTGGTTGTCTGATACAGGCACTCTGGACTTTTTAAAAGAGTCCAGAGTTAACCTAACAACTAATTTTGGGTTAAGCCTGGGTTGTTTAACCCATAATCATCCTAGCATACCCGGATTCAGATGTCACAGATTTGGATGTTTAGGAAACCCAGTAGCAGCTTGTGTGCAATGTGCATTGCTGCCATGATGTGTTCATCAGGTTATTATCCGCCTCTGTTTTGATGCGTGCAGGAAGGAAGAAGAAAGGGAGACCGTGGGTCACCTGCTGAGCCCTTGGCCAAGGCTCATTAACCAGGAGACTGATTTTGTGTGGCACAGGGCCTTCCAGTTGTTGGCCACCATTCCTATAAGTCCCTTAGTTGCAGTCTTACTGAAGTGTTCCTGGCTGCCTCCCATTCTCTGTACCCATCAGGGAACTTTGGCTCATGAAGGCCTGGCTGCTTACCCTGTCCATGAATTCATGACTGTTGCGCTCTTTGTGTCTCCCAAGTGCATCAGAGACTGCACATTGTTTGTCCTTGCAAAGAAGAAGCATATAATGACAGCTGAAGCCATCCATATGCCTGGGAAAAAGGGATTTCTGGGATCTGAAGTTGTTCAGACAGATTGCTTTACTACTGAGTATGATTTGGACACATTACCAAAGAGGAAGAACACCCACGTGCAGCCGTTGGGTGCTGCCATTCTTGCCTAGAATCTGGATTCTGAGGCTTCACCAGTCAATGACTTAGACTTTTATAACTTACCTCTATAGCTATAAGGGCTGTTTTTTTGTGAATGAAAAGCTGTTTCTGCAGACATTGAAGTGTTCCGTGAATACTCTGTGCTTGCACTGTGCACTCACATGGAATGCAGTTGGCCTTGCAAATTTCCTTCTGATAAATTGGTGTAACAGAAGAACAGCCCTTCATGATGGGGAATCTGGAGTGCTTCAGATGCCATTGGACTCCACCACCCATCAGTCCCACCCAGCAGGGCTCATAATCACGAATGATGGAAATTGTAGTCCAACATCATCCAGTGGGTACAGGTTCCTCAATTCTGTTTTAAAGGGTCATGTAACAGTGAGATGTTCTTAAACATGGTCAGGGGTACAAACATCTGTAGAATACAGGAATCCATTCTAAGACAGAGATAAATCCAACCTTCCTACTAACTGTCTGAATGCAAAAGCAAAGTCTTGGTGTCTGAGAAAAACAAGTATTGAAATTAGAACTGGGCATACTTGGCAAAATGACACCCATCACATAGCCAAATAATTGGATTTAAAACCGGAAGCCACTAGCCTTCGGATACATCTAGGACCATTAATCAAAATACCCCCAAGGAAGCCAGAATCTATCAGCAACTTGAAAGAAGCCAGGCAAAGCTAAAAGTCCCTTTGAAGTTTTAAGTGGCATGGAAGAACCTCAGCTACCCGTGCTCTTTGCTTTAAGACAATTTTTTCAGATGTAATTCTGTGATCATCTTTCCACCAGTGTCACCACTATTTCTCCATCCATCTTTGCAGGGAGAAACACTTTGCTGGTACTTTGATAGATCACCCGAACTGCCTGCCTGCTGCCATAAAAACCATTAAGAAGGTGATATGCAGGCTGGAACTGCACAATTGCTGTCAACCAGTGCTGCATTTCCATTTGTTGTCTTCTTTCCGACCCACATCTGGTTTCCTGAAATTGTAAGATGAGTAAAGTGACCTCAGATGGCTGCCAAGATGGAAGGTGGAAGGTTGCTGCCACCCTTATGGAAGCACAGGCAGGCCTGAAATTCTAGTAGGCTGCCTATTCAGTGATGAAGAACATCAGATACTTTGCGCAGAATTAGTGGTTCAAGCAACACAATATCCCACAGTCAAGGCTTAAGTATGGGTTGCTGATGAACCATGCATGGGCTGTTGTTTTGTCTGAACCCAGCTGTGCAAACCACCCATAAGAACCCCCGTGGTTTGTTCTTGGGTTGTGAACTGTGTTCTTCACCATGATTTGTCAGTATGGCTGTGTTCAGACAACCTGACAACCCATAGTTCAGTGACAACCCACATTCATCTCTTATCACGTAGCCTGAACCTGGTCAATGCGGCAAATAGAGAAACTAGTATTTTGCCCTGGGCATGTCTTACCAGACTCAGAGTAGTTGTGTGTGGACTAGACCTTCTATCTGTTGGCAGTCCTGTATCAGACCATTGAACTCTTGGATATAATAAGGAGCAATCAGGTATATCAAATATTCTCTTATATTGGGTGGATATAATGAGATGTAGTTCATTTTCTGCCTATTGTTCCTTTATGCAAATATTTCGCAATGAAAGTATGAAGCTCTACTCATCTATAATGGGTTGAAAGCTAGTTGCTGTATATGGTGGAAACCAACCATGTTGCAAAGATATTAAAATTTTAAGAATGAAGATCAAATCAGTAAGTCTTGTAATATATGCATTGCACCAAATTGTGCCGACCTAATTTGGTCTCTTTTTCATATCACTTATTTTTTTGTTCTGGGAACATAAATTCTTGGGAAAATGATTGCATACTTGAGGTTTTATCCATTTGAAGTCACTGTGTCATGTTCATGGTGACAAATTTTATTCAGAATCATTTAAATGTGCATGGAAAGACAGGGAAAATACTATCTTATCTATTACTCTAGGAAGTTTTAGTAACTTAATTATTAAAAAATAAATAATGTTCCAGTATAGCCATATGTCTTGTCTCCTTTTGTCCTGAACTGGAAGAAGGGGGACCAAATCAAGGAAAAAGAGTGAAGAAATAGGAATATGAGTACACTTACAGATTAAAACTCTGGCTGACAGTTTCATTTTGTGGGTTGTATCCAATTTAAATTAGTCTGATTTACATTCCATTAATTTCTATGGATCTGCTCTAAGGAGGGCAAGTACGAAATACAATTCTGAAGGTGGATGTTGATTCATATGGAATTCTGAAGTCACTTGGGAGTTACACATTCATACCCATCCAATTAAATGAGAGATTGTCATTCAAGATACCTTTCCAGAGGATCTTCATAGCAAATAGATTTGGGGATCTCAACAGAACCTATCTGAAACAACAGTTCAAACATTCATCCTCAGGTTTAGTAAGGATAAAATCATCCAAAAAGTTACACTATGTTTGACAGGGATGGTCATAATGTCATAAAACCTAAGAAAATATCAAAGTCTGTAGTGAGTTCTGTCTACATTGTACAACAAACATTCTTTGAAAAGATATATTTGACTGTTGCCCCAAGTTTGGAAGGACTTTTATTATAAATACTTAACTATGCACATTTACTCAGAAGTAGTCCCATTTACTTCATCATGGGACTTTCCTGCACCATCTGGGGTATGTGAGAGCTCCTCTTTCAGTGGCTTCTTAAGCTTACATATGCATACAACTTCCACCTACACTGTGGATCTGGAAGTGGTGTATTTTGTATCTCTGCATGATCACATCATGTGAAACTTTGGCAGAACACACATTCTTGATCAAATGACCTGTTTAAGCAATCCCTTGGGGGGAAAAAGCACATCCAGGCATACTAATTAAACCTGCCAGTTCTCTTGAACAGGGGGCCCCTAACTTCAGAGGAAATGTTCACAAGGCCACACTTTTTATTCCTAGGTTAACTGACTTGGGATAAGGCTTTCATTTTTGGGTGCCCTCCAGTCCTGCAACTCCTATCAGCTCCACCCAAGATGCCCCATATGGGGGTTGTCATACAAAATACCTGGAAGGCAACCCAGTAACAACTTTGACAGACTCTTAAATAAGGGCTTTACCATTTTCGGCTGCTGTCACCATCATGAAGGTCGAAAACTTGTTATACTTTTCCTGTTACTAGAGCTGAGGGGCCTGGTTACTACAATTTCTCTTCTCATCATGAAATTAGTCTCGTAATGGTAGGTCCCCTCTCTCAAAATGAAAAGTCTGGGGGCCAGGACACAGGCTTCTATCTAGCTACCCATTTTTGTAGGTTGACTTCCCAAGCAGGTGCCCTGGAGATATTTTGGGGTCCCATCTGCCCCAGCCAGCTCAGCCAAAGTAGAGGTCCAGTAAACCCAAGGCCACAGCCTTTGCTCCAGACTCACTCACAAGGACTCAAGTAGTTGAGTGGCACCCTAGAAAGGCCGGAATTGGTTTGGGGGCCAACTGCTGCTGAGCCTCGTGCTGCAGCCAGCATGAGGTCACAGCCATCAATCGCCACCCCCATCTCCCATAGGAGCAAAAGATGCTACAACAGCATCATCAGCGCACGGACCTTTTCTTTAAACAAATGCTATCTTACTTTGGAATAATTGTGATTTGAATACCAAGGAAAAGGGGCAAGTTGATAGGAAGGCAAACCATTTATTCTTCCATTACTGGAAGATCATGACAAGATGTCCTTTTTTCTACCGACTAAAATCAAGTATCTGTTTGCACTTGATGTATCACTTTCCACTTAGGTAAACTTTCTATTTTAAACGGATGCCGGTGTGGAGGCAGGGCTGCCACAATTTCCCTCTCTCTGAGCCTGTGCCCTGAACAGCAGTATAATGGGCAGACATTCAGCTAGTGAAGCTTTTTATCACAGTATATTTTACCACTTCTGGGAGAAAAGATTTCATTAAGGCAAGTATCTATTTGCATGTGCCAGAATTTCTGCACATGATGCATATAACTACTAGAGTCCGAATCCTCATCGGGACAGCAATGTGCAAATGTGAAAGCTGTTTCAATAGAAAGCATGCTTTGAATTTTCAGGACAAACGGTTCCCACATTTTGTTGGCCTCCAAGGATCAAAATTCTGATGGTTTCCCCTTTTGTGCAGCACATTGTGGGAGGGAACGCGAAAGGTTCCTTCTTCTGAGCCTGGTTCTCCTCATGTGGCTGAACTTTGATGCCTTGGTTAATTCGCTTGCATCGTTGGGGGCAACCTGCTTTTCTGTTTGGTTTTTAAAAGTACCGTAGTTTGTCTTTTCGGCATGTGATTATTCAACTGCTTCCTATATTGTGTTCAGCACGGGTTCAGGAAACACGGGCGGGGGTGGGGGTACTCTGGCAAGTTTAAGAAACAGCGCTTTACATTTCCTGCGGCCTGTACACACAACAATCCCTTGCCGTGTAATCGTATGCACGGAGTACCCTCTTGCGTTTGAAGGTGATATTGCAGCTCGCTCTTTCGCTCCCGCTCTCGCACACACACGTGTTAAAAGGGCTGTAGAATTGGAAGGGGCCTAGAAGGACATTGAGTCCAACCTTCTGCTCTGCTTTCACATGTGATGGTCGTCCATCCAGCTGCAGGCCTGCACCTCAGCATGCTAACTTGATGCGTAGCAATACAAGCAGGGAGGACGGAATCAAGCGCCATCTAAACACAGTAGGCCTTGGGATGCCACAAAAGGCTTAGGTCAGCTTCCCAGAACTGGCTGTGCTCCAGATGTTTTAGATGGCGACTCCCTTTCTCAGTCAGCAGGGTCACTGGTTAGGGATGATGGAGGTTGCAGTCCAACACATCTGGAAGACATCAAGTTCAGGCAAACGCTATGCATTCTGCATTTCTTTTGCTCACTTCCAAACTTCCTTCAACATACCTAAGCTTTTGAAGGCATAACGCCCCAAACCTAAATGCAAGACTTCCTAAGAAGGTTGACCAGGGTAAAATGAAGTAGCATTAATTTTGCTAGCGAGTTCTGGAATATTTTGCTTACTGATGGATAATTTACCACTGCTAATGAACTTTCGCTTTTTCAGAAAAAAAAAGATTTTTTTCACCTTTAGATGTTTAGAATGTGAGGATGAACTAACCACATAGTTAAAAAAATAAATGTTGGAAGTTGATGTATGGCAACCATCCCCCAAGCTGCTGCTTCTCCAGACTGAGCATGCAGTTGAGATCTCACAATACACATTTAAAAACCTTTCAAATATTCACATAAACTAAGTCAAGTTTCTCCACTCCTGGAGTGACTTGGGCAATGCAGGGAACCACTGAAGATGTTAGTTTCTCTGCTTTTGTAAATGGACGATTTCCAGGTTTGCATTTTTTTCACATGACTACCTAAAAACAAAATTGAAGTGCACATTTAACAGTGCACACTGGCTTATGTATAAAATGACTGCAAAGTGGGCATATCATTTCCATAAATCATGTTCTATAAATCATGGGCACACAATTGATCACTTATTGTCTAGTTACTTGACTGTTTATCTCTACTAAGGAGAAAGAGAACATGCTTTCAAGCTGATAAGCAAATATGAAAATCCACTCCATCACCTCAACAAGTTCGGAGCATGTTTGGTCACTAACAGATCAGAATCCAATTGCCTGATGCTGCAAAAAAGGAAATAAATTGTCTAATCAACTTTTGATTGTAACAGAGGAGATTGATGATTCACCGGCCTTAAAACGGCTTGAGGAAGTAATAACAAGCAGTCATTCATGGAAAAAAAATAATTTACACATATTGTTGACAAGCTAAGTGCAGATCCAGTAAATACCATGGGAGATGGCCCATTTAAAAATCAATTTCATCCTTGGGCGGATTGCACCATTGCCAAATATTTAAACAGAAACTTGAGAAAACCCTGTATCACCTGTCCTGAATTCATGCAGCATGTATATGCATGCCTTTTTAGGCACTTGAGTGTAACAAGCATGGGAAGCTCTATTAGTTCAATTGTTGCATAAGTGGTTTGCCCATCAGCCTGTCATGCCCAGCATCTTGCAGGATGGCCACTCAAAATCCACGCTGAAAGGTAACTGGTCTTGTCCAAGAACTCTCTCACAATCCCCGTAAGGATCTTACACAGCCTTAAATTTACAGCTCCTGCTATTCATGTGGCAAAAGCTGTGTGCCTATGCCAGGGTTATTACAGTATGTCACAGAAGTGAGTACACCCCTCACATTTTGTAAATATTATATCTCTTCATGTGACAACCCTGAAGAAATGTCACTTTGCTACAATGAAAAGTAGTGAGTATACAGCTTGTATAACAGTGTAAATTTGCTGTCCCCTCAAAATAACTCAACACACAGCCATTAATGTCTAAACCGCTGGCAACAAAAGTGAGTACACCCCTAAGTGAAACTGTCCAAATTGGGCATTATTAGCCATTTTCCCTCCCCGGTGTCATGTGACTCGTTAGTGTTACAAGGTCTCAGGTGTGAATGGGGAGCAGGTGTGTTAAATTTGGTGTTATCGCTCTCAATCTCTCATACTGGTCACTGGATGTTCAACATGGCACCTCATGGCAAAGAACTCTCTGAGGATCTGAAAA